>NW_004955431.1:1912757-1982796 GCF_000276665.1 Chinchilla lanigera | reverse complement strand
AGGCCGGCGCGCCTGTGCGGCGGCGTTCTGAAGCGCCTAGTGGGTGAGCCCGGGGCGCCCATCCCAGCCTTCTTCGCTGGCCGCTGGGGCGTATCGGGGAGCCACCCTAGGTGGGCACGCCCCCCTCCCTCGGGCCGCGCCCCGTCCCCGGCTCCTCCGGCCCAATCCGATAAGCACTTGGCCAAAACAAAAACAAACGTGGAACGCTAGCAGCGGCCGAAGTTCGCCAATCGCCGGAGTTACAGAGCAAGGACAATTGCTGGCTCTTTGGAGAGCCCGGGTCAGGAAAAGGAAGCTATGGGCAATGAACACATTATAGTGTAGTAAAACGGTCTGAGGGGTGTTAAAACAGGAAAGCACCATCTAAACGGCCGAGAGAGATCAGAGGAGTGGTGGCATTTGAGTGGAACTTCGGCAGACAGGCTTAGTACGGCATATTCCAGGCCAGCATTCACCGCTTTACATAATTTTATTTAATCCTCAGAAACACCCCATCAAAATAAGTAGTATTAGCATTGTATGACACACATTAGGAAAGAGACTCAGAAGAGTTAATTTGCCCTGTACCACAAAGCAGACGGTTGGCAGAACACCTGAATTCACATATATTTGACTCCAGTTACCGATTACATTATACTGCAGAAGCGTAAAGACGTCAGAAAAGACCCTACTGAAACAACCACCATCAAGCATTAGCTTAGCAGCGGTATCTCTTCTGTCTCTTGGTATTAATATTAATAGATGTCTCATTTAAGTACATGGTTTTCTATCTTTGACAGACATTGTTAATTGCCCATTCAGAACTCCCCAAATGAGGTGCTGTAAATAAAATACGGCTGTGCCCTGAGGTAACTGTTCGTATCTACAACAGCTAAGCAAGGACTGAAGCAACAAGAACCTTCAGGTATGGGTTTAATCCAGTAAACTGGACAACAGATTATGTTCCTCTCTGTCTCCCGTGACGTGTCCCACGATGTGTGAAGGCTTGGCAAGCACTCAGTTACTCAACAGCCAGTCCTGCCTACTTTCGGAAACCCTCTGTTTGGGGGACCAAATGTTTGCAGGAGGTAGGTCTTGGTTCAGGCCCAGCCACAGAGAATTAATATGATTAAAGTGGTAGTTTCATTCACCTTGGCCTGGATTTTCACAAGAGCTCAAGATGCAGGTTTTTATCTTTGGAAGATGGAGGACAGTTTGTTGGGAGCCTGGTGAAGTGAGCTACAGGGGTGGCTCAGTTTTACCCCACAGCTATTATTATGAGAATGTGGCATTGACCAATTGCTGCAGCTGTTGTAACCTGAGGCAGGCCAACATGTGGATAAGGCAGAAATGTTGTGATGAGCACAGTACAAATATGGAAAGAATCTATGTCCCTAGGAATGTATCAGAGGTACTGATCTGACCAACCCCAAGCTCACCTCAGCTGCTGTTTCTAGCTCTTTCCACCAGAAAGTATTGTGACTGTCTTAGTCACTTTTCAGTCAGTGAGACACAATACATGACACTTCCAACTTTTTAAAAAGATTTATATTTATTAGTAGATGTTTGCAGTACATAATTATTAGATTCATTATGAGGCATTAGTACATAACACATCTCAATTCTTGGTTTCCCCCTTCCTTCCATTCCCCTTTTACCAGCATCAGATTCATTTATCTTATAAGTCCTTATAAAGTTAATTGACAGCCAGACTAACAAGGCAAGAAACATAAAACAATTATACTAAATCAAGGTACAATTTTATATACAGTACGTTGTCTGTGCTGGATTACAATAATATTTTCCCCTCTTTTTTTGCACTGTATTTATATACTGAGTTTCTCAGATGAAAAACATACAGGGACAATCCACATTCTGGGCCCCTTTCTGTCTCAGACAGAAGCTATCTCTCTCTCAATAAATTCTTCCTACTCTTAAAAAATAGACAAACAAACAAAAAGAAAAACAATACAATATTTAAGCTGTCTATTTGATTTATTTGACAACATTACTGTCTCAAAGTACATCTATTTTTCTACAAATGACTCAAGTTTATCTTTCTTTATGCTGTGCAAATACCACTTTCTTTATCCATTCATCTGTTGATGGACATATAGGCTGCTTTCAAGATACTATGAATTGTGCTACTATAAACAAGGGTATACATATGTCACTGTGGTATGATGTCTTTAATTCTTTTGGGAAGATATCTTCCTTAAACTCAGAGTTTAAGGAAGGGGAGGTTGATTTCGATCACTAGTCTACAGAAATTTCAACCCATAGTCTAACAGTTCCAAGAAAGGATGATGTAGCAGACAGGCACAGCAGAGGACTGCTCAAAGAGCACATGAGGCTCTTGGGGGACATCTAAATATAAACTATAATTTTCCAACCCAGCCCCCAAAAGATTCATATGAATATCTTTATACAAAATGCATTTTATCCATGTGTAAGAGTCACCAAAATCTCAACAGTATTAAGTAAGTCCAAAGTATCCCCTGAGACTCAAAGCAAACTCTTAGTTTTGAGCCCCTGTGAAAATCAAAAAGAAAGTTAAGCACTGCTAACATACAAAGGCACAGGGTAAACATTCCCATTCCAAAAAACAGGACCAAGGAGATAGGAAGAAATTGGACCAAAGCAAGACCAAAAGCCGGCAGGCAAACATTAAGTCTTGGACTTCTATGTCCAGCACCTGGGGCAAGTTGTAGTGAGATGTGATCTCAAAGGACTTGTGTGGCCCTGATCCTATGGCATCGCCCAGGGTTATAACCCTCATGGCTCTCTCTTGAGCTGGCTTTCCTCAGACATTTCATATTTCTGACTTCTCCAACTTCCTGGGTTCTCCACTATACTTCTGGCTTCACTCTCACAACTTCATGCACTGCAGGACCATACTAGCTGGCCTCCCAGACCTTTTTCTGAATTCTGGGTGAAAGCTTCCCTAAGACCACAACTCTTCTCTGAGCCCACAATCGGCACCAAGTAAAAGACAGCAAGATCTACCACCTTAGCAAGTAACGAGGCTTTTTGCATTATGACTGCAAAGATTTCTGAGTGCCTGTATGGCTGGGAATTTTGAATTAAATCCCAAGGAATACATTCCCTAGGCAGCAGTTCCTATCCTGGAGCATGGTGTCCTGGGGCTTTCTTCTCTAATCAGTGCCTTTCATTTTTGCAACCTTAACCCTGCAAAGGGAGAGATACTTGTTGATTCCTCATATGCCTTATTCATTCCTCAACCAAGATTTCCTCTGCTCCAACTTTGCTGGCCCTTCGTTTTTGCAGAAATGGAAAGCTTTTCAAATGGGCTGTTTGCTCCTGAGTTTTAGTATAAATCTGGCTAAAAGCAGTAAGCAGTATACATGCCACGGCCTAAACATTTGACTGCCTTGAAATTTCCTTTGTCAGATTAATTAGTCCAGTCCCTTAAGCTCAGTCTCTTCCAAGGTCTCCAGACATAAGCAAATTGTAGACACAGTTTTCTACCAGATCATAACACACATTGCCTGGAGTCAAACTGCCAGTGGAGTCCTTGTTCTCAATTTAAATCTCCTAAGTCTGATCTTCTTTTTAAAAATCAGCATTCTGGT
The DNA here is from genome assembly GCF_000276665.1 of Chinchilla lanigera. Classification (NCBI taxonomy): domain Eukaryota; kingdom Metazoa; phylum Chordata; class Mammalia; order Rodentia; family Chinchillidae; genus Chinchilla; species Chinchilla lanigera. The sequence goes on along the minus strand of NW_004955431.1, from coordinate 1,979,224 downwards.
CTTCTGAGATCTGACCAGAATCTTCCATAAGTTCAGCTTACAGCATACCAATGCTTTTTTATCCAGCATCACCAAACCTTTCCAATTCCTCACTTAAGCCATTTCCAAAGGATTCTGAACCACATAGTGAGCATCAGAGTAATGACCCCACTTCTCTGGTACCAAAATGTATCTTAGTCACTTGACACTGAGACACAATATCAGAAACCCACAATTTAAGGAAGGAGAGTTTATTTTGACTCACAGTCTGTAGAAGTTTCATTCCATAGTTCTCAAGCTCCAAGGCAGGACAGGATGGCAGATGGCCACAGCAGCAGAGGGCTACTCATGGCATGGCAAGCAGGAGCATAGAGAATAAAAGAAATGGGGATATATTCTTCCAGGTCACATCCCCAGCTTCTTCCTACCAGATACTCCCTCTAACAGCAAGTCAGTTATAATGCCCCCTAATCTAGTCACCTTTGAAAAGCCCACTGATGAATACACGAAGTTCTTGGGGGACACTAAATACAAACCATAACAATGACTAATAATATCTGCCGGGTGAACCTCTTCTGAACAGAGTCTAAATCTGAGGCATAGTTGTAGCCTCAATACCTAGCATAGCATTGGGCATATAGTAAATGCTTTCTAGAAATAGGAAGGGCAGAGAGCCAAGACATTCTGGGAACTCAAGTAAACTCTTCACATATAGATATGACTTGTTTTATTAAACCTATTTTATCAACATGTGGACTGACCCACAGTAATGATAAATCAAAGAGAGACTTCAGTTTACAAAATGATGTATATCTTTAACATGGCTTAATTTAACTATATTCCCTACTGCATTTAAAATATATTTTCCTTCTGCATAAACCAGGAGCAGGTGAGTTAATACAAATTCTTAAATTCCTCACTGTAGCTTTCTGGGACAATAGCAAAGAAAGAGAATTCTCTTCACTTGATATTGCTTCAGTGACATAGATTTTTTTTCAGTTCTGGGGTTTGAACCTAGGACCTTTGCACTAAGCTACATCCCCAGCCCTGCTTTTAATTTTTTATTTGAAACAGAATGTTCTGGCCTGGGCTTGAATTTGTAATCCTTCTGCCTCAGCCTCCCAAAGTGCTGGGATTACAATCCTTCCCTGCTAGACAATTTTTTTTAGGTCTCCCCTAGTCTAATAAATATCCCTTGCATGGGTTTTTACCTCCAAACTTCCACATTATTTTTATGTCTTTATGGCCTTACTTCTTGAAAGGGTAGTCCTCATTGGTTTGCACTACCTCCCCACTTCCTCAGCTCACTAGTACCTGGCTTTCTTCACCACCACCACCAGAGCACTACTAAAATAACTCCTTTAAGAGTCACTAATATCCTACTGTCAACTCAATAACTTATTTTTGGTCCTCTTTCTTGCAATGAACATAGTTAACCTCTTCTTCCTTAAAATTTCCTAGTCTTCCACAAACCTGTGGTCACTTTCCTTCTTTGACTTGATAAAGTCCTTCTTAGCTCTTTTCCCGCCAATCTAATGCGAGCGTCTCCTAGAGCAATGCTGCACCAAGTATGCTCCTTGCACCAGTGCTATCTGTAAACTGCTTAGTTGAGCCCACAAGGAATTAGGTACCGAAACTAAGAGTAAGTACTTAAAGATTTCTAAAGCTGTTTGATATGTCACCAGTATCCAAGCACATGATCACTGGACAAGTCTCATTAAACAGAATGCAGAACATTTGAGATGTTCTCCAACTTGTATTGTGAATTACAGGTGGCACGGCTGTGTTCTGCTCATGTGCACTTCGACCACATTATAGTGAGTGTAATTTTAATGTTTGTCTCCTGCAACTCAAAAGTGAGTAAAAATTCTGTTAAAATATATTTATTTGCTTCTTATTTTTACAGTAGTTTTAATTTTTAAATTCATAGACAAATTAAAGAAGTAATATTTATATCATTTATATTAAGCCCTATATTATAGATGGTGAAACAAGCCTCACTATCTTATCTATAAAAGACATACATATACTGTACACTGTGTTAATAATATGAAACTAAACAATCATCATAGAAGGAATCACAAGGAATTAAAAACTAAGAATTCATATTAATTTTACACAGAAATATACTGAGTTCATAGCCATAACTCACAGGGAAATACTAGAATTATGTGATACTTAATGAAGCAATAAAGACATCAAATTTAAATGACAAGGTACATACATACAAAATATAAAGAAAATAATTATGGATTTGCTAAAATAGTTTGAATGTTTATCTTCCACTAAAATAAGTTATATATATAAGAAATTTATGAAATTTAATTGAAAGATAATTTATTTACTTGTTTGTATTTTTAATTTTTTTGTATGCATGCAGTACACATTTATATCCCTGTGTGGAGTTGGTACACGTGCATAGCACATTCCAATTCCTTTTTCAATCCCCTTTCTCCCTCCCCTGCACCTCTTGATCTCCTTCCCAATTGAGAAAGATCTATCTCCCTACTTCTTAGTATCTTTTATTTTGCTGTTTAAAATAATTTTTTATTTAAATAAATAATTTTTTTATTTAAAATTTGGGTTTCTCATATAAGAGAAAGCATGAAATATTTAAGCTTGTGTGTTTAATGTATCTCACTTGACATTATAGTCTTAAGGTGTATCCATTTTCCTAGGAATGACTCAAGTTTATCTTTCTTTATGGTGAAGTAGTACTTCCTTGGGTATAAATACCACATTTTCTTTATCCATTCATCTCTTGGTGGACATATAGGCTGCTTCCAATATTTAGATATTATTAATTGTGCTGCTATAAACATGAGTATGTATGCATTATTGTAATATGATTTTGACTCTTTTGGGGAAAAACCTAGAAGAGTAATAGTTGGGTCAAATGAAATTTCTAGTTTGAGTTTTTTGAGGCATCTCTACACTGATTTCCATAGTGGTTGTATTACTTTACATTTCCATCAGCATTGTGAAAGGATTCCTTTTTTCCCCACAGCCTCGCTAGCTTGTGTTATATTTGATGATGGCCATTCTTTCTGGGGTGAGATGGAATCTCAGTGTTGCTTTAATTTGCCTTTCTCTAATGATCAGTGATATTGAACATTTCTTTATATATTTATTAACCATTTGTATTTTGTCTTCTGTGAAATGTCTATTTAAGTTGCCCATTTTTTTATTTGATCTTTTATTTTTGGGAGATCTAATTTTTAATCTCTTTTTTATAGATATAAACCCTCTGCCTGAGGAATAACTGGTACATTTGTCATTCTGTAGCTTTTCATTTCACTCTGTTGGTTGTTCCTCTTGCTATGCAGAAGAATTTTAATTTGATATTATTCCATTCATTGATTCTCAGTACTGTTTCCTGTGCAATCAGGGTTTTTTCAGAAAGTTCTTGCCTACTCCTATAACTTTAAGTTTCATCTCTTATATCTTTCAGCAGGTTGTTTCACTTTTAACATTTACTTCTTTGATCCATTTTGACTTCAGTTTAGTGCATGGTGAGAGATATGGGTCTAGATTCAATCTTCTGTAAGTGGATATCCAGTTTTCTCAATGTCATTTATTAAAAAGCCTATCTTTCTTTTAGTGAATGTTTTTGGCCTTTTTGTCAAAGATCAAATAGTTGAGTGAGCTTAGGGTTGTTTCTGAATCCTCTATTATGTTCCATTGACGCTCATGTCAGTTTATGTGCCAGTACCATATTGTTTTCATCACTGTAACTTTGTAATACAACTTTACGTCAAGGGTTGTGATGCCTCCCACTTTGCTCATTTTTCCTCAGTATTTATTTTACTACTTTTGGTTTCCTCTTGTTCCATATGAATTTTAAGATTGATTTCTCCAGTTCTGTGAGGCATGCTATTGGTATTTTGATTGGGATTACATTAAATCTGTATATCAAACTTGAAAATATGATCATTTTGACTATATTGGTCTTGTCTATCCAAGAACACGGAATATCTTTCCATTTTCTGATGTCCTATTTGATTTCCTGTTTCAGAGTGCTGTAGCTTTCTTTGTAGAGGTCTTTCACTTCCTTAGTTAGGTTATTCCTAAGTATTTCATTCTTTTTGGTACTATTGTGAATGGTAATTTTTTCGTAATTTATTTCTTAGTAGAATACTATTAATTTTTGTGTTAGCATTATGCCCTGCTATATTACTGAATTTGGTTATTCATTATAAGAATTTTTCAGTGGATTTTGGGGGGATCTTATGTGTCTGCATAGAGGATCATTTGCCTCTTCCTCTTGCTAGTGTTTTGAGCACCATGTTGAACAGAAGTTGTGATAGTGGACATCTTTCTCTTGTTCCTGATTTTAGAAGAAAAGTTTTCAGTTTTCTCACATTTAATATGATGTTGGAAGTAGATTAGTAAATGGCTTTTATCAGATTGAGAGAAGATCCTTCTATGCCTATTTTCTTCTGTGTTTTTATCATGAAAGGATTAGAATTTTGTCAAAGGTTTTTTCTGCATCTGTTGAGATGATCGTGTGTTTTTTGTCCTTGTTTCTGTTTATGTGATGTATTGCATTTATTGATTTGCATATGTTGAACCATTCTTGCATCCTTTGGATGAAGGCAACTTGGTCATGATGTATGATCTTTTTGATGATTCATTACATTCTTTTTTGCCAGTATCTGGTTGGGGAGTTTTGCATCTATATTCATTAAAAAGATTGGTCTATAGTTTTTTTTTTTTATTGCATGCTTGTCTGGATTTGCACTCAGAAATGACTTTGGGAGTGTTCCTTTCCTTACAATTTCATTAAAGAGCTTGAGGAGACCTTCCCTGAGGTTTTTGTAGAATTCATCAGTGAATCCATTCTAACCAGGGCTTTTCTTTGTTGGTAGGTTTTTTATTACTACATCAGTTTTATGCCTATTATTGAACTATTCAGGATTTTTAAATCTTCTTGGTTTTGGCAGTTCATATGTATCTAGAAATCTATTTCTTCAGAATTCTGCAATTTATCGGTGTATGGATTTGCAAAGTAGTTCATATTCTTTTATTTTGGCACTGTCCATTCTGATTTTACCTTTTAACTTCTATTGATTTAGGTCTATTCTCACCTTTTTTGAGGGGGTTGCTAGATTGCCTAAAGGTTTGCCTATTTTGTTTGTTGTTCTGAAGAATCAACTCTTCAATTAATTGCTTCTTTGTATTGTTTCTTTTTTATTGATTTTTGCTCTGATTTTTATAATTTCCTTCTTCGTACTAGCTTTGGGTTTAGATTGTTCTTGTTTTTCTAGGATCTTAAGGTACATCATTAGGTTATTTTGGGGGGCATTTATAGCTATGAACTTCTCTCTTAAAACTGCTTTCATTGTGTCCCATAAATTCTGGTATGTTGTACTGGCATTATTGTTTAGTTCTAGAAACTGTCTTGATTCTTGCTTAATTTTTCTGTACCCATTGTTTATTTGAGTATACTGTTTATTTTCCATGTATTTGCATACATTCTGTGTTTTCTTTTGCCACTGATTTCTAGGTTCATTGCACTATGATTTAATAATATGCCAAGTATAATTTTAATTCTTTTACATTTACTTGCTCTTTCTTTATTGGCTAGTGTGTGGTCTATTTTGGAGAACATTCCATGCACTGGTAAGAACGAGTATTCTGTTGTTGGGTGGAAAATTCTCTGGATATCTATTAAATCCTTTTATTTGAAGGTTTTATTAGACTCTGATTTTTTGTCGTTGTTTTTTGTGTAGGTGATTTGTCTATTTGTGATAGTGGAGTATTGAGATCTGGCACTATAATTATTTATGTTTATCTGATCTTTTGTGTACAGTAGAACTTGTTTGATGAAGTTGTGTGTGCTATTATTTGGTATGTATATAGTAATAATTGTTATATTTTCTTGTTGGATTATTCCCTTAACCAATATGTAGTGATCTTCTTTGCCTCTTTCTATCAGTTTTGGCTTTAAGTCCACTGTGGTGGATTGACAACTGATGGTCAAATTGTAACACCCAGCTGAACTGAACCAGTGCGGTGCTGGGTGTGGGAGGCCCACCCGAGGATTGTTGCCAGCAGCATAAGAGGCAGAACCAGAGAGGAAGAAGTTCAGAAGCTGTTGGGAAGCTGTTGGAAGCTGTTTGGAAGTTGTGGGGAAGTTGTTAGGAAGCTATAGGAAGCTTTTGGTTTTCCTGGAGGAGCCTGTCATGCTGGTTTCCTGATGAACTTCACTGTTCTCCTTGGAGGAGGCACTCAAGACCTCATTGTCACTGAGAATGGCTACGGTTCACTTTGGAAGAGCTCTGGTCCTCACTTTGAACATCACTTCCTGACTCCAGAGAGGAAGATGGTGCACTGCTCCATCTCCTGGAGAAGCTTGTCATGTTGGCTTTCTTGATGGGAACTCAGCTTTCCTTATCATCAGAGGTGCTTGGGACCTCATTTGCTGAGGATGGCTGTGGTACTTTTTGGGGAGCTCTGGTTCTTACTTTGAGCATTGCTTCCTGGCACCAGTTCAGATCTCTCAGCCTGCTAGTACAGATCCTTCGTTCCACTGGCACAGACTTTCTAGCTTCCACCACTGACCTTTGGGCCTTCCCAGTGCAGATCCTTGAAACAGGCCTGCATGAGACACTGTCATGAGCTCTAGGCCTCCAGTTGGACCCATAGGAGCATTGTTATGGGCTCTAGGTCTTCAGCTGGATTCATGCAGGATATTACTGTGGGATCCAGGCCCTCAGCTGGATTTTTTGGTCTTTAATATGTGGAGATTTTCTGCACCCTCTTTTTGTATGTGATTCTTTGGGCAACTATTATAAATAATCTTACAAAATACGTGTCATTATAAATAATCTTATAAATCACCTTGCAAAATCCCAAACTGCAACGTGCACTTTGTATAATATAGGATAGCTACATCTGCTTTTTTTTCTGGTTCCCATTTCATGAAATATTGTTTTTCATCTTTTGACTTTTGGTCTAAGCATTTTGTTTCAGGTTAAATATATTTTTTGTATGCAGCATATGATTAAATTTTTTCTTGATCCATTCTGTCAATCTGTGTCTGTTAATAGGGGAATTGAGACCATTCATGTAGAGTTATTACTGATAGGCATTGGCTTATTGCTGTCACTGTCTTATTTGCTTGTTGCTGATTCTTTATCTTTTCATTCTACTTAACTGCTCACCCCACTTTGTGTATTCATTATATTAGACATTTTGTCATTGTTAACCTCATTGTCTCTAAGATATCCTTCAGAATTTGGGGGAGTGTTGGTTTGATGGTTGTAGCCGTTAATTGATTAACTGTCAACTTGAGTGGGGAATGCCCAGCTGAATTGAGTCAGCATGGTTCTGGGCATGGAAAGTTAACTTTAAAGAGGTTTGTTGTTGTAATGGTATAAAAGGAGAATGAGACAGAAGGATTTCAGCTGATTTTCCTTGGAAGAGCTTCGTTTTGCCTGATTTTCCTCAGAGGAGTTTCAGCTGTTCTCCTCAGAGAAGCTATAGTCTTCCCTGTCATTAGGGATGGGTGCTGTTTCCTTTGGAGGACCTCTAGTCTTTGCCTTTGCCTTGGGCATCATCTCTTGGTTTTCAGTGAAGATTCTTCAGCATCCAGCATTGGCCTTTTGGTCTGCCAGCACAGCCTCTTTAATTTTTAGCACAGACCCTTCAACCTCTCAGCACTGACCCCCTCAGTCTTCCATCGTGGATCCTTCAGCCCCCTGATGCAGACTCATAAGGGACATTGCTGTGTGCTCCAGGTGTTTAGCTGGATTCTTTAGATCTCTAGTGTGGAGACAGATCTTTTGAATTCTTCTACATTTGACTCTGTGACCACTGCAGGCCAATCTTGTAAATGCCTGCGTTCTGCATTAACTCTGAGTCAGAACATGTATAGTCTTTTGAGGAGCCATGCTCCTCCATAGGGCCCCTCTCTCACTTTTCTGTCTGCCTTCTCATATGCCACTGATTAATTTATCAAATTTTGCTTTATTCATTGTCTGGTTCCCCATTTCCTCTACCTTTGCTAGTATAACTACTAAACTATATGCATCTCTAGATAGCTAAATGTATGCTGCTGCTGTTGAATACTGTTCTATTGTTAGCAAAGGAAAAGTTGCTTCATTTAATAGATATTTACTAGAGGTCAATAGTAGGTAAAGGTTTGGTTTGTCTTAGTGTTCATATGATGATTATATCTCTTTTCTATGGTTATTGGTGGCATATTATTGTTCTTTGGGGTTTGTCAATACTCAACTTGTATTTGACACTATAATTGATGCTGATTTTACTTTAACAAAGCGATATAGTTATTATTATTAATTGATTTTCTTGGGATGCCATTAACTGGATTGATTACCTTGGGGTCATTAGCAATACCATGGCCTTTTTCTAGAGAACTGGATGCTGGACCAAATACTTTGGAACCTCCCATCCCAAGTAAATAGAGGTGATTGGATCCTTGGACAGAAGCAAAGTCCTCCAGAGGAGGCCACTGAAAAGTAGACATCAACTGAAGAAGTCTCTATAGTACAAACAAAACTTCCCACTACAATCAACCTGCAAGCCTCAACCCAAAAACAAAACAATAGAAGACATGGAAAAATGAGAAGAAAAAATATGTCCCAAAACTCCCAACTCGGCGGGTCCCAGCAGCTCTGGCAGCGGGAGGAGTGGCAGTGGCCAAGTAGCGTGGCTCCTCCAGGCTGCCGTGCGCCTGGGCCCGCAACTTCGGCACGCGCCGCCAAGATGGCCAAGAGGAAGGTCAGCTCGGCCGAAGGGGGAGCCCAAGAAGAGGAGCCCTCCTCAGCGAAGGAGGAGCCCAAGAAGAGATCAGCAAGGTTGTCAGCTAAACCTGCTCCCACAAAAGTGGAAACGAAGCCCAAAAAGGCACCAGGAAAGGATAAATCTTCGGACAAAAAGTGCAGGCAAAACGCAAAAGGGGAGCCAAGAGAAAACAGGCCGAAGCGGCTGATCAAGAAACCAAAGAAGATTTACTTGCGGAAAATGGAGAAACTGAAAATGAGGAGAGTGCAACCTCTGAAGAAGCAGAAGAGAAAGAAGCCAAGTCCGATTAATCACACACCGCGTCTTATCAGTGCTCCCTGTCTCCCTTCTTGTACAATCCAGAGGAATATTTTTATCAACTATTTTGTAAATGCAAGTTTCTTAGTAGCTCTAGAAACATTTTTAAAAAGGAGGGAATCCCACCTCATCGCATTTTTAAAGTGTACATGATTTTTTTTAGAGGTGAAATCATTCGCTGGTTGTTTTTTTTGTTTTGTTTTTTGTTTTGGTACAACGAGAAAATAGTGGGATATTGAATTATGGCAGGCTTTGACTGTCTCGGGTGTCAGCTTAACCTTCCACAGGTGGGGGTTAGTTTTATATCCTGCAATACAAAGCATACTAAATGGCAATTTGGAGTCACAGTCATGCATTTAATGTCTTGGATATTTTAAATGACTTCTATTCCCGTGTTGTTTTTAGTAGTACTGTTTCCTAAAGAAAACTTCTTCCTGATTGTTGCCCTGTCAGAATCCTGTGCACTCTGTAACATCTTTGGTCGTTGTAGTCCAGTTTGCCTAATTTTGTTAATGTGCTGTGAAAGATCAAAAATGTGAGTAGGTAGTGTATGTGATATGAAATTGTGAATTGGTGGGACTTATGTAACACTTTGTCAGCATTTGAGGATACTGGTACTTAATCCTCTTATGGGAAATTTGCCTCCAAATTTGAAGCTGGAAAGTCACTGGAATAACTGAAAACCAATACATGGCGTTTTAGATTTTTGGTATGTGTGTTACAAATTATGTACAAAGTGAAATGTCTGTACTGATCTCAGCACAACCAATAAAATCTCAAATATGGATGACAAAAAAAAAAAAGAAAAACCACAAAAACAAAAACAAAAACTCCCAACTCCACCGAAGCTGATCTATGGGTGTCAAAGGGAAGGAAACCAAAAGCCACACACCTGAACTATTTGAAATGATAGCAGGAGAATTAATAAAACAGATAAATAAGGCATTTGAGAAGCTCACATGCAAAACATGAATGACCAGCATAGAAAAGAATTAGAGTCCATAAAAAGGCCTCAAAAAGAAATTGAAGAGATTAAAAATTCTAACAAGAGTATGGGCAGTATAAGTGACCAATGTGAAGACAGAGTGTCAGAACTAGAAGACAGGGCTGTTGGTGGTGGTCAGTTAATGAGAGATACTTTAAAAACAAAGAAAAACATGAAAAATAGATCCAACAGCTCCTAGATGATGCAAAGTCTAATCTAAGATTAGTTGAAATGGGTAAAAAATCAGAAGACAGCACAAATGGCATAAAATAACTGTTTACAGAAATAATAGCAGAAAACTTTCAAAATGGGGGAGGGAGGAGATTTAACATACAGATAAGTGAAGCGTATAGAACTCTAAATAACCAGATCAGAAAAGAACCTCTGCACAATGCACCATAGTCAAAATCCCAGAAGTCTAGCAGAAGAACAGAATCCTAAAAGCTATTAGAGAAAATCAACAAATCACTGATTAAGGTAAACCCATTAGAATTATAGCAGACTTTTCAACACAAACCTCCAAGGCCAGGAAAGCTTAGAGTGAAATTTGTCAAGCCCTAAAAGAAAATATCTTCCAACCCAAGAAGATATATTCTGCAACATACCTATTAAAATTCTTAAAAAAAAAAGCAAATCCTTGGAAAAACAAGATATTTTCATGATAATGAGCACCTAAAGAAATTCATAACCAGTGTACTTACAAGAGCTGAGGCACAGGGCTGGGGATGTAGTTTAGCAGCACAGCACCTGCCTGGCAAATGCAAGGCCCTAAATTTGATCCCTGGTACCAAAAAAAAAAAAAAAAAGAGCTGGAGCAAGGCTCCTCAAAAGACTATACATGCTCTGACTTAGATTTATGCAAAACACAGGAATTTACAAGATTGGCCATGATAGAGTACTATACTGGTGGTCTCCAGTGAATTATGTCCACGATATTCATGACCTTGTCTAGTGCCCTCCCACTGTGATGCTGAGGTTGGCCTTGTGGCATGTTTGGTCAGTGGGATCTCAGCAACCATAAAGCAAGTAGTACCTTGATTAGAGCTGGTGGTCTCCTGGATCCCAGGTGCTATGTAGAAGAAAGAGTTAGTCCCTATGAAGATGACAGACTACAAGAAGAAAGAGATCTAGCATCTCAGCTGAGTTTAGACCCCACCCATCTACCAGGCAAGACCAATGGAAGAACCATTTGGTCAATAAATTGATTGCTAATGCTTTTAGTAATTAATTTTGAGGACAGTTTCTTATGTGGCAATAGATAAATGGTACAGTTCCTAGAGAACATTCTGCAGTTCATCAAGCATTTACTAAAAACCAAACATGTACACAGCAGTGTTGTGGTGCATTAGAGAGGGTGTACAATATTGCTCAAAATTGTTTCATTAGCCTCATAAAACAAAAAGAGGCTCTGGCTAATTTAAACAAAAAATGATAATTTATTGGGAGAATACTACATGGTAAAAAAAAATGCTGAAAATTAAGATTCAGGAAGAGCAGTGTATTAGATATATTAAGCAGTTGTATGTACTACCTACAAGGCTAACTTGACTTTAGGGTTATTGGAGATTTATTTTCTCCAGCCACCATTGCAGCAACCAACTCTGCCTGGGCTCTTCCCAGCCACCACTGCAGCAACAGATTCCACATCAGCATATCCCAATGGCTCCCCACCCCCATCCCCAAGCCACATACAGCTTACCGCCCACCTCAGGAAGGATGAAATATCACCTAACTACTAGGCTCTAATGTATGAGAAGCCTAGATGTGCAGAGGCATTAATGCCCATGGGCTAACCCCTTAATCAATAGAGATAAATTCCTCTCTTTTCTTCTATCCAGAAACACTATCCCAAAACACAAAAGTTCATATGATCTCTCAAAATATACACCCATGACACTGCATAACTAACTGGGCTTGATACGAAGCAGTAGCTAGTTTTTAAATATACTATTGTACAGTCATATGTTGCTTAATGATGGAAACAGGCAATTTTGTCATCATGCAAACATCACAGAGTGTACATGCACAAACTAAGCTACAATGTCACTAGGCAATGTAATCTCTTTTTAAATAAAAGCAAACACAATTTTATTAAGTGTAGAATAGATCTATAAAATTGAAATACAGAAGTTCAGTTCTGAGTGTTCCAATGAGTTCTCAGCATTGCAGTTTTTACATCAAAAAGAGGAAAGGAAAAAGAATAGCTCAGTATTCTTGGAAAGTTGTAGCTCAACAATCTTTGAAGATGAACAAGAATTAGAGAAATCTGGTCATGGGAAGTATTAGGAATCATGGTAGTTAGTACTTCTTTAAATGAATGGAAATAGTCACACAAGAGATATCCTTTTCACTTTAGGATATTTCCAAGCCAACAGGTATTGAAAAAGTATTAAAAATGTTTCAATTTCAGTTATTGACATAACATCTGCAATTTATGTCTGTCAGCAAATCCCTAAGGCTTACAAAGTGATTTCTGCTTCCTGTTTGACATTATGTAGTTGTTTTGGTTTTTATCAGGACACAGGAGTTTGTAACATCTGCATGTGTCTTCTTTCTGTCTTTAACAGTGATATTTGTTTGGAGAATTGATATGCATATAGCATATTTTGATTACTTTTAATCCTTTATTCCCCTTTCCGTTACTTCCCTCCTCCCCTTCTTCATCTTTCCCATCTCCAAAAGTCTGTCTTTTAGTTGCCTATCACCTTTCCTTTATTTTATCCACTTATTTATTTATATTTGTTTATTTTATTGTATTAGAGAAACCATGTGATATGTAACTTTCAGTGACTGACTTCTTTCACCTTCACAATGATCTCAAGTTGTTCTTACCTGCCAGGCTATATTGATTGCCCTTCATCTGAGTAGGTCCAGTTCTGTACCTTTTCACTTACTGGTTTTGCCCATTTTTATATAAGATTTCATCACACCTGGTTCTGAAAGGATCACATTTGACCATGACAATTCTATTTTAATTTTGTATCATCATTTATACCTTTTCTTTCCTTTCTAATTTCATTTATTGCAGTTTTTCTCAATCTAGCTAAAGATATCAATCTAGCTAAAGATATCAATTTTGTTTTTATCATGAAAAAAAGCAATTCTGGATTTTTTTCATTTTTTCTATTATATGTACTCTATTATTTATTTCTGCTCTAATCTTCATTATTTTCTTCCTTCTGCTGACTTTGAGCTTAATTTCTTTTCTCTATTTATAGTTTCAGTGTGAAGTTCAGTTATTCTTTTGAGATCTTTCTTCTTTCAATAGTGGCCATTTATTACTATAAAATTCCTTCTTAATACATCTTTTACTGTGTCCCCTAAGTTTTGCAGTGTTTCCATTTTATCATGAGATATTGTTTTTAATTACCTTTTTATTTCTTTTTTGATCCATTGGCTGTTCAATAGCATGTTTTTCAGGAATGAGTGCTGTAGCTTAGTGATAGAGCCCCTGTCTAGCATGTGTCATGTCCTGGTCTTGATCCCCAGCACTACAAAAAAAGGTAGTTTATTATTTAGTTTCTAATTTCTACATATGTGTGAATTTTTCCATATTTTCTCTGTTATTAATTCTGGTTTATTTTGTTTAGGTTGAAAACTACTAGATGTGAATTTTGATCTTTTTTAGTCAATTGAGATTGGCTTTGTGTTGAAAAATGTGATCTATTGTGGAGAATTTTCTGTGTTTGCTTAGAAAGAATAAGTATTCTACTACTCTGGCTAGTATGTATTTTATCTGACTGTTCGGTCTATTTTTTCCATAGTTTTGTTCAAATTTGTAACTTATCTATTGGCCATCTGTATACACATTCAAACTATTATCAAAGGTTGTGTTTGGTTTTTTGTTTTTTTTTTTTTTTTTGGTACCAGGAATTGAACTCATGACCTCATGCTTGCCAGGCAGGTGCTGTGCCACTGAGCTATATCTCAGGGCCTGAAGGTTGTGTATTGAAGTCATCTACTATTTTTGCACTGCTTTTTCTCCCTTCAGATCTGTCGATGTTTGTTTTATATATTTGAATGGTGTTATTTAAAAATGATCTTTCCCCTTATAATTTTATCATTGTATGATGACTTGAATTAAAGTCTATATTTTCCATTATAAATAGATGTCCCATTAAAATGTAAAAATTTGGGTTGCAAGAAGAATAGTACTTGAAGGTTGGAGCTATGATGCCACAAAACAAGGAACTACTAGAAATTGGTTGAGAAATCTGAAGCACATCATCCCCACTACCTTCAGAGAAAGTATCACCCAAAATACACCATGATATAAGCACGCTATTGGATTTCTAGACACCAGATTTTCAGAAAATAAGTTTCTGTTGTTTAAACCATTCATAGTGTATTACTTTATGTCATACCTAGGCAATGTACTCATTCGTGACCACCATCATCTGTGCATTCCATCAATGGTAAGAAGGAATATCATTATATGGTGCATTGCTGGATTCCTTTCTCCTCCTTCCCTGCCATTTCCCTTTGTCTTCATGTCTGTTTCTTTCAAATTTTACTCAAGCTTTCTTTACTAGAGGACTTAAACTTAGAGAGTTGGTACCAGCAGTCTTCTGCAGACAGAATGGTATATTGGAGTTGTGTTACTCACTGAATTTATGACAGTAAAGGCCTAAGGCATGGTAATGGGTAGTAAGTAGGTTCACACAGTGATATCATAATTACTAGGACTTCCTTCCTACCTGTGTCTAATTGGGATGTAATAGAAATACTGCAGAAGGTGAGATAGTGGTGGCCATGATAATTGAACTATATGGGAATAATTGTAAGGATTGTGGAGTGAGCTGGATTCTACTGATAGAATTGTGTACCTTGCAAAAGAAAATGATGACTCAGGGCAGTCAACTGTCACTGTAAGGCACACTGTGAGAGTCAGAGGGACTTCTACTGGAAATTCTTAATAAGACTATGATTTTCTGCAGCCCAAACCAACCTATGCTAATAAGCAGGCTTGGGTTCTGTTTGTAAGGGCAGAAGAGTTAAAAAGAAATTAAATGCATATATATGCAAGTTTTCCTAGGCACCCATCTGGTCTTTGAAAGAGAATGAGAGTGTTGTCCTCAGACCCAGGATATGGGACATTTGAGTGTGCAAGCATGAGAATATGGAATCCCTCAGTTTCTTCTTGCAATGTACTTGAAAAAAAAAAATGTAAGAACCAGTTCTCAGGAGAAGCATGTGGGAAAGGACATTTTAGCATTGGTCAGTTTCTGTGGTGCAAACACTTCTAACTCAGTCAGTTTCAAGCTACCAACATAATGTCACTAAACACAGAATTGAGAAGACATTTATGTAATTGGCTCCTACAAGCTGATATGAGCCAATTCTAATCCACCCATGCTCAGAACCCTCTGGCTGGCAGAAGTATCACCTCCGAATCCAGTTCTGCATGAGTTCTCTCTTGCCTGTCAACTATGTAATGCCTGCTTCTGAAAGACGGGCATTTTGAAAATGACTTCTCACCATTTGCTAGAAAAAGAGAAATGCACTGAGGAAAGAGAATACCCAGAGTATAAAGAAATGTTTAGATACAGGGTCTTAAGTGGCAAAGAGACATCTAGAAGAAGGATCAGTGGAGCTTTGGCTCTACTCTTACAATAGCTCTAATGGCCCATGAATATCTATAGTTAAATCAGTGAATGTAGAGAGGAATAGATCATCTTGTCTGACAAAATCCCTATATTATTTTTTTGACCTGTAGAGTAATATGCATTATGTAACTGGGCCAAGTAGAGGCCTCTGCAATTGCCACTATTATCCCCAACCAAGTTAGTAAATCAGAAGCAAGATCTTAGGAAGAATTGCGAAGACTTACAGTGCTATCAAAGATTTCAAAGATAAATGGGTTTTAGTTCACGTTTGATTCTCTTGTCTGACACCCACATGACACATGACAGCACATAACTCTATACTTAAAAGAAACTGCCCTGCAATGTAGAGTATCTCCCTACATATATGCAGTAGGTGGTATCTTTCTTAAGCAGATCAATATGAATGCTTTAGCGTTTTGTAAGAAGTTGGTAATTTGATAAATTCAATTTTTCTTTGCCATCAGTAGGAAGGATCCAAAGCAGTTTGCCTTGATAGATGAATGATAGAAGTACATGACTACTTTCTGCAGAGCTGTCTTGACTCTTCTGCCTTCTCTTCTAATGAGCACAAAAGGATAAGTACTACACATCAATGCTATTCAAATATGTGTGGTATCAGTGTTTCTTTTTATCCCCCAAATTGTCTTAGAGCAGTTATTCTGGAAACTGCTAACCTTGACCAATATATACCTTGTTGCACATGCAAGTCACCTCTTGGGTTTGACAATAACCAAAATGATCTATACCCTGTCCAGTGATTCTTCTGATCATGTGCTTGGAACTCACAGCAATATCAAATTGCTATAGAATCTCTAAAAGTAAAATGTTCAATTTCTGAATTTATTTTTTGATGGATGAGTAGTAGTCAAATATTCACCAACCAACACCTATCTCTAGTTATAGTAATATAATCTAAATGACCTGGTGAAATACATGCATATCAAAGAATGAAAGACAAGCACTGTGATAATCAAGGACTTGTGGTACCAATGAAATTTTTAGTAGTCAATGTTCTGTGTATGTTGGAAGCATCACTTTTAACGTAAAGGACAAATTCTTGAACCCCTCCTGTCATGCCTCTGAAATGATACAGATCACTTAGTAGGACTCTGGATTTTGAGGGCAGCACACACTATCTTTGGGAATACAATTGCAGCTCATTTATCAGATGACTTTGAAAGTTTTCAGTTGCAAATGGGTACCAAAGTCAGAGATTTCCTGTGATCACATCCAGGCTTCAGTACAAGCTTCCCTGCCACATGAACTATATAACCCCACAAATCGAATGGCTCCAGTAGTACATGCAGTGTGAGTATTGCCTGGCAAATCCCAGTAGTAAGTATACCCCTGCCGAGGTTTTTGAGTAATTTACTTCTGCAACAGAGAGTCACTTTATATTTGAACTATACTCAGTCTGTAGAAGCTGAGAACAACTTCCAGCCAATATCCAGCAAGAAATCGATGCCCTGGATTGTACAACCACAGGATGTGAATTTTATCAAAAACCACATGAGTTTGGAAGTGGCTGCTTCCCCAGCTGAGCTGCCATGTAAGAACTCATTATTGGCTGAAACCTTGAAACAAAGGATCTACTAAGCTATGTTCAGACCCATAAAACTATGATAAGAAATATGTGTTGTTTTAGCTGTTTGTGGTAATGTTTTACACAGCTAGAGATACCTAATAAAATGGTATGATCACTCTGAAAAATGGTTTGACATTTTTTATAACATTAAATGTATATCAACTATATGACTCAGCAATTCTATATATAAGACAGTACAAAATAAGTCCTCAAGGAAAGCCTGTAAAGAACATAACAACCTAACTTATTAATCATTACCAATCAGAAAAAAATCCAGCAATATAAGAATGGATAAGAATTTGTAGTTTGTTAATATAAAATAAAGAATACTACCCAGCAGTAAAAATACAACTTTGATATTTGCAAACATGAATGAATCTCAAAAACCTTAGCTAAGCAAAGAAAACCAGATACAAGAGAGTACTAAATGTATGAATTCACTAATACAAAGTTTTATTACAGGCAAAGATAGTTTCTGGGGAAAAAAATTGGACCAGTGTCTTCTCTGGGAATTGACGCAGGCATTGAGGGGCATGAGGTGACTTTCTACAATGATGAACATGTCTGTCTTGAGGTGTTCGTCACATGAGTGCATGCATTTGTCAAAAGTTTTGAACAATACATTTATGAGCTATATTAATTACTATAGGTAAATTATACTTGAAATTTTAAAAATAAGAAACAAAAAACAAAGTAGAAGGGAACTACCTGTTTGCTAAAGAATCATAAAATTTCTCAAGCCAAATTATCCCCATGTCTTGGTTACTTTTTTCTCATTATTGAGACAAAATACCCAGCACCCAAAATTGAGGGAGGAAAACTTTATTTAGCTCACAGTTTGTGGAGGCTTCAGTCCATACTGGCTCCAAGGCAGGGTACATGGCACAGGGCAACAGCTCATGCCAGCAGAAGATAGCAAAAGCAACAAGAGTAGAATGGAAGGAGCAGAAGCAGCCTCTTTCCCTCCTTTATATTGTATGCAGGCTACTCACCCTGGAGTGAGTGTACCACTCACACCCATGAATCAATCATAAACTCTAGAAACCTGCCCCATGACTCCATGAGGCTTTTGGGGGCCGTCCAGACACAAACTATAACACCCCAGATAGCAAAAAGCATAGATTACCTGATGCCACCTGGGATCTGGAAAACCATAAATGTCCCAAGAGAAAAGAACCTTCTGATTGTTTCTGCCCTCTCAGTTGGCCTTGTTGCCTTAAACTTCATTGATTCAATCCACTGAAAGAACATCATTCCATCAATGAATGTTACAAACTCTATATTATATATAACCAATAAATAGTCATAAAATGAACTATACACAAAGCAAAGGGTCAAAGATAATTTTACCAATCTTGCAACAACACTACCACAAACAGTATTTGATTTTCAGTAGAGGTAATATTTCAAAGTGATATTTATCAAATGACCTGCAAGTTTAAAACTTCAAGGACGTTAAAAATGAAAATCTGAGAAACTATCAGAGTTTAAGGAGCCTGAGGAGAAAGACAACAAAATGTAATTTAGTGTCCTGGATGAGATCTTACAACAGAAAAAGGGTACCAGATAAAAACTAAGAATATCTGAATAAAGCATAGATGTTAGTTAACAACAGTGTATTAATGTTGGTTCATTGCCACACTCATGTAAGGTGCTAATCCTAGGAGAAACTTGGGGCGAGGGCAGGAATTAGGGAGATATATGGTCATTGCACTATGGTCTCAATTTTTCAGCAAATTTAAACATGCTCTAAAAATAAAATCTATTTCTAAAAAATACCCTATGAAAGCAAGCTATTCGTATGATTTAATAGTAGGAACTGAAAAATAAGCACCATAAAAGACAGCACATATGAGGACTGAGAAAGGACAAGATTAAAATGTGAGGCCAGAAGGAATAGACCAGCATCCCAGGGACAGAATAGGTACTTATCTCTCCAAATAGTTGCCTCAAATATAGGCAGTATCAACCAGACCTTCTTCTGCCAGCTCTGGTTATTTCTATTTTAGCTCCTACCTATCTGGATGGGGACATGTGAAAATTTCATCAAAGATATTACAGGCATAAAAATGTTCATAGAGGGGGCTGGGGATTTAGCTCAGCGGCAAAAGCGCCTGCCTGGCAAGCGCAAGGTCGTGAGTTCGGTTCCTGGTACCGGAGAAAAACAAACAAAAAAAAAAATGTTCATAGGAAATCTAGTTGGTTTTCATGATTTGGTAGGAAAAATAGAGAAGGCATGTATGCTGAACCTGGAAAATATGTTTTAGTTCTTTTTAAGTTGGAGAATTACAAGGCTCTTACTGGAACACTGGGGATATTTGGACATGGACTGGATATTACCTATTGTATTATACCACATTTATGTCCTAAATGGAGTAAGTATAATGTGGTCCTATAGAAAAATGGCCTTGGTCTTTTTTTAAGAGAATAAAAAAATTTAACAAAATAACAGCAAAAACAAAAACAAAACAACACAAAAACAAAAATGAAACAGGATTTGAAAACAAAATGATAGGAATTAACAATGGTTATTATATTACATATTGTTATCTTCAATGAAGTTGCTCAGATTACCAGATGTAAGAATGCAAGATTGATCAACAGTTAAAGAGAATAAAAAGTAATTTAAAAACATTAGAAATGATACACAGCTTCACTAAACAAGATGGTAGGAATTCAACAATGGTTGTTATATTGCATATTGTTGTCTACGAATTATTTGTTCAAGAATGGCCTTGTTCTTAAGAGACACATGCTGAAATATTAGCAGTTAAGTGTCATGATGTCTACAACCAACTCTCAAATGGTTTGAAAATATATACATAGTGTGTATTTCTCTCTAGTTTTATCTTCCTATTCATACACAAAATGTATATATACACATAGTCATACAAATATATTCTGTCTTCTTCTCTCCCTTCTCCCCCTCCTACCTCCCCCCTTCCTTCTTTCCTTCCTCTACTACATATAAAGGTATACAAGCATTTATTATACTATTCTTCTTTAAAGGCATGAAATTTTTCAAATAAAAGATCTGTGGCAATCCTCTTTAATATATGTATTCTTCAGAATCCACACTTGGGCCCCCACTACTAGGAGTTTCTGTCTTTTATACTCCTTCCTTAATCCTGCCATGTTTTAATGGCTCTGGAGTCTTCCAGAAAATTTTTCTTTCTCTGCCACTTTACATAAATTTCCTCACAATCATACAAATATTTGCCTCTGCTTGGCTTCTACCCCTAAACTAACAATCCTAAACCCATCAAATTTTTCAGTTGTTAAGTAAAATGGTGTCGACCCAGAAAAAAACCACAACCAACCTGAATTTAGGGTTCCAAGAAAGACTTCTGGGAGTAAAGCCATAGGAGAGTCTGCTGGGAGTTTATTTTTATGGGAAGTTAGGGGGTTGGGGCTAGGTGGGTGAGTTGGGGTTAGGTGGGGTGACATGAAGGGGAGCATGAGACTGGGGAAGCAAGAATAGTTGTGTAGCAGCAGCAGGATGACCCATAGCAATGGCTGAGGTTTTGTTGTGAAAGAGCTGTATCCAGGTACAGTGGGTCCCAGCAGAGCAGGCAGGGTGGCAACAGGACATGGGAGTTGTGTTGTGATTGTTTCTGAAGCTCAGGTAGTTGGGAGCAGCCACTCCAGGAGCTCAGGTGACTGGAGCAAATGGGGGTTGGACCTGTCATCAGTGAAATCTAGAGGGCTTTAGATAATAAAGTCTACCACCCTCCTAAGAACACAGTTTAGTGACTACCACATGCAACTTGAACATGTGTTTTGAAGTATAATTGCTACTGTCCCAGGTAACAACACAGATTATTCCAGTCAAGCATGACTTTACAAGAATTCTGAGGAATGGAATTCTCTTTATCTCACTTCACAATTAGAGAACTTTCAATACTGCACTAAGTTTAAGGCTGTTGTTATTTCTAACCTTAATGTAGGTCATCTGAAGCTTGATTCAAAGCCTACTTCCTAATTCTCAGTTTTCAAATAATACTGATGGAGATTTTCTCACAGGCATGCTGATCTTCCAGGGATGTCACAAACAAGAGGTACTGGTTGAACCAGGAGCCAAGCTCTTTCACAGTAACGGCAATAACTAAGAAGGGTATCTAATAATCAAAAGATTAGCTATTGATCTATAAGTCCCCAATTATTATTAATTTTTTTTTACTGAAGGCATTTGGAAGTGATTGTCTATTCAGAAACTATAAAGGCAGGGCAATGTACCTTCTATCAATTCTAAAGAGATTACAAAGATCAATGAGCAAGAGAATGGTGGAAATGTAGGGAGTGCAATGACATAGGTACTAGATGTCAAGGCAAGATGATTGGGTTTGCCTCTAATGCCCAGATAATTCCTTTTTTCCTCTTCTGGAGCACTCTTACCAGCATGCCTAATCTTATGTTGAACTGTCTGTTGTTAGACCCCAGATGTCCTTCACACCTATATTATTTCTTTCTCCATTGTCTTCTCAACCACAAGATAATACCTCATGCAGTACAGCTTTTTAACCACTTACAATGCTTTTTCAGTATATGGTTTAATTCTTTCAATAATTCAATGAGGTCTTTTTTGTACATTCTTTTCATAATTCAAGGGACTGAGATTCAAAGTTGAGAGGTTACTCAAGGTCATACATCTACTAATTGGCAAAGCCAAAAAATTCAATCTGCGTTGTGATTTTATGTTGCAGCACTGAGCTACATCCACAGCCCTTTGTTTATGTTTTATTTTATTGAAGTGTCTTGCTAAATCACTAAACTCCCTAGTCTGAGCTTGAACTTGTAATCTTCTTGCCTCAGCTTCCCAAAGTACTAAGATCATGGGTATGCATCATCATATCCAGCTAGAGTTGTGATTTTAAACTTATCATTTTCTTTTGCATGCTTTGGATAAAGTTCTAGATTCAGTAATTTAGGTTAAAGTATTTACAATGAGTACGGTAGAAAATAGGAACTCCCATGAATCCTGTATGAAAATCACAATAAGAAACAAAAGCAATCTTGGATATTCATTGGCCATTTTCCTTCTTCCTTTTTTCCTTATGTCAGACTTGCTTTTCAATAACAATAGAACTAGGTTAGGGGATGCTATTAATAAAAAGAAATGCTTTGTCCACATGTGTGACATATATGTGCATGGGGACGTTGGCCTTCTAAAAGAGAAGTTTGTGTAATGGCTTCAAATCCAGTTGTGTAAGAAACAGTAACTTTGTTTTTCTCTATTTTTTTCTGTTTAGAGCTTTAACACTTGCATGTGGTGACAACTGAAGTTTAGTCAATAAATAACCAGAGGGGTGGATCTGATTCAAGGAGTGTCAAAGCCCTGGGAGACCCGGCTGCTACTCCTTGAGGATCTGTTACCGCCTCAGCTGTCTATCATCCCATTCGTTACTTTCACAGGGCTTGCCCGTGATTGCGTCATCTCCCCACAGTCCTACTTTAAAGAGGCCTCTGGAGCTTCGAAGCTGTCCTCTCCGCTTCCTTACAGCCTCTAGAGTACACAAGACTTCATTCTGCTGGTAGGCTGAGTCCGAGAAACTGGGGCGCTACCTAAGGTTCAGGCCACTTGCTTCCAGCTCACACTGTACACATGGGACTCTGAATCGTCCCAGATTCACAGCCACCACACAGCGCTTCTTTTCTGAGCTTTGGGGTCACCTCGAGCTCAGCCTGAGAATACCCTCGATGCCTATCCTCTCGGTTCCACAGACATACTTGGTGCTTTTGTCCTGTCTCCGGGGCAGCTCTGCACTCCTCTCGGGGACATTACTTTGCCGTCTTCACTTTCCTTTCCCCACAGGGAAATCCTTAGTTTCAGGGAATCCTTAGTTTCAACTCAGGAAGCTTTTCCCTGATTCATACTAAATTAGTGCTACATGTTTGTATTCTGAGTCCTCCTCGTGGGGTTCTTAGGAAAATTTAATAACAAAAACGTGTTCCATATGTATGGCTAAAGTTGACCATCACAGAATTTTTAAACTATAGGTTTTTTTTTTTCTTTCTTTCTTTTCTTTTTGCAGAACTGGGAATTGAAACCGGGCCCTTCCCACTGAGCTACACCACTATCACTTTTTATTTTTCTACTTTGATATAGAATCGTATTAAATTGCTGAGTAGCCCAGGCTGGGCTCGAATTTAAGAGCCTCCTGCCTCAGCCTCCCAGTGTTGGGATCACAGGCCTGCGCCACTACACCAGACCGCCATAAGAACTTTTCAATCAAGAGCAGTTTGTGAAAATAATTTTCTGTTAAGATGATTTCTGATCTATCATCTTTCTGGTAAGAGAAGTAACGTTTCACAGTTAACATTTTCTTTTACAATTAACATGGCTTTTACTTCAAGTTGGTAGAGCACAGCTTTATCTTGTTTACAGTCATCATTTTCCTTTGTTATAGGATCCGCAATATAATTATGGGCTATACAATTGTGGAGTACCTTTTCCTAAAGATTATTTCATTTTTTCTTTTTAATTTAATTTTGTTTCTGAAAACAATTAGGAAAATTTGGAATAACACCTTTTACGTATGGTAGGGGGCTATAAAGCAGAAAATCCATAAACCCCCATCAAGCAGCTTACAATCTTTTTAGAAAATACACTCTAGATGTATGTGAAAAGTTAAGCAGTAAGACAAGAGTGTGGCTGGAAAATGTGCTGCTGGAAAATTATTACAAGTGATGTGAAGCTTTTTGTTTTGTATATTTACTGTTGATTGACCTTGCAGTGTTTGGGCTTTGATCCCAGGACCGTAAGCAAGCTAGGCAAGTGCTCTTCCACCGAGTTATACTCCTAGCCCAGTGTGAAAGTTTTTAATTAAGATTTCTCAGAAGCTGGACTTTTAAGAAATTCATAATTTTTCTGGTTTTTTTTTTTTTTGTGACACAGTCTCGCTATGTAGTTTAGGCTGGCCTTGAACTCACTGCGTAGCCCAGGCTGGCCTTGAACTTCTGACAATCCTCTTACCTCAGCCTCCCAAGCGCTGCGATTACAGGTGTGTGCTACTACACCTATTGAAATTTATAAATCTTTTTTTTTTTTTGAAATTTGTAAATCTTAAAGAAGTGTTATACTATTTTTTGATTAACGTTAAAAAAAAACCCACCAGAATGAAACCAATCAATGATCCCACTAAACAAACAGAACAGAAAAAATATTTTTGTGGAATTCAAGAAGCCAGAGTGCCAAATCTGCCTTTACCACTTATATGTTGTGTAGAAGGTGTGTGTGTGTGTGTGTATGAGAGAAAGAGAGAAAGAGAGAGAGAGAGAGAGAGAGAGAGAGAGAGAGAGAGAGAGAGAGAGAGAGGAGAGGAGAATTTGCCTGTGTATCTATTTTGAGAGAAGAAAAGAGAAAGACTGCATTGAAGCAGCTGGGGGAGAATCTAGCCACCCACTCCTGCAGCTGTCTAATATCTGTATGTCATACAGAAGGAAAAATGTCTAGCTGTCGCAAATGTGACAGTACTATTGAAAGTGCATGAGGTTATGGAACTATATCCGTACCCACCAGCTGGTGCAGCCTATGATAGTTAACTTTTCTAGATTTATTTTTCTTGATACATTCATCTAATAAATATTTATCAACCCCTACCATGTGGATATTCAGAATCTGGGAGAGAACCTTTTTTTCTTTTTGTTTCTATGGATGAAACCAAGGTTTCATGTGTGCTAGGCAAATGCTCCCCTACTGGGCTACATTCCCAGCCCCTGAGGGGACCCTGACAGCCACAGATCTTGCTTCATGAAGCAAACAATTTGAGACCTGAAAATTACTCAAAAGGATATAAGCTAATAGTGGTGTCATGAGGGAGTGCTCTGCTCCGGGAACTCCAGGACAGTTTCTCTGAGGAAGCGACATTGGAGCTGAGCTCATGAATGTGTGGGGATTAGTGAGTCAAAGTGACTGGTCCATGAAAATGCCTTGCGGCATGTGAGGAAGTTAGAGAAGGTTCATGATGTTGGAATTCAGTGAGCAAGGAAAAAAGTGGCATGAGATGAGATGGGAGAACTCAGCAAAGGCAAGACCATGCAGGTCACGGTGTGGGATAAGGGAAAGTGTTTTAAATCAAGACAATCAGATTTCCTCACTGCTGTGTGGATAATTGAGAAGAGCAAAGGAATGGACATGAGTAGGCAGGTTAGGAGGCCATTGCATCAGAACCTGATATGAAATGTACCCTCATGGTCTCTTGTCTGGAACTCCAAGCCCAAGGTCTTCTGCATGATGGGCCTCCCTAGAGCAGGAGCCTTTCAGGAAAGCGCTGTGATACAAGGTCAGTTCTTGGGCTGGTGGCTAGTCTTGCAGGACACAGCTTGGTTAATGAAATCTTGGAGCACCCAAATCTCTGATGGCCTTGTGGGATGCAGGGACTCTGCACATGGATTGCAAGAAACAGTGTCTAAGACCAAATGACTCAAATAAAAAGAGAAGAGGTCCTCTTCAGGTGGAATCAAGACCATTCCATAGAGATAGAGTGAGGCCTCATCTGGAAATGCTACAGGCTGCATTCACTCAAGGCTGGGAACTAAAATTCTGGGGTATTTAGGAGAGAGATGTCAGTCTTGAGTACATGAGCCTCTTGGAGAAAGAAAACTTGAAATGATGTCAAACTCTCAATCCAGCTGGTTTTGTTGCCTGATTAAGTTGGGGAGTTGCTGCCTCTTCCTGGAGAGAGTCAGTGAATGACTCCTGAAATTAGTCACGCAGTAAAGTTTGTTGGTGCAGGAGATGTAGGTGGGCCCAGGAGATGAAGGTTAGAGAATGCTGGTAAATGAAATTGCAGACTGTTTACCAGTTCGAATGGACTGCAAAAATCTATGCAAAGGCACGTATTAGAGCGCTTTGGGAGATCTGCTCAAGTTCACAGGAAGCTAATGATCATCTTCCCAGTTGAACAGAGGACTGATTATATGGGAGACTTTGGCATAGCTAAATAATGGAACCTGGGACTGACCAACTGTTCAAGGCTCAATATGGGGCTTCGCTGTTGATGCTTCAGGCAGTCAGCTCATGTCAGAACTACAGGACCTATGGACAAGTCTTTTCTTTGTCCACCATCAAAGTCTTTCTGCATGTAGGGTAGCTAGATATGCTATTAGATTCTCTACAATTTTACCTACAAGACACAGAGGAGTTGGAAAATAATGTAAATCCTAGAAAGAAGCAACACGGCAGAAAAAAAGGCAGACAGATATGGATAGAAGCAAGTGGAAACTTCATCCTATCACCCAAGAATCAGAAGAGGCGGGTACAACAGAATGCATCAGTGCCAAAATGAGAATTGAAATAAAAGCATGGAGCACATTGCTCTGTACTCCGCTCACTAGCTTCTATCAAGCTAAGCACATTAACACTGGCATTTTGAAAATAAAAGTGACCTACTCGCTGGGTGTTTAGGTAAAACTCACAGTTGAGAAAAGAGATCAACAGGTTTCTCACATCCTGCTTCTGGGGACAGATGCGTGCAGCATGGATGCTCCTCTTCAGGACAGCTCTGCTGCCAGTGCAGGCACTGGGCCCCTTTTCCGTGGCATGGCCTGCTATTTGTTAGAGATTAGGGTGGGTTTGAAAGCATCACGTGCACAAGAAAGATGTGAAGCTCAGCAGCCATGCTCCTACAGCTGCCTCCAGGTGTGTGCACAGCCAGAAAACCAACTTCCTTTCAACTCCTCCACCCCAAGGCCACCCCAGGAGCAGCAAAAATCTCATCAAACACAGGGAAACAAGATCCAACATTAAACTGCAAGAAATCAAAACATTTTTCTGGCAAGATTGAGCTGACCTGTACAAAATTATTTCACACTCACTTTACCTTTTAGACCAAATGTTGACTGATCTCAGGATATCTCACTTCTCTTTTTCCAAGAAGTTAAACATGTGGTATTCACTTTTTCTTTTCAAACATTATATTAGATCAACACAAACAGTCATCTCCTACAGATACATTAAACATGTGCCTTCTCTTTTAATTTTCACAAATTTATAAGATAATTGCTACTGTATACCCTTTTATAAATGAGAAATCTGAGACTTTTGAGAGGCAAAATAAACTGCTCAGTTACAAAACTAGTAAGTGGCTAAGACAGAATTTGAACTTCAACGCCTTGTGCATAATTCTTAACCATTCTAACATGACTGTTTCCCAATAATGAAGACTGGTTGAAACAAGAAGGGAAAACAGGGTTTGGTGGAAGTTGGTGATGACTGGAGGACTTTGAGGTAATCGGTATATGCCCCAGGGAGACTTGAACAATCCTAGGCAGGCAGTTCTCCAACACTTTCTTGTAATCCTCTACATCCTTAAATGTTACTGAAGGCTCGATACAGCTTTTGGTTATGTATATCTATCAATATTGACTATTTTAGAAATTAAAATTAGGAAAATTTTCAATATACACTTATTAATTTACTTAATATAGCAATAATAGGCCCATTACATATTAACAAAAAAAACACTGCTTATGATTACTCTTTAAAATAAAACATTTAATAATGAAAGTGATATGATATTTTAGGAAATCTCTCAGTAGACAATAGTGGGATTCACCTGTATTCTATGAATTGCAATAATACCCGTCATATATCTTCTGGGAAATTCCACTTATACTCAGAGGAATAGGGTGAAAAAGGGAAATGATGTCTCACCATTAAGGAATAGTTTTGACCTCAAAGATTCCCTGTAACAATCTCAGAGGATCTCAAGTAACATCAGGAATCTTCAATTTGCACTTCGATAGCCACTGTCCTAGGCTTATGGTGAAACGGTGAAGAACCGATGATCTCCATTAGACTGTCGGGAAGTTTGGAGGACATGGGAGCTGATTAGCATTGGAAGTTCTACCTAAGTCAGACAACGTAAGGGTAGACAGAACTGGGCCTGTCTCCCCTGAACTCTTCAGCACAAGCTGGAGATAAAAATAGAAGTGAGCCACTTTCTTGGTTGCCATTTCCACCCATACCCCTAGGAAAAAATAGTAATACAATTTTACAGCTAGGAAAGGAAAACGCTGTCACATTTCCTGCCTCCCATGTGTTTCCCAACAATTTAGGACTCTCCGAGCGCTACATATATAAATAAAAGGGGAAATATCAAGCTGTCAGTTTGGGTGCTCACTTGAATTTAAACTACGAGATGACACAGACATAAGACAATGAGCCCTTTTTTCCCAATCTTTCTCCCGGCTCCTCTTTAGGGTGCTGTAGTGTCCTCTTATGTGCACACCATTTGAACCAACTTTGGTATTTAAATGTCATTCAGCTTTCTTCAATTTTAAACATCTTTTTTTGGAGCAACTGTATAACATGTAAAATTTGATTTAGAGGCTAGAGGGAGATAAAGGACCTTTAAATCTTTCACTTCTACAAAGACTATAACCTGATTTATAGCTGTATGCCTCCTGGTTTCAATTGACAAAGACATACACAACTCTAGCTACTATAGTAAATGAAAATCTATCAATTTTATTACTCAGTGTTTCTGCTTTACATATCTGTTATTTAAAATAACTCTTAATAGAATGGAAACATATGCTCTATGGAGGGCCACATGTTGAGGAACATTATCTAAATCTTTCTAAATCTTCAAAGTCACATGGCAAGAGCAGCTGCAATATCGTTGGGAAATTATTAGAAAGGCACGTTCTCTGGCCCACCACAGACATGTGAATCAAAACTCCGGGAGTAGTCTGTGTTTGAACAAGCCTTCAGGTAATTCTGATTCACTGGCCTAAATAAATTATAAACTATACAATATTCATGTATAGAAAATTCAATATCAGAAAGGTGTTAACTCTCCTAAATGCCTATGAACAGACAATGGGAAAACACAGCATGGTATACATACAACGGAATATTACTCAACCTTAAAAAGGAAGCAAATGCTGACACGTCACACAAAGATAAATGTTGAGAATGTTATGCAAAGTGCAGCGGCCAGTCATAAAAAAAAAAAAAATACTGTATAACTGTACTAGCAGTCAAATTCATCAAGAAGTGAAGTAGAATGGTGGTCCCTGGGGGCTGGGTGCAGGGGGAATAGAAAGTTGTTATTTGATGGATATGGCGCTTCAGTTTTGCAAGAATAAAAGCTGAAGGCAGACTGGTTGTATGACAGTGTGAATGTACTTAGCACGACTAACCTACAGACTGTAAAATGCTTAAGATGGTCAACTTTTAAGTTCTAGGTATTTTACCATGATCAAACATACCAAATGTTCAATTTAAAAAATTACGAGTCAGTTGCGATGTGTGTATCTTATTTGGAAGTTGAGTCAAATATACAAACAAGAAAACAAAAAAGCTTGTGAGACCAGGAAGTTTTAAGGGTAACTATATAATAACATTAAATTATTGTCTACTTTTTAGGTATGTTGTAGTATCATCTTTTTTGAGAGGGGGAGAGAGAGAGAAAGAGAGAGAGAGAAAGAGAGAGAGAGAGCAAGAGTGACAGCAAGAGAGACTTGCTCTGTTTTCCAGGCTGGCCTTGAACTCACATCAATCTTCCTTGCCTCAGCCTCCCAAGTGACAGGATTATAGGTTTGTGCAACCATGGTCAGATTGGTGTTGTCTTTTTAAAGTTCCTGTCTTTTAGAAATGAATACTAAAATATTTATGGCTGAAATAGCTTAATGTTTGGAATTAGCTTTAATGTAGTCAGGGTGGGAGAATGGATGGAACGTTGATGAAACTATGTTCATGAGTCAATAACTGTTGAAGTTGACTGATGGGTACATTTGAATTCCTTTTTCCTTTCTCAGATGGTTGATAGATAGATAGATAGATAGATAGATAGATAGATAGATAGATAGATAGATAGAGGTACTTGGGATTGCATCCAGGGCATTTTTACTGAACTATATCTCCAGCCCTCATATATTTTTTATTTTTAGATAGGGTCTTGCTAAATCAGTTGGTTGCCCAAGCTGGTCTCAAACTTTCAATCCTCCTGCCTCAGCCTCCCAGAGTACTTGGATTACAGCATGTACCACCATGGCTGGCCTCGTCAAATACATATATGGAGAGAGGGACAGAGAAAGCCAAAAAATGCATACACATTTCAGAAAAAGAAAAATAGTATTACGCTTTTTGAACAGATGGTGTTAGTCTCATATGGGGGACCTTAGAAGATATCCTACACTGTATTGCAGAAAAGTCACTACATTGCCAGCCCTTAGAGAAGAAATTGAAAATGCATGTGGAACAATCTCAATGACCAAGGTTACACAAGCAGCAGTTTGCTGTACTACTAAATGTCTGGAAGCTAATGGCCACTGCTTTGAGCCCCTCTTGTAATTATAGAGGCCAAAGGTAAGTTGTGTTAATCTTATAATGTCTCAATAAGTTTAGTATTAAAATACTAAAAGTTTTTCTTCCCTGAAGTGTGTATACATTTTTTTTACTTTCTCCCTCCCTCCTTCCCTACCTCCTTCTCTCCTCTCTTCCTCCCCCTTTTCCCTCTCTTTCTCTCTATATTTTATATGTATATATATTTATATGTATATATATTTTTATTTGAATATGGATGGGACCTTGTGTTACTCTTTTCTATTGGGTATCCATGCAGAAAAGATGCTACATTTATGTTAATTTAGTCTCAGTTTACAACATGCTTGTTTTCAACCTTTTCTAGTAAATCTGTTTCCTTCTGTCAAATTTCATGGAGCTAAGCATTTCCCTGCATTTCAATTGCCCCGAAGCCAGAATAAATAGCTGTGTTCCACACGGCACCATCAGTCCCTGTACAGAGTCCAGAAATAACATCATGGGTACCTAAAGCATATGTCTGTCTGCTGAAAGATATCCTGTAAACCACAAAGTATCAAAACCTGTGAACTGATTATTACCCTGCAAACAGGACAGCACTGGAGACACTGAGACTGAAGCTAAGGTTAAATTTACCCACGAAGGAAACAGAGGTGATGTTTATGAAATGGTAGGAAACGATACGAAGCACATCATCTAGCTGCTTCAGACCATTGTTCCAAGAGTTTGCTGTTGAAGGAACAATTAGCTGTTTCCTGCCATTTATTTCTAGCTGTTATGTTTGCATTTTAAAGTACAGCATGATGAAAGATTTTTCTTGCATTTTCTGTAATGAATTTTACACACTTGTACTTTTCTAGCATTTCTGTAAAAAAAATGTGTAATCAGTGACATTATAAACAAGCTTATTATGCTTCTACCTTTTGAAACTAAATGTTTGTTCTTAAAAGGCACATTTTCTCAAATTTATTCATGTAGACAATTATGTTTAAAAAGAAACTCAAGGGAAAAAAAAACATAACCATAGCTTCATTTAAAATGTGTTTGTATCCTGGCCCTTAGCTTTCACAATAGTAGGAAACCAATCCTGACATGTTTTATAATAGTAGGACATGCCTCTAAATCCAGTAAATCTATCCTAAGTACCGTGAAAAGATTATTTAGTTTTCACTTCTGCTTATTGATGGGGAAATGCTCAAAACAGGTTAAGGTCACAGAATGGCAGTACTACTGAAGGACAGAAGTGTTGAGTTCAAGTCTCATCTTGATACCAAAGTAGTTGGGTGATGTGGTGAAGATCACTCAATCCACCGGGGCTTTGGACTCTTTATTCCACATGGAAAATGTCCCAGTAGGTGACCTTTAAGACATCTTTCAATTTTAACATCCTATGTGATTTGAATCATTGCAACTAAGAATTGGTGTGACATAAGCTTTGTAGGTAACACAAAACCTAACGTTCTCCATCACAGGTGTTCATCCCTTTTTTCACTCTTTTACCCACTGTAAATTAAAAATTAACAACCAGGAATACAAGAAACAATCCAACAGTAAGAAACAGAACATGGAAAGCATACAACAACTTTTTACTAAATCTATGAAAATGGAGAACTTTCTGTACTTTTCGTTCATATCTCTAAATGAATTTCTTGGCTAAACATGAAATAAAACCTCTCAAGCATCTTAAATTTTTTTATGCCCATCAAGTATGTTCTTAACTCACAAGTTAATGGTCTTCTTTTACAGCAGGCCCACAACATTCAGGAAAGAAATGAATGCTAGGACTATGGACTTAGAATCAGAAGACTTCAAGACTGTTTTGATTTAAAGATTATAAGTGGCCTGTGTCTCAGTCTTTTTTTATAAAGTGAGAATATAGTAGCTCTCTGACAAGGTCATTGTGAAGATAAGTAAAAAGTATTGTAAAAGCAATTGCTACATATCAGGTACTCAGACTATATTTTCTTCCTCACTTCTTTCCAAAATCACAAAAATAATAGGCATCACAATATATCTGTTAACAAAAAAATTTACTGGATGATATTTACAAGTGAACACAAGCTTAATAAGGGAGAGGAAGGCGGAAGTTTAAAGACTGATCAAAATTGGGGCTGGGGATTTAGCTCAGTGGCAAAGTGCCTGCCTGGAAAGTGCAAGTCATGAGTTCAATTCCTGGTACCAGAAGAAAAACAAAAACCAAACAAAAAAGACTGATCAAAGTAGAAAAAAAGATGGGAAAAGAATCACCTAATGTAAGCAGTAGTCATTTTTGGACTGTGGGAACACATGTGGCTTTTATTTCTTTAACTGTATTTTCTAATTTTCCCACAGTGAATATATTATATTCATAATTAATAATTTTAAATAAATTATATAAGCCTACATAATTATGTAAACCCATTAGTTAAGCTGAACACAACTTCTTAGTGATGTGATACAATAGGACAATTTAAGCACAACCAATGATGTAGTCTTGCCAATAAGCAAATAAACAAACAACTTAAATTGAATCCCTCCTACAGTTCTGTTTATCAGAGTCACATGGGGATATGGGAACATTAAAAGGATAACATGAAGATTCAATCAGAAAAATCCGTGAATGGTTGGAAAGGGGCTGTTTAGTATTGTATGAGGCCTTGGCTTGAAAGAAAGAGAAGCGGGGGAGAATAAGAAAGAGAAAGAAAGAAAGAAAGAGAGAGAGAAAGAGAGAGAGAAAGAGAGAAGAGAGAGAGAAAAAGAAAAAGAGGAACTCATAGATTAAAACATTTAATGCAAAGTGTGAACCTTGCTTGAATTTCAATTCAAATAAAACTAAAAAGGTTGTTTTTAAACTGAAAAAAATCTGAATGCAGATTTAGGTGCAATTTGATGACAAGAATTATTGTTCATTTTGTTTAGGAATAATAATACTGTGATTGTATAGAAAAGAAAATAGGGCCCGGTGGCACATGCCTGTAATCCCAGCTAGTCAGGAGGCTGGGGCAAGTGTATCAAAAGTTCAAGGCAAGCCTGGGTGAGACTGGCTTAGAGGGGGTGTATCTCAGTGGTACAGCTCTTGCCAAGCGGGAGGCCCTGGGTTTACTTTTCAGTAGGAAAGACAGAGAGAAGATACTGCTATGTTTATGGGTAGAACGATGTTTGGAATTTGCCTGAAATACTCCAGCAAAAATAAAAATAAAGAGGTACAAAGTCTGTGTCCTGGTGCACGCCTGTAATCCTAGCACTTGGTAGCCCTGTGCAGGTGAATCACCGTGAGTTCAAGGGCAGCGTGGGCTACATAGTGAGTTCATGGGCAGCGTGAGCTACACAAAGTGAGACTCTGGCTAAAAACAAAAACAAACAACAACAAATTTTTTAAAAAGATTGTGATCTGTATGATAAGTAGTTGATGGGTAAAACTGCCTCTTCCGGTTCTGGCCTCTTCCTGCTGAGCTCTCCACCTTGCCCTCTACTCTGATGACAAACCACCTGCCCAGGTCAACCGTGCCTCTCCGCATGGCTGGACAGGGCTCAGTGTGGCTGTGGGTCAGTAAAATAAAATTGTGTTTCAGATTCACTGCCAGGGATTTGGATTTTTGGCAGTTGTTCCAGAGAGCGCAAAGCTTCTGAGTAACATGACTCATGGGAGAAAGGACCTACTATTTTCTGGTGAAGGACTGATTCTTTGAGAACAGGTCAACAGGTCACAACTTATCTTAAGTTTGTCCTTTTAAGTGAATTGCATTGACAAAGTCATCAACACTGAGCCAAGGATGGCTTATTTTATGCCTGCTACCTTGTGTCTTTGCGAGAAGTTGGCTGTTGTTTTTCTTCTTATGGGCAGTTTGCACTCTCCCTGTGACTTTTCCCATTCTGGGTTAAATTCACCATCTGTAGACAATTTGTTTTTTGAGACAGGCTGGCCTTGTAGTTCAGGCTGGCCTTGAACGCACCATGTAACCCAGGATGGCTTCAAACTCCTCCTGTCTTAGCCTCTTGAGTAATGGGATTTCAAGTATGTATACACACTTCTATGTATGTGTATGGCTTTGTGATCAACCATCTGGCACTCCTCTCCCTTGCCAAATTCTGTACGCACTTAACAGTTGACCTATACCTGACTTGTTTAATTTAGCAAAGCCCTTCACAGGACCTACAGGAACTTCTGACTTTGCAGATTCTGTCTTCATATATACTTGGCTACTCAAAAAGCCAATTAGTCTGTTTTCTGATTATTATTTCTAACCAGAATTTAGTGAGTGAAATGCCCTTATACTTAGAAGAACTATAATAAACGTATTTATGATCATGCTGTTTTATATATCTGCAGAAGATGAATCAGACATATATGATTCACAGCTCTTCCAGGCCTGAGGTCTATCCCTGACTCCAAAATGAGTAGACATAACATCAAATGCACTATCATGTCAATATCAAAATTCCTGCCAAACCTGTCATAATAAATGCTAGTTGTTTCTATGTTACAAAATAAGGTAATCTTTAAAATGGTTTTATCATGGGCTGGGAATGTAGCTCAGTGGTACAAGCGCCTGCCTGGCAAGCACAAGGTCCTGAGTTCGATTCCCAGTACCAAATAAAATAAAATAAAAAGGCTTTATCAGTGAACATCTCTTCTTCCACTGGAATCAAGGGACTTATAGAAAAAGATACCCACAATTACTCTCCTTTCAACCAATACACCATAGATAGCTAGAACTTCCAAGCTCTTTTAGGGCAGAGCTTAGAGCTATAATCTGCACATGTGAGTGCTCACTACATGTTACTTACGAACCACCAGGAAATTGGATTTTCTGGGTCACCTACTAAAAAATATTTTACCGTAGTGCCAATGCTAGCTTAAAAAATAGAATCAGAATTATATATCTGAAGTTGGTATCTGATAGACTAGACATTTAATAAGTTATCTGTTGGAATGAATAAATGAGAAAAGTTCTCAATTTCTGTTTTGAGTCACTGCACTATTTGAATCCACCCAGAGCCCAAACAAAATAGGTGGGCTTAAACAAGCAGGATCTTTCTCAGAATGTTACAAGGGGGGCTTTCACTTGTGACTGTCTGAATTTCAATACTCTGCCATTTTTCCCATCCAGTGTGATTCAGAACTGTAACAATCAGGGAATCTCATATTAGGTAGACATTAAAATAAGACACTAGATTTTCTTCTCTGTCTACTGAAGACAGAATGCCCATCTTTCTTAACACAGCAACATGACCAGCACCAAGTCTGAGGTGTTTGTAGTTTGTGTAACTAGCCAGTCCAACCCCCAGGTAAAATTCTGAAGCTAAAAGGAAAGAAAAAAGCAAAATGGAAGATTTCGTTTTGTTTGACATCAGCAGCCACTGCAGTCTACACAAGGAGGGCAACTTGGAAAAAGAAGACTATGCAGAATCCTGTTAGACATTGTACAAAATTAATTGAGCCAATATTTACTGAGTGTTCAGTCAGTGTTAGATGCCATTCTTGGAGGTGGGGCTACAGCATGAACAAAAAGAGCAGTCTGTCCTTAGGGATTTACATTTTACTTGGAGAGACAGAGAATAAAAACAAGTATGCACTATGGAGAAAAATAAGGCAGTGTGATAGGTCATTGCTAGTAAGGTCCCTAAGGGCACAGAATAAAGAAGCCTTAGCACATAGTATGATTAGGAGCACAGTCGTATTCGCAAGAACACCCGGGCATAAGCCTTATTCTGGTACTGTGCAGCAAGATGATAAGGTAGGAATAGTCTGCTTCTGGACGCACAATGGCTGTATCAGGGAGACACAGAGCACACAGTTTGATGCTCCTTTGCTCTGGAGTGGAGACTGCCAAATTCCTGGAGTCTTCATGAGAAAACAAGGGAAAGAAAGCTGTCCCAGTTACTCTTAGCTTCTTCATTCTCTCATTTTGCACAAGCCATTTTAGGACTCCTGTGTGTGTGCTGGGAGTGGAGACTGAACTCTGGACCTCGCACATGCGCGCTATACCACTGAGCTATCATCCCAGCCCTGTTCTGGGAATCTGAAGCCAAGTCCTAGACATCATTATTACCATCCTTCAACTTGACATAATCTGTCAGAATTCACTGATCTGAATACTTAATTGTAGGTATTTTATTTCATGTAAATTATACCTAAAATACAAGATGTGAGGCAACCAAAGGGGCACTGCAAACTCCACTAAAAAGATTGTATTCTGCAAAACCTAAGCTACAAGTAATTAATAAGGCAAATTTCAGTTTTGAGCTTCCCAGCAACTGAAGCAAAAGCAAAACAAATGATGTAGTCCCGTTACCTACCATTACCTACTATAAACATGTATTATGAGAAGAGTTTTCCTAACACTAAATTTAAACTTACATTTAAATTACTAATATTATACAATGTTCTCATTAGCACGTCTATAAAAGTTGAAGGAATATTTGGGGCTTCTTTTTATCAATTCTTAAGAACACACAGGAAAATAAATATTGAATAGTGATTCTGTGAAGTCTTTTCTATGGGAAGTTGAAGGAAGGTATTTAAGGTTCTGTAGTGTTCTAGAGTACCAGCTAACTACAGGAAAATGTCTAGAAAATCATCTCAGAGGAACAGGGCTCTCAGATTTCACAGGCTTGCTCAACTTCCTGGAGGTCTTGGCAGAGTTTGTGATTAAGGCTGATTAATTGGGGGTTAAAGTGTAATTTTCTCTGGAGTTGATTAAAACCAAGTATGTGAGTTTTAGCTACTCAACCTGCGCTTGGCTAATTACAGCTGTTAAGAAATGTTCTAAAAGCTTGCCATATTCATACTCAAATGGAAAAATCATTCCTGCCTCTACTTAGTCCAGGTACTTAATGGATAGGATACCTTTTTTCCTTGGGATCCTGAAAATTGCATTCTAAAATTTCCTGAGTCTCCTTTCATGCTTCCTAGCAGGGCATAACTGACAAGTTATGCCAGGCAGTAATTTGTTGTGCAGACTCCCTACATTTAAGATCCAAGCTCTATTTATTAAATACAAATGGTTTCTTCTGGTCCTGTGAAAACAAAAATACCGTGTACATTTTAAAATTTAGTACTAATGCTTTTTGATAATCATTGGGTCTTAAAAGGATATCAGTATCCTTCTGAATACGGAAAAGCATTTGACCCAAAATACTACTCACGGTATAGCATATAAAATACAATCTTGGTCTGAAACATTTGTGGCTATGTCATCTCTACCTTCATATAAAAATTTTAATAACGCCTTCACAGAACATTTTACTTAGAATGAGGCTATGCTTGCACAAGACTGCAAGGATTAAATAACCTCCAAGTAAAATTTACCGGCTGAATGAGCCGACCCACAAAAAGTTGATTCATTTATTCAACAAACATTAACTGAATTGCCCATTTGAATGCTGAAGATTGTCTGCCAAAAAATGACTTTGGCTTTCGTGAAACTAACATCCCCTTTTTTTCTAGCTGCAGCTGGTGAAGACGTTACTTTATTCCTTTATTCAATGTTAAGATTATATGCCAAATACTGAAGTGGTAAGCCTTGCTAATGGTCTAGTGCAGGACAGCACAGATACAGTTAAAGTAACATAAGTCCTGAGAGAGCTGTAGTGGCCTGTCTGAGGAAACTTAATCTGAGATCTGAAAGATGAGGAGTTACCACATCTTTTATTTGTGGAGTGAGGGGTAAAGGGAAAAGAAAACTGTCAGGCAGGACTGCCAGCGTATCTGAAGTAGAAAGAGGTTAGTATACAAACAAATGGTGAGACGACAAGACTATGAATAGAATTTTCAGGCTTAATAAGGTAATGGATTTTTTTTCCCTAAAGGCAGCAATATATCATAGAATTTAAGATGTGATTTGCTTTATATTCAAGGCAACACACTTGTCATGTTACAGACTTGAGGCCAACATAGATTTTGAAACAGACAACGTTTTATGAAATGTTTTATCAGTCAAAATAAAGATAACTGTGGGAAAGGCTAGGGTGATACACAAGAATAATGCATTCAATAAATAATTAAGAGCTCCAATGATGTGCCACGGATCCTCCTAAGATAATGATGTAGGGGGCACTGGTAGAACACATGCTTAGCTCAGGAGGCCTGGGTTTAAGCCCCAACAATGCAAAACAAACCACTAACTGGAGGCTGGTGTAGAAAGTATTTTGACTAAGTAAGCAAGAATGACAAAAATTTTACGCCACAAATAAATATGTAATGCAATGAGATTGAGAAACAGGAAAATCTTTCTCATTGGTTCAGGAAAGGATTCCCTTGAGGAACAGACACCTGAACTAAATCCTGACAGCTGAGCAGAAGCTAAAGGCCATGGTGGAGAACACACAGGAATATTTTTCAAGGGAGTGAGAACAGTATTTACCAAGAAATGGAAAGGCAGCCAGTGTAATAGGATGCTAAGCGCAAAGGTGAGTTTCATCAAGATATGGCTGGACTGCTGGGCATGGTGGCACAAACTTGTAATCCCAGCACTCTTGGAGGCTGGGGGACGAGTATCATAAGCTTGAGCCTGGCCTGGGCAACTTAGTGCCTTACTAAAACCTTTCCTCAAAATTAATAAAATACGGCTAGGGAGAGGGGGATGTAGCTGTGTGAAGGCCCTGGAGTTCAAACCTCATTACTACCAAGAATGTACCTGTGTCTGCATCTGGAGAGTGGGCCAGAGCTGGAATGTGCAGCAGTACTTTGGGCTTTACCTTAAGAACCAGAGGAAGCCATGACCATGTTTTAAGCAGGCAGTATGGTAACGAAAACATCAAATTCATGTTTTGGAAAGACCTTACGGTTGTTGCAAAGTGGAGAACAGATTATAGGCGTGCAGGGGGTGTGTGATGAAGTGGGTTAAGCCATGACTACGAAGACCAGGAAATTACTTTGAGTTGGATGATTTGGTGACTGTCCTCCAACGAGTAGAGTTTCCGGCCTGGCTTTCTTAAACATACTCCCAGTTTTGATGGTAAAATGGTATTGTCTGACTGGAAGTCATTTTCATCTTAGTTCCCAGGACAAAAACAGGGACATCTAAAAATTGTATTACACCTTAAACTGTTGAGAACAGGCTGGGGTTTGGTGGTGCAGGCCCATAATTCCACTATTTGGAGGCTGAGACAAAGATTGTCACTGAGTTTGAGGCAGCCCTGACTACACAGTGAGTTGAAGGCGAGTCTGGATTATGTAGCAAAGCCCTATCTCAAAAAAACAAACCAAGTGTTGACAACAGTCTCTCCCTCAGGGAATGACAGAAAGGGAAACATTCACATTTTACGTTTAACATTTTTTTTGGTACCAGTAATCGAACTCAGGACCTTATGCTTGCCAGGGAGGCATTTGTTCCACTGAGTATATCCCCAGCCCACCTTTAACATTTTCATATTTGATTGTTTTTACAATAAAAATGTAAACACAAGTTTAAAAAGCAAATACAGGAGCCAGGCGCAGCAGTGCATGCCTGTAATTCCAGCTACTCAAGAGGCTGAAGCAAAAGGATCACTAGTAGGACAGCTCGGGTAACTTACAAGTCCCAGTGTACTCCGGGTTCAATCTTCAGTAGCACAAAACAAAAAGCAAATATGGGAATCCTATCACATACACTTAAATGTAAATGGACAGAACTAGGGATTGCGTTTTATGCCACCCACGACTGAATTTTGAGCTCTGAAGAGCTTTCTTCCTTCTGCTTCTTAGAATTAATCTACAAATGGGATCCTATAGCTCATAAATGGATACATAAGTAGTATCTGGAAATATTTTAATTTCCTCTTCAAAATTTAGTAAATATTTCAAAAAGCTTTCAATTGTTATTTTTCCAATAAAAGCCTAAAATGGTCAACGGTCAAAGAGGTGAAACTAAATCATGCTTCAGTACTGTATTAACCTCAAAGATCAGGAGAGAAGAATGCTGCCAATGACTAGACAGTTCTACAGAGCTTAAGAGTATTCCTTTTTCTACATACACATGTTCTCATCTAGGAAGCAGTCTCAAAGAGTTAAAGGGGCAAGGATTGGTGTCCAAAACAGATTAGAATTATCCTGAGTAACCAAGTCTTTGTTAAATAAAACAGGGGCCATCTAGAAAAGTGTACTTAAAATTTTACAGGTCCAGCCAGCATTAACTCACAACCACATCCAAAAATGGAGTCTGGACTTCTCTTTCAAATAGTCTATTTGCATTGTTAACAGTCTGTTTCATTAAATTCTATGTTCCTACTTTTGTTGCCATAAACAGCACTTAGAACATTGTATGTATTTTTCTTTGCATTCCACTTACTAAGAGTGGTGAAATATAAAAAAGATCTAGGAAAACCAGAAATGAAAACATGCATTAAAAAATAAGAAAATTTATTTGCTAATGTAGTGAGTTCAAAAAAATATTGCCTATTATAGAGAACTGCATAAAGCACTTTCATACCCATTTTATTATTAACCACCTTTTTGGCCAGAGATCTTCATTCCTGTTGTCACAGACTCCTACCAATTTCCCAACATTTGCATTATTTTGAATTTCATGTTCTTTATTCAACCAGCACCAACAAAACATGCTGCAAAGCCACAGGAATACACTTGTATTTGGTAAGTTGACTACACACAGGATAGGAGTTATGGTTTGTGTCTGGATGTCCCCCTATTGATGTAGTCATGAGGCTGGCTTCTAGAGTTTATGACTGGTTCATGGTACAATTTTGGGATTATGGGTGTGAGTGCTATACCTGCCCTGGGTGTAAAGGAGGGAAAGAGGCTGCTTCCTGCCTCTCCTCCCTCTTTTGCTCTTGTTGCTTTTTGCTGTTTTCTGCCACTGAACGGTTGCCCTCTGCCATGTGCCACCCTGCCTTAGAGCCAGCCAAGTACAGACTGAAACCCCCACAAACTGAAAGCTAAATAAACCTTGTTTGGGCATCAGGTATTCTGTCTCAGCAAGGAGAGAAAAATAACCAAGACAGCAGGGTACCTTATCTGAATGTATCTCTCCAAAATTCACGTTGAAATCCTAACATGATAAGGCCTTTGAGAAGTCATAAGGATGGTTAGTGCCTTTATAAAAGGCCCCAAGAAATTGGGGTGGGAGAATCACTAGGAGGAACGGACATTAACAAAAGTATATTTGCAGGTATGAAAATACCATATGAAACCCAGTATTTGTAAAATATGTATCTATTCATTTATAGTGATCACACTCTAGGGCCTCTTTTACTATGAAAGACATTACCTCATTATATTATATCCCATATTAATATATTTAGGATTACCTAGTGTGTATGTATGTGTGTGTGTATATATCTATATCCCATATTAATATATATGGGATACATATTATATCCTATATATGATATATCCCACATTATTGTATCTTCTATTGATATACTGTGGTCCCTCATTCATGAACTTAATTCTTTCCATGATTCTGGTTGCAAACTGAGTTCAACAAGAACTGAATCAAATTCAATGGTTAGGCTGTGTTGGCCTTATAGAGAAATTTGATTTGGTTCTTGTCTAATTCGGTATATATATGTATCTCTTTTTTTTTTTTTTTTTTTGGTTTTTCCCGGTACCGGGAACCGAACTCATGACCTTGCGCTTGCCAGGCAGGCGCTTTGCCGCTGAGCTAAATCCCCAGCCCCGGTATATATATGTATCTCAATAAAAGAGGCCCCATGGGAGTGAGGGGTCAGAGAGAGAAGATGGCTGTCCATCTGTGAAGCAGGTCCTCACCAGACATTGAATCTCCAGGCACCCTGATCTTGGACCTTCCAGTACATAGAAGGTCCAAAAATATAAGAAAACAAAAATATAAGCCATTCAGACTATACTTTGTTGTAGCAGCCCCAATGCAGTCAAAATTCAAGGTCAGGGAAGGACAGCTCAATCTCCTGAGAATACTAAGAAACCAGATTCCTTTGTATGTTTCATTCTCTTTTAATCTTTATGGTGTGGTTTCTCCATGCCATACAAAAGAGTGTGCACTGCAGCACAGTGCAAGTTCAAAGGAAATACCGTGGATCTGAGTTCCAGAATTCTGGGAGCCATCTGAGTGACCAAGCTTTGGTGAGAGGGGCATTCTCTTTTCAACGGATTCTAAGTAGGTGAAATTATATGGGTAATAGAAATAAAGTTCTGGGTACTATCTTAGACCAATCTGGCCAAATCAATGATTAAATGTTCTGAAGAAGTAGTATTTTACAAAAATGATTATACAAAATTCTAACGAAACAATTATGTTATACTTAAGCATGAATGTGGTCCTGGAACCTGGAGCCTGCCTAACACTGGACTTTGATAAAAGCAACGAAACTCCTACGGTGAGAAGCCAGTGAGAAGCTGGAGTCGTCGTTATCACCATTCACTCCAGTAACATGGCATTCTCATCAGTGGGAATACAGAAACACCTTACTCCAAAATACAAACCTTCAATAGCAGCCCACAGACTACTGAATGAAGGTGGCATATTAAAGAGGCTAGGGACCTGGCTCAGTGGTAGAGCATTTGCCTGGCATGTGCAAGGCCCTGGATCTAATGCCCAGCACTGAAAAAGAAAAAAAAAACAGGAAAAAAGTATACAAGGTCCTCCATTACCCGGCCCCATGTACTTTATATTTTAAAAGTCTCACGGACTCGACTAAAATGTTTCTAAAATGCTTGGATTGGTTTTGGGCCTATTCTCTCTCAGTACTGAGCACAATGCATTGGTTGGTGATTCACCAGTCTCTTTTACTAGACTGTAAATATCCTCAAAGGCAGTTGTTTGTTTCTCCTTTGTAGATGATGTATCTTCAATACTTAATATTATGTATTGGGCATATAAAGGATGCTCAGTAAGTACTGCTGAACGAGTACACTACTCCTAAACGCTCATAGGCGTCTGGAAAAAAACATCAAAATTTTTATCCCTGAATATCCACCTTGCTGGCCTAAAGCTCTGACAATAATTACTGAAATGGAACCAAGAGCAAGCAGTTAAATGATACCCTTTTGGATCAGAATTGGTTTCCAGACGAGATTCTTTATGGATTTTTGAAACTTTAAAAATTCTGACCTCCTAAAGTCAGAAATGAATTTTTTGTCTCAGGAATTCACAGTGAAAATTACTCTC
This sequence comes from Chinchilla lanigera, assembly GCF_000276665.1. Classification (NCBI taxonomy): domain Eukaryota; kingdom Metazoa; phylum Chordata; class Mammalia; order Rodentia; family Chinchillidae; genus Chinchilla; species Chinchilla lanigera. The sequence goes on along the minus strand of NW_004955431.1, from coordinate 1,935,666 downwards.
AGGTCTTTTCAACAGTGGTAGAATATGAATTATTTCAGATAGGAAGCAACCTCAGAAATATAAAAATCACTACCACAACTTGCCAGGCATCACGCTGCATGCCTATAGTCCCAGCTATTCAGGTGAGGTTAAAAGGATCACTTGAGACCACTGTATAAATACAGGGAACCCCCACCTCAAAACAAAAATCACTACTTTAGCCAGTAGGATCACTGTGAGTTTGAGGCCAGCCTTGGCTACATAGTGAGTTCAGGCCAGCCTGGACTGCACAGTGAGACACTGTCTCAAAACAAAACAAAACAAAACAAAACAAAACACTACTTTGACTCAAAATACCCCACTTGTGAGGGAGATATTCTCAGAAAAAAAAAAAAAAAACAAAACAATATTTTAGGCTCCTTGGAAACCTTCGGCTTATTAATAGCTTTTCTATTAACCAAAAACAAAATAAAACAATAACAAAGCTACAGCATTCTATCTTAAATAGCATCATTCAAAGTTGAGGCTTTACTCTAGTAGTATCTGCAAAAAATATGGTTTAGGTATTAACGGCTTATTTTTATTAAGAAGTCTATGACCTTATCCACTGTATATAAAGAACTGGGTTAAAAAAAGTTTCTTTAAAATGTGAATTATCTTAACATATGAAAACCAAATTATTCTTTGGCTTTATTATATGGGAAAAACAACACAGAGTCTAGTCAAACAACTTTGTGATATTTATATTCCATTGCACAGATATAGGTTATACAAATTAGTAACACAAGTTATTTCTTAAATTCCAAACATTTTTCTAAAATATCATTACAGCAGATGCCTGGGATACTGAAACATTGAGGTGGAAATCATACTCTAAATAGTTAAATGCAACAATGAAAATACTGCACATTTTAATTAAAGGAAAAATGTGTGCTTAAATGCTCTAATAAACTAGGTAGCAGGGCAACTAACACTACAAATAAGTCACTGTGGTCCATTTTAATATATGCATATATATGATTATTCTTTATATAACCCCCCCTCTCGAAAATGCATAATTAAAACATACAAATCCAGGTAAATGATTTAAAGAAATTTTAATTTCTCCTAATACTTAAGATCTATGGTGAAGTGGATATTATCTATGACTTCATACACTTACAAATTCAAATATAAAAGACACTACACTTAGAAAGAAGGAAACTTTTTTTAAAGATAATGGTTTTAATTGAATTAATGAGATGAAAAGATAGTGAGGCCCTGTTTGCTACTTACATGAAGATTTTTAAAAATAATCACTGCACAAAATACAAAGGGTGGGGTTATGCTGTGGCATTAAATTCTTCTCCATGTTTTTCTTGACTGTTCAAGAGCAAATTGAAGTTTCCACGGCAAATTTGTTTTCAAAATGCCGAATTGTGATACAATCGCTGGCTTCACGTTTCTGAATACCTGTTTGGCAGGAAAAAGGTTTTTAAATTTTTGGAGCTTTTCTAACAAATATTCACACTAATCCTTATTTATTTTTCAGATACATGAAAATATTTCAATTATATTTCATAAACTTCTAGTGTTTGTTTACACTGGAGAAAATATCTTTTTCTTTTCCTGAACTATGTATTTTCAGATCATAGTAACAATATCAATGCCCTACAGACAGCAGACAAATTTATGACCCTGAAGGTAATGGCTTCTTGATTATGGTGGTGTTTGTATAACCATATGTGAATCTGTGGAAACTTAAAACTACATTAATAAGGCAAATTTCAGGTAGGTATCAATCTGACTCTAAACGAATTACAAAAGGAGATAATTTTCAAGTATACGGAAGCAAGCTGTAGGTTTCAGATGATTCATCAGCCCGAAGGGAAAACATATTTATTATTAAAAGTGCTATTTTTAGAAAGCCAGGAAAGCACTTTCACTGGGTGACATGATCACACAGAAATCACACTACAATATCTTTTTATGGCACTTCTTACAGTATTTACAGTTCTGTCAAATGTATTTTCATTTTATTTTTAAAACAGAAATGAGACATATTGCTTTCCATATTTTTTAGGTGCAAAAACAAAGGTTAAGTGACTTTATAAAGCTACAAATTAGTTGCATTAATGTTCGTAATTCCTTGGCCAGATTCCTTTCTTACTAACTTAAATGTTTATCCTCAATGTGATTCAAAAGGCAAAGAGCCTGCTTAGAACTAAGATCTCAGAATACAAGTGAAGAGCTCCTCAAGAGACCTAGATAACAAGACCCTCATCAGCACTGATGCACTACAGTGGGGTCGGAAAAATCAGAGTGGACAGCTATATGGAAGGTGTGGTACTACCATCTCACAACAATGACATTTTACTCTGGCCCTTCTCACTATCAGAAAAGAATTTTAAAATGATTCAATGAAACCTCACAGCAAGTGTGTGTGTGTATGTGTGTGTGTATATATACACACACACATACACACACAGAAATGACTAAGCTTTGTCTAAAACATTTAACACAACAAAATGGCACAATCAACTTTTCTGCTAGCATTTTAACATTAAAAAGCATTACCTTTAATAGTTTCTCTGCGTTGCAATTTGTAGGTTTCCTTGTCATGACACAGTCGATAAATAAAGAAACCCAGGTGATCGATATTTTCAATTCGATCAGTAATAACCATGTGTTCATGAATCAGGTATGACTGCGGCAAATAGGTTCCAGCCTACATTTAGAAAATAAATTTGAATACCTCAAAATATACATTGAGCAAACTAGAAAAACACACAAAATTCTTAGATATTGCATTAGTGAACAGTGATCAACCTACCATACATTTCTTTTTGTTTGTTTGGTATTTTTTCTGGTACCAGGAATCGAACTCACAACCTTGCGCTTGCCAGGCAGGCGCTGTGCCGCTGAGCTAAATCCCCAGCCCCCTACCATCCATTTCTATACAACTTTTTCTTTAAAAAAAAAAAAACAAGGTCTCACTATCTTTCCCAGACTGGCTGCTAGCTCCTAAATCCAAGTAATCTTCCTGCCTAGGTGCACAGCACTGGACTGCTGCAATACTTCGCCCATTTATTTACATACTGTCTATGGCATTAGAATTAAGCAGCTGGCTAATGTTTACTCTATGGTCCATTAGGAAAACTTAAACATATACTTTAAACAAACAAACAAATACTTTAATTTCAAAATAAAAAAACACTCAAAAAATTATAAGTCTTAGTTCTTTTTTTGTAAAATTCTTGAATATATTCTGTTAAGATGGGCTCTAAAGAGCTAATTTCTCAACAAGGAATTCCCAGGCACTAACAGCACCATTAATTGAAAACAGTAGTAATTTTTATACCTTGATGTTAATGAGTAACTCCAACAGGTTTCTGGGAGGCATAACAATGGAAGTATTCAGAGGGATCACATAGCACTTATCCAGGTTAAGATCTAAATAGGCAGTGAGTTTCTGGGAAGAAAAAAGATGTATTTTAGTTAGATTAGTATCTTTAAGGTGCACAGTAATTTTAAATAAATTACTGAATTTTAAGTAACTGGGCCCATTAAAACGGGCTGGCTTTAGAATGCATAAATCGCTTGCAATTCAACAAATCAAGATTCTGGTGGAACAGGCATGGAAATAGAAAGGAAGGAGGCAACTACACACTGTTAATGTAAACATTGTTTTCTCACCTGAAAAGTGGAAATACTAATACCATCCTCAGAAAACTAGAAAAAGTCTCAAATGATTTTCGTCTTCTGTAGTTTAGATGAAAATCCCAGCTGAGAAAGATGCTTCATAGGATGGTTTTAAGAACGGGGTTAAACCAAGACATGCAAACACTCACATTCCTAAGAACTCACTAAATTATTATTATTTAGTATTTTCTTAGAATAAAGCTTATTACCTTCAAGCAATTTTTAAAACTTGCTTACAAGTGTGTATCAGGTCTACTTAAAAGGCATAAAATGTTTCCAAAGCTAAATTCAGTGAGTGTTCAAAATAGCAAACCTATATACAAAGACAAGAATCATCCTGGTATCAGAAAAAAGCCGGGGGAAAAAAAAAAAAAACCCCAAAGACATAAGAATCAAAGGCAAGTAAAACTTCTGAACCTCTAAATCCTGGTTTGAAGAAGTAATTCTTGAGAAAAATTACTGGAGAAATTTAAGTATAACCTAGATATTAAATAATACTACAGTGTCATGTTAATTTTCCTAGGCATGACAATCATGTGATTATGTGGAACAACATCCTCACTCCTAATAACAAATGTTTAGGGGTAAAGTGGTAAATGAGAGAAAAGGATGAAGCAGATATGGCAAAAGGTCTGAGCCAGGTGGAAGATTTGGGTTGTTACTTCAACTCTAGGCTGCATAAAATTTGAAAAGGTGGGGGAATATGCAGAATGAGAACTTATAAATAGATTAACAAATCATTCATTTCAGAAAATGCTATGAAAAAATGGGAACCTAAATGACCTCTTATCTATGAAAATGTGGAAATAAGAAATAGTGAGAACTTGCAAGTAAAGGAAGAAAAAGCCATGAAGCAGGTTTTCAGAAATGGCAAGACCAAGGGATAAAAGAAAGCAAGACGTAAGAAAGGCGTCTGTTTCAGATAAAGCAGAGTCACCAAGTACAGATAATTTATCTCGGGGCTGGGGATTTAGCTCAGCAGCACAGCGCCTGCCTAGCAAGTGCAAGGTCATGAGTTCGATTCCTGGTACCAGAAGAAAAACATAAACAAAACAAGAACAGATAATTTATCTCATGATGCAGAGAAACCCAAGTCCATTTTTAAAGTAAAACTAAGCCCTAAATAGAATTTAGCAAGTACTATTTACATTACAAAAAAATATAAAGAACCTATATTTTGTACCCGTGATTATACTTTCTACAATTTTGGACAATTGGCCCACCTTGTTAAAATCATGAACAATGTTGGCAGGGTCACTATCTGCAAATTCTGGGACAGGCACACTGATGAACTCAACCTCATCTTCCTTAAAGATCTTAATATTTTCTTCAATTGTCTGGTAGCGAGCAGCTGGAGCATCTGCAGAAGCCTCACTTAAGATGACATCATCTTTGATGTACTTTATCCCACAGTAGTACACGTCATCTGGCTATAGAGAATTTAAACAGTCATTTCAGCAATTCAGTGTGAGACAGGTTTTTAAATGTAAGCATTACTTAAGCTGCCACCTCTATCTAAATAGCATTTTGCTTGCAAACTCTTACTTTTGGATGACAGGTCAGACAGTTTAATTACAGAGTTAGAACATTCTTTAAGATCAGGTTTTGAACTATTATAAAAAAAAAAAACCACGCCGGAAGGAGGTGAAAAGCAGCTGATTCTGATTTTCTCTTTTCTCTTTGTGGTAGATAAAAACAGAATATAAAAGCAATTATCCACCTGGTGACAAGTACATCTGAACAAACACGTAGGCCTACTTTACCTGTAGGCATTGTTTTTCATAAAAGAATATATTCAAACAGAAGTAATATCTTTCAGAAAGACTACACTTTCAAAACTTTTGATGAAGTTTACTTATTCAATGATCCCACTCCTCTTTGGAAAAGGGCTGTGGATATAGTTCAGTGGTAGAACGCATGCCTTGCATCATCCCACGTGTGAAGCCTGAGTCCAAGCCCTCAATTTTTTCCTTCATTAGTCAAAAGAGAAAAAGAATGTAATTTTTCTGAAATTTCCATATTCATACAGGTAATTCTGTTTTCTTAAACTTTATCCAAGTAAAAAATACATATATAAAAAAGTACACATATAAGCAATAAAGACTGAGAACTGTGTAATAAATATTTTGGCACCAAATCTTACCCCTGGACAGTGAACTGCCAATGATTTTTTTCTGTACTATATATATTTCTTGTAAAACATTATATAAAATATAACCAGTGTTTCAGTAATGTCTATCAACAGGCCATTATCTTCAATAATATAAGAAATGAACATAAAATTTACGTATCCTCTGGCAGAATACTTCAAAACTAGTTACTTAATTTTCAAAAATGCCTTCTACTTGTCAACTATTTCTCCAAATCTTGTAAGTTTGAAACGTATGACCTAGTCAAAAACTCAAAGTAAATTTTCCTTCAAGATGCCTTAAGGAGAAGAAAGTGTACTGAATTACCGACTAAAGAAATGTATCACAAAGCAGATATCACAGATCATAACTAATTGGAAGAAAAATCGGTCTTAACCCAAAGGTTATTATTAAACATTCTAGCAACGTTCATCCCGAGTTATTTCACGAAGTCACAACTCTTTAGAGAAACCCATAACTACCAAGTGGCAGAGAGATGTAGTACCAGTGTTCTCTAGGCCCAAGGGCAAAAGGGTATTGTTAGGGTGCTGGAATTGGCTATCAAGTGATAGTTTATCAACACAACAACATTTATGGCTAATGTATTTATTCAATTGGCAATTCACAATACTATACCATTTAGCCATTGATTATGGTAGGAAAATGAAGGTTAGCGGATTTTGAAAAATCATTTTTTGTCAGCAACATCTCAAAATTTTGTTACTCTGTTTTTAGAAACTAATATAAACATATGATCACCTTTTTAAATACAGCTTTAAATCACAACCCTGTCTAAAGATACAAGCTTAGAGCCAGAGAAAATTTTCTAGTACATTTGATGCGCATACACAAAAAAAGCCAATGATAAAATACGTGGTAGCAGCAGGCCTATAATCCCAGCACTCGTAGAGGTTGAGAAAGAAGAATAACAAGTTTAAGCTCAGCCTCGGCAACTTACTGAGACCTTGTCACACACACACAAAAAAAATCTCCAAAACAAAGGACACTTACTTGAAGTGCAAAATATTTGTACAGGTATGCTCCTCCTAGAATGACTCCTGCAAGCATAAATGCTAGTCCAAAGCACATGCACCAACACCAGGCTCTTCTTTGGCCAACTGGTACCACATCATCTGGGTCCTAAAATAAGAAAGAAACATATTGATTGTTATATGTTATCTTTAAGCAGAAGCTTCAGCATCAGAAAGGATTACTGTTTTAAACAATGAAGACATAAAGAGCAAGCAAGTTAGGACCCTCATCAAACCAACCAAACAACAATTAGATGGCAGCTTCTTTGGCTGGGAAATACTGGCACCCAGCGAGAATCCTGACTACTTCTAATTCTCAATACCCTACCTGCTAAACCTAAACCTAAGCCTAAAGCAATGATCCAAAACCTAAATCAATGATCCAGTTCATAATTTCTATTTCCATGTACAACTTTTGGTGATCTCCTAACATTAAGACATTCAGAAAAAGTTACAAGTCAACTTTGTTATACGGTATTATGATTCCAAGACTCACATATTAAAGATCCAGGGCTTCTCTTTATCAGATCCCCTATAAACTTATGCACTAGCCTGTTATAAGTACTTTATATTCATACCAGACAAAAGCCATTCCTAACAAGCCACAGGAAAATTAAAAAGGAAAATAAGAAAAGACAGAACAAATAATATCACAATGAAATTCTTCAAATAATCAAATTTTTTTAAAAAAGAACAAAGTTATTTTAGAAATAATCCTACAATCCCATTGCCCTACCCTAAATCCCAGTTTCACAGAGTTCTTTTCTAAGATAGAAGCAACAAAAAAAAATGATGATTTATTAACTTAAAACTAACTGAATAGTAAAAAGGAAAATCCAACACAGAGAAGTTTCAGGGGAAAAAAGCAGACTTAAGCTTATATAGATGTCAGAAAAATTGTGTAAAATTATGCACAAAAAATCAGGGTGAGTTCAGCAGGCAAAAGAAAACAGACTGGCTGAAACAAGAATTTATTTAGATATAAAAGTGAAGGTGATGTTTTCAATTCTAAAATGAAAAATTTCATTTTGCTACTACTGAAAAAAAGTCTAATCTCGATGTTGTAGAAAATAAGAACAATAAATGTTGGTAATATGCTCCTAGGTTGAGGTTCCCCTTTTAAATACAGAATTTAACATAGAACAACAAATACTGCTTAATGTAAGGATCAGATCAAATGCTGTGAGAGTGTTACATCTGGCTGTAGTACCTAGCAATATATTATGTGTACACTTAAGGCAATATTGCACTACAAGTAAGCTGCATGTAATGAGAACAAGCATAGGAGAATTTATCAAGCCATGTAAGACATCCCATTTGTGTAAAGAAAAGTTATAAGGATCTCATGGAGTCATGTATTATGAAACTTGAACATTAAAGTATACATGTTTTGCTTGAGCTCTTGTGTGCCATAAATGCTGAAGCAGATCATTCTTTTCTAATGTAATTAATTTCAGGGTGGACGCAGGGGTGAAAATCACAGATGGAAACAGTCATTTCCAATATCTAGTATAAGCTACTGAGACAGACAAATATATTCAACACACCCATCCTATGTGGCAGGATTTCTCTCCTAATAGTATATAAATGGTCAAAGACTACACGCAGATACAGTACCTACAAAATAATATGACAGAGCCTCAACTGCCAAACCAATGACAAGTTTTCAGGCTTTTTAATACATCATTTTCAACTGCTCAACAAAAAACGCTTTTTAAGAATAAATTATAAATGTCTGCTATACGCCGAAAGTGCCAGGCACTGAATATAGCCTCTACCAAGAAAAATATTGGCTGTATCAGCAGTGTAAGAAATAGCTAATATACAAAGAGAACATAAACATGATATAGGCTCTAACAGGAAAATGCATCAAGAGCACATAAAAGTAAGCTTGGTGAAGACTTCTCAAGAGAGAAAACACTTGAATGGAATTCTAAAGAATAAATACTCCTACCCATGCAGAAGGCAGAATTAAAGGAAGTTATGAGTAAGGCAAAGAACAAACAGCAAAACTACATGACATCCTCAGGGGCCACACGCTTGATTGCTGGAGTACTCAATATGACGGGTAGCAATACAAACAATGAAAATGAGATATAACTGAGGTAGACTACAAAGGGCCTCTGCAGACCACAGTAGAGTTCAACTCTCACATTACTCAAAGAATCCCTTCAGGATTACAGTAAAAGAAAAAACATCAGTTTCTTGACAAATTTAGTTAATACAATATTTCACTCATCCACAAGTTATTCAGCAGCTCAAAAATGTGAAACATGGCTCGCAAAAATAAGGAAATCATCTCTTCCTTATAGGCTACAAGGTCTTTGTGAGTATCCATTCATACTAATTTTGCATTATTGGTAACTCCACACCAAGCTTGGCGCTTAGATAACATGCAAATATTTGATGAGCAAATAAAATGTAGACATTTTTTTAAAAAGCTCAGCTATTTACCCTTTTATGATTTACAAAATTTACATTGGTAGCCAGCAACATAGTATGGGGGGGGGTACAACACAGTAATTCATGATGCACAATAAACTTGCTATTTAGCAAATACAGCAGCCCTACTTAGCCCACATCAACATTTATTAAGGGACTATTGTGTGCAATAGACTATGCTAGATCTTATAGGAAATTCAAATGTGTTTTAAGGCATGTCTCATCTCAACAGCTATTTATACTCAAGAATTAACACTATGCCAAATAATGATGTCCCATATTGTAATCCGAATCTTGGAAAAGGGATTGAGGTACATTTTAGATTTATAAGTTTTAAATAGAAGTGTTTTTTAAATGATTAAATTTTAATACTTGAAAGAATAACCTTTAGTTGAAAAAAGCCCCACAATCTCAAATAGAAACTGTATTTGACATAATTCAACTCCCACTCCTAATGTCTCTGCAAAAGAGGAAGAGGTGAAATTCTTAACATTAATGAAGTAAATAATTAAAATCCTAAAGCAAATCTCGTAGTGAAATTTTAGATTTATACCCTTTCAAGTCAGGAATACAGGAATGTCCATTCAAATTTGATTCTTTGTTTCCACTCAACATTATACTAGAGATCCTAGGGGCTGGGGATTTAGCTCAGCGGCAAAAGCGCCTGCCTGGCAAGCGCAAGGTCGTGAGTTCGGTTCCTGGTACCGGAGAAAAACCAAAAAACCAAAAAAAAACAAAAAAAACAAACAAACAAACAAAAAAATACTAGAGATCCTAGCCTTTAAACAAATAATAGGAACAGGAATAGAAGCAGGATTAGAATTAAAGTTGTTATACGTTAAGTGATCTATATAGAAAATTTAAGAAAGTCACGTTCTTCAAACTAATATGAATTTATCAAGATTGCGGAGGATAAAATTTTCAATAACCAACCAACTCAAATACTTGTATATGAATATTAATGGAATCATTATTCATAATATCTCTAAATTTAAAACAACTTAAATATCCATCAACTGATAAGTGGATAAATTATAATATATTTATACTATGACACAGCAGTAGGAAAGCAGAAAATTAACATAACGCAGCATGGCTGCATCTCAAAATCGTGCTAGGTGAAAAAAGTTGAAAAGAAATTCCATTATAAAATTTTAGAAAAGGCAAAACCATGGTGACAAGTCCTTTTGTGGCTATCATTAGCAAGGACTGAGAAAGGGGAGAATGACTACAAGGAAGTAAGAAGAAACACTTCAGGGTGATAGAAATGTTTCCTATCTTGACCTTTGCAATGGATACACAACTCTGTACAATTACATGAATTCAATTGAACTGTACACATAAAATGGGTGTTTTATTGCATATAAATTATATTTCAACGAGGAAGTCAGGGAAGCAATCAACTGAGTTCCTACATACCATGCAAAGCCTAAAATACTAAATGCTGAGGAAAGGACTGAAAAAGGGACCTTGGGGGCTGGGGGTACAGCTCAGTGCTATAAGCGCCTGCCTGGCAAGCGCAAGGTCGTGAGTTCAATCCCTGGCAAAAAAAAGACAAGGTCAAAAAGGGAACTTGGGAACTTTAACACAGTTGACAGGAGATGGTATCACAGTTTGGAGTACAATTTGGCAGACACTAATAAAAACACATGTATCTTATACCCAGCTATTTCAAATTTGGGGACAGACCTCCTGATAAACTTTTGCATAAACGCATAAAGCAGTATGTTCAATAATGTTCACTATACAATTATTAATAAGAAAAAAACTGAAAATAATCTACGTTTAGAGTATTTCATGATTAAACAAAATAATAAGAAAAATTACTAATAATCACTGGGATATATAACTTTATGTGGCCTACTTAAAAATCACAGAAACATCTTCCCCCTTGTACTACAATAAAACTAGTGCAGCACCTTAAACTGTGCTGGTAAATTATAAGGTAACAGAAGTCCCTTAAGTGCTGTACAATTATCATCTCATTAATCTTCCTGAAACATTAAGATTTTAGCCTAGTTTACAAATGAAGACAGTTAAAGCACAGGGTGGCCTATAACTATCTCTCAATTGCAGTTATAGAAAGACAGGTTTCAGAAGCACTCTCACTCTTGCACCATACTAAATTCTGGTTCAAACCTATCATCAGACAATACAGAAATATTACTTAACAAATCATATCACCCAACAAGAAGGATAAATTGTGTTTGTTACTTCAAACAAATAAAAATTAGGTTATCTTAATCAGTTCCCCAAGAGGTTTCAGTAAAAGTGTTTCATTTATACACTTAAATAAAATGTGAAGTTTTTTAAATATACTTTTTATTCTGTTCTCAAAACCAACAAATCACATCCTCAGGCACTTCCATTTTAATCTTTTTTATATGATGAATGGAGCTTTCAAGAGATATTTTTCAAACCCCTCAGATGTGCTGCTTTTCATTATTATAGCAAATGGGACAGAAATGGTTTAGGAAACCAGAATACTAAAAAGGATTAAAAAGGATAGTGCCAAAAAAGAAGTTTAAGTATCACACATACACACACACACACCCAGGAAAAGAACCAATACAATGTACTCAGAATATCATGAGTCGTTACATTTGCAGAAGATTTACTTAGAAACACGTACATTTTAATACATATTGCAGTAACATAGGTAAATACAGGTGTACACAGACCAACTGCCCAACATTTTGTTTACACTGCACAATGTTTTCCAAAACAGAAGATTAGTGATTCATATTTTTAAAATCTGATTCACATTTTTAAAAAAATAGATTTCTCAACAATATTCTAGTGTTCTCAAACTTTCTCTCATAATTTTCCCCCTACTCAAAACCCAAATATGCTATAATCTTTTCTATCATGTTGCTGGGTTTTAAACTCAGATCTTTGTTTCCAGCTATGACTGGGTATATTCCTTCTTCTGAGAATCTAGTTATATAATAAAATAATCTAAACCACTTCTCCATATAAAGGATTTTAAATTCTGGGTCTCAGAAGCTGGTATGTGTTCTATTCACTTTCCTCAGTATGGAAGCAACAAAACAGATATGATCTAAGTCTCTGTCCTCTTCTCATCACATATATTACCCAATATACCTGCTATATGTAAACAATCTCTGACTGAGACACTACCAATCTATAAAGACAACAAACATTTGCATTTTCTCTTATTCACTTAAATCAGTGTCTGAATTTTGCTTCCTAACTTGCCTTTCCAAACAGAATGCTATTGTTTCAACTATGGTGAAAATGTCTGAGTGAAAAATATTACATTTGACATATAAACAAGTAGTTTTCCAAGTGATTGGCATTATGCAGACAGAAACAGAAAGATGCTCTTTATATTGTAGAGGCTATATTTCCCAAAGGCCTCTGACCTTGTATCAGTATTGGTTACTGCTCAGCTAAGTTCATTAGTATTGAGTCAAGATTAGGAATATACCAACATGTTATAATCAGTAGTTATTGAATCATTCTGTATTTGTAGGAGGCAAAGGTTACAAAAAAGGCAAACAATCTCAAAATACCATGTCTGCCAAGTTTCTCTTTAATATACTTTTTTTTGCTAACAAATTCCACGATATACAAACAGCAATGGAAAAAAAAAAACAAAACTTTAAAGCTATTACAAAACAATTTCACTCTTGTGAGAAATCTCTGAAATCTGAACCAAATTATTAATATCATACAAAATTAGCACAAGCCCAGGTTAAAGAAAAGTAGGTCAGAACTAAAAGAAAAAACAAGCGGGCTGTACATGCATTTAAGGGCTGTATCATAACCTAATCGCTTTTGTATCATTAAGGAAAAGCTGAGTATGAAATGCAAAATAAATTTATTCTTTTTGCTAAACAGTTCATAAGATGACCATCATTTCTATATAGTTTATTCAGTCTATGCTACATAAAACTGTACTAATGGCAATACTTCATAAAACACAATTTTGACAATTTAAAAATTCATACTGGTGAGATAAAAATCATTGGACAGCAAAAAGAAAGCCCAGACCAACACAAACTGGCTAATACCCTTCACTAAGGACAGTTAAATGGGTGAAGACTTTTCTACTACTGGCTGAATCATATTGTGACCCTACTGTTTCTTTCTTTTTTTAAAAAAAAAAAGTCCTTTTGAGACAGGGTCTCGCTAAGCAGTTCAGGCTGGCCTGGAGCTCACTTTGTAGCCCAAGCTGGTCTTGAATTCGCAACAATCCTCCTGCCTCAGGCCTCCCAGTGCTGGGATTACAGGATCATGCCACCATGTTTCTAATATCTACTGTCTTCCTAAAAATTTTAAGCACGATCAGAATGCTCTACTGCCATATAATGTATCATAAAATAAAGTATCATAATTAGGGTAGAAAAAGTAAACCTGTTCTGGATTCATTTTTTATATAAATGTTGGATTTTAATACCACTCAACAAGGTAGTTACTACACATTCATAATTAAATGCAGGTAATTCCATTTGAAATTCAGAATCTTGGTAAGAAAATTCCAAGTGTGTGTGAAAGTATCTGTTATAGTGGGAGATCAAATCCAGGGCTTTATTCACTTATTACTAAGCTACGTTCCCCAGCCTATATAATAAAACCTACTTAAATGTGGAAAGTTACAGATATTTTTCATATTAATTTTGGAATTTTCAAAGTTATACAAAATCACTAAGTACTAGAAAAAACAACTGCAGGTCTTGAAATCAGAGATACTTACCTCTCAACAGTGAACATGTGAAAAGTACTTTGACCCTATGGGCTCTACTGCCCAGTGGTAAGTGTGTATATCACAAAGACTCAACCCAACATCTGATCTTGCTTCCTTACTGCACCACTCTGCCTTGTGAACAACCTAGGGATGTGATTTTCTTGTGAAAGAAGACATACACATTTAAGAAGGCTGTTATTAATTTTATGAGTTTACATAACTGGTTAGTTTTTTGTAGCCATACTATGTGCTTCTTTTAAGTAGGGATGTTTCATAATTTTAAATTTCTAATAGAGTGTCTGATCACACTTCTGTATATGTAAGTGCTTGTGAATATGTGATCAGTTAAGTTCTCAGAAAAGATACCCTAGGAAATATCAGGAAAGGTCAATTTATTCAATACATCATTTCTACAGATAAAACATAAAATGACCAGATAAGGTAAGTAAAATTATTTGTGTCATATCACAAAAATTTGGCACTAAGAAAGCCCAAATATCATGCGTCCCTGTGCTTTAATTTAACTAAAGAAAAACATAAAGGTATTAGGTCAATGGCTAACAAAGTAGACAAATTAATTCTGGTAATAAATGAAGTAACCTAATGCCAAACTTGTGTAATACTCATAGCCAAACAGGATCTATATAGCTTGAGTTTCTATAGAATTCTGCCATTGTAAGAAGCTTATCTAAACAGAGAGTTAGATAAGACTTAGCTGACTTAGAAGGTCTAAAATTCATTTTCAGTTAACTATATCTTAACTTCCTCTCAAAACCTCAATAAAGTGATAGTAAAGTGATAAACATTTAATTAGAGAGAATCAAATGACAGCAGACGTAATTTGAAAGCTGAAAATATAAGGAACAAATACCAAAGAATAAGGATTTCATCTCAAGCTTCTGGTGGTGGTGGGGATACACAAAGAACTAAGAATCACAATAATATCACATTAGATGATAAAAGAGCAATGCTATCAAAACACTGAGAAAATTATTGCTAATCTACAATTTTATACCCAGATAAATTATCAATTAAGTGTAAGGATAAAGGTTCTCTGACATCCAAAGCACTTATTTATCACAAACACTTTTTCTTCATTTATGAAGAAATCACTTTTCTTCAATATGGGATGGAGGCAGAAGCAATTCCAGGATGCTTCTGACTCTCAGGGTATCACTTATGGTAACATGCCTACAGTGCAGTCTTGGCCGGAAGACTCCAAAAATGGCTGGTAGGAACCTAACTAGAAAAACATGAAACTAAGGTAACTAGTGCGTCTGAAGATACAGAAAAGCAACTGTATTGCTCTCAGAGAATCTGAGGGTGAGTTAGTAAAAAATACATAGAAAATTAAGCAACCTTCTCTCTAGCCATGAGAAGCAATGATCGAACCCAGGAAAAACAGACAGGTTTTTAGAAGTGAGGCATGGTGGCATACTCTTAATTCCAGCACTGGGGAAGCTGAGGTGGAAGAACAGTTCATGGCCAGCATGGATTACACAGTGAGACTCTCTAAAAAGAAAAAAATGTTATACAATAAAGAAGTCCAACAAAAGTACATTATTCAGATGTAAATAATATTATGTCAATGTTAATAAAAGCACTGACTAGCAATTTAAACAGACCCTAAACTAAACCAAGAGAAAAGATTGCA
The DNA here is from genome assembly GCF_000276665.1 of Chinchilla lanigera. Classification (NCBI taxonomy): domain Eukaryota; kingdom Metazoa; phylum Chordata; class Mammalia; order Rodentia; family Chinchillidae; genus Chinchilla; species Chinchilla lanigera. The sequence continues at coordinate 1,920,039 of NW_004955431.1, read as the reverse complement.
TGTAACATATAAACATATATAGAAAAGATTGTTCTTCAAATGTAGTCCAGGAATACTCTTTCAGGGGTCCAGAAGGTCAAACCATTTTCATGGTAGAACTTACTACACAATTTCTCTTTCATTTTCACTATGGTGTTTTCCAGAAGCTAAATATGTGATATCACAACAGAATGAGTTCAGAAGCTGCTAAGAATCCAACTATCTTCTATTAAGCTACTCATTAAAAAAAACACTACCAAAATATAAATGATTAGTCTTCCTAAATAATTTTAGTTGTTTGGAAAGTTTTATTCACAAAAATGTTACTTATGTTAACATGTAACAGGTTATTATTTTAAGTATTTTGTTTTAATGTTTATATAACACATATCAACATTTTTGACTGGCCTAAAGAAAAAGCTCTTTGCAATTTTGATCAATTTTACATTTTTATTCAAGGAACTGTGAGACCAGTAAGTTTGAGAACCATTCATTTAGAAAAGTATGGAGTTCAGATCACCACATATGACTACACAGGTTGTTTCTAGCACGAAGATGCCAGCCAAGGGGATCAGTGGGGCTAGAATCCAGTCAATGCCCTGCCCCAGAGAGGATACCTTTTTCTACTTTGCACAAAGGCACTGTATGGTTTACTAACCACCCTGGTAATAAAAGATCAGAAGCAGCTAGGGAGTTAACATAACTACCTCTGCAATTTATGGGCTTAGAAATTGGAATAGTGATTGCCTCTAAGGACAGAGGAGGACAAACTGTAAAAGAACATCAAGTAACTTTCTCAGTTGATCACAATGTTCCATCTTCATTGGGGTGCCAGTTCAGGTGCATACATTTAAAAATAACTGCACGCTAAAGATACAAATATGCATTTTACTATGTATGGTAACATTTTTTAAAGTGCATTATTCTGAAATAAGACAGAACTATTTGCATTTCAAAACTAAGTATTACTTTGCTAAAACCCAAAATTAAACTTAAAAACAAATTCTATTAATACCTATTATGCAATGGAGAAATACACATTAACTCCTAAGGGTTTTTGTGTTGCAGAAATAAATTCTCACAATATTTTGTTGACAAAATGTATTAACAACATTATGCTCTAACTGACATGAGAGGCAGAGATAAGTATTAATAGTAACACAGGAAGCAACATTCTAAAAACAGGAATGATGGGAGTGGGAAGGAGTAAGACTTCATAAATTTTTATATTCCCTACTTTACTGATAGACAAGTAATGCACAGAGAACTGAGGTAACTTCCCCAAAGTATCACAGTAATAGAGGCAAGATTTAAATCTTGAAGTATGACTGCCTGAGTTCTCAATCACTAGCGAGTACTGCTTCTTGCACTGCATTCCCCCTTCAATGAGGGTACTAAGCAAAAAGGAGAAGTATCGTCTTTTTATTTTCCTCCCTCACCATTTAAAAATGTAATCATTCTTACCTCACAGACTATAGAAAAGCAAACTAAGCTACATTTTATCACGTGGGATCTAGTTTGTCATCCCTGCTTTCCACTTTAGAGACTAAATCAGGCCTTCGGTGTCTTTGGCTAAATTATATAAATTCAAATAAAAATTTTAATTTCTACTTTACCTTTAGAAACTGAAGGATTACAGGGCTGGAAGTATAGCTCAGTGGGAGAGTGCACACTGAGAATGTGGGAAGCTCTGGGTCCAACCCTCAGCACCAAAAACAAAAAGAACAAAATCTGGAGAACTGTGCATCACTGGACCTAATTCTTAAATGAAGACAAAGTACATCCTAGTTTGTATAATATGGAAAAATCCCAGCTTCATTAATTCACCTACTTGGACACATAAGGCATTTAGTTTTGCTAATTGAAACTGATGGTCTTGGGAAATGCTATGTCCCAGTAGTAAAATAAAAGCAAAAAAAAATAAAATAAACTGAAGAAGAAAGCTATAAAAAGAAAGACTAAAAACTGATGATACAGACCTAAACAGACTATACCTTAAAGTTATTTTTCCCAGCATGAAGATGAATCTTCTGTCAGATGTTGAAATAATCCATCTGATTTAATTAAAAAAGCAACCTCCCATTTTGGTTTTTATATAATTTTACACATAATTCTATAATAACATTATAATCATATATAAATACAGGAAAGAGTTAAACTTTGTCCTTAACTTATTCTCAAAAACCGATTTTAAAAAATAATTTTGGAGCTGGGTGTGGTGGCACATGCCTGTATCAGCACTTGGGAGGCTAAGGCAGGAGGCACAAGTTTGAGGTCAGCCTGGGCTACATAATGAGCTCAAGACCAGCCTAAGCTATATTATGAGGGCCTGTCTCAAAAGGAAAAAAAAACCAAACAAACCAAAAACTGGTATTAGAAGTTGAACATTCAAATACACAAAAATCCACTGAAACTTCTTGTTGCTCAAAGTATGAAATTAAATTAAGCTAAAAAAGGTTTATTCAAACATTTAAAAATGTCCAAGTATTGCATATCTAATATCATGCTTAGTGTCAATTCCCCAAATAAATTAATTCCCAGGATATTTAATTTAAAAGTGGTAGTATTTATAAACTGTGAAGTTTATTTCAATATTAATTTTTCTTCTGTCATTTACCTAGCTCTAAATTATAAAATTACTCCTGGAAACTTATTGGCATTAAAAGAAAACATTAAGTGAAAAATGAGACTATCACTCTATTATAAAAAGAAGAGTAATTTTCTCATTTCTGCAATTCAAGATTCAAATTTTCCTGTTTAGGAATAAAAATTCTATGTTCAGTTTTACTTGATTTCTTCCCAAAATGGTATAATTATAGAAATATTGCATAAAGTTCTTGTATTCTCTCATCAAAAAGCCTTAAAAACTACAATTATTTAAATAATGGTGTTCATTAAATTATTGGTAACACTTATAAAATGATACTATATTATGATTCCTTTAAAGCTATTAGGAATATCACTGTTACTGTTTAAAGGGATAATCACAATTAAATATTTTTTAAAATGATACCCCAAGGATAATATACGTAATTTTATTTTAATGTTCAACTTTTAGTTGTGCACCTCGAAGATTTTCATTGTTAAGCTCTGTACAAAAAATTAACAGAACCTGGCAATAACTGTCTTTATAAATAACAATTATTGAAGGCACAATTCTTCAGATATAGAACTGCCAAATCTTTAATTTTAACAGGTAGCAATTACAGCCTGAAATCCTTATGCAAGGAAATCTCTAACACCTGCTTTAGTCTCTAAGCTCTAATAAAAAGTGGCACATTTGCCAAAGAATTTGAGTACACTAATTTTGTCATATTTGAAAAGACACAATTTTTTGGTTTTTTTTTTTTTTTTTTTTTTGAGACAAGGTTTCACTATGTAGTTTAAGCTGGCCTTGAACTCACTATGTAGCCCAGGCTGGCCTTGAACTCATGGCTATCCTCCTGCCTCAGCCTCCTGAGTGCTGGGTTTACAGGCATGCGCCACCACGCCCAGCTTGACACAATTTTTTTTCCTGGACCTTTCTTTACTGACACAATAGTATACAAAGAAGTTCAATAAGCTTTAATTAAAATACTAATTCATAAATTACTTCCTTCTGGAAAGAAAATTTGGCTTTTGAAGAGGTATTACAGATATTTGAGTTTAGTATGATAAAACTGAAAGAAAATGCCCCCCAATTGCTGCATAGTTCATTTTTCTAGGAACATTTACATACAAGTGAGGTTTTAGCAATACATAATAAACATTCCCTAAGGTGAATTCTAAATCACCTTAACTTGGCATGTACCATAAATATGTTTGAGATATTTCTGGTTAAAAAATACTTCTATTCACATAAACCTCTTACATGACAGAGTTCAATTCCAGGAGGTCCTGTGGGTTTACGATTATGGCAAGTATAATTCAGCAACTTGTCTAGCTGGAAAGACATCAGTCTTGGGGGGATTTCTGGCAGCTAACTTGTCCTCCAGTTATGCAATGTGCAGTCTCCAATTCTCAACAGCAGCAGTGTTTCATCTGGGATGTGCGCTAGGGTTGTGTGCCCAAGAGGCAGGCCACAGCACAAGTTTGGGATGCAGAGGAAATTCATAGCACTACTAAACCTTTACTTCAGATCTCCATTCCTTCCACAAAGACCAAAGTGTAACAACTATAAATGTTTTACCGGCCAGTGTTTGCAAACATGAAATTACATAACAAGGCAATGAGATGCACTTTAGTTAAAAAAGAACCAAGCTCCCAGTCCGTTTTCTAAAGATCAACACAGGTCAGGAAATGTCCAGTCATGCATTTCACATTCTTCTTTCCACCCCTCAAATACACAAAAAAATAAAAACCACAAATAGAAGGTATAAAAGTACTAGGGTTCAAGCAGCCATTTTGTGATGGTTGTCTTTCACTTTCTTTCAAGCTCCCATGCTACCCCATTTTCTCTTACACAAGCAGGTACTTCTCTCTCATTTACAGACACTTACAAGATAGGATAGAGAGAAACAAGGAAGCAATACTATGTATCAGCAAAATGCTTGTGGGGATACCTAATGAAGCAAACTTAAGCTTCCTGGAAGACTAATATTGAGAAAGGAGTTTCATAAGCAGGCAATGCAATAGTAGAATTGTTGACAATTGTCTGTTCTGTAGTAAGGTAACCAAAAAAGAAAATTTGCTTTATTACATAATACCTCCATTCACCTCCTTTTTCTTTGGCCCACTACTACTTAATATGAGGGAAGAACGCAAGATGTTAAACATTAAAAGAAAAAAGGGAACAGTCTGGTTAGGGTGAGGAGGTAGTTGTTTTTCACAGTTAAAACAACTCTTGCCAAAATACAATTATGTAATCCTAGCATCTTTCTAGACTTTTAAAACTGGAAGAGTCCTTACAGACCATCTGGTCCTACCCTCTCATCTTACAGACAAGAAAACTAAAATTTAAGTCCAAGATCAAGCAGTTATATAATGAAAAACCTGAGACTTACGATTCAGCACATTAAGTATTTGATATCTGCACATATACAACAATTTTCCAAGGTTCAAAAAAAAAAAGGAATAATACTGCCACCTATAACATAAAATCTGTCTATCATTTAAAACTCATCTTTGTTAAACAAAACGATTCTTTGCTATTTCTAGAGCTTTGTGTCTACAGCACAGATATAAGCAGGAAGGTGAAAATAATTAAAAGGAAAATGCAAGGGGAAAATGCAAGCTAGTTAAGACAATATAATCAATAGAAATAGCTGTTGGGATTGGTAGTTACTGCTATAAACCATACTGAAGCAAAGAAATTGCTTCTGGAGGGTTCTCCCGCTGCAGAGAGAAAAACCGCAAAAGACAGGAGCACTGTAAAAGTACTGGAATGCATGTTATATAAGACAGCTGACTTCAGTGATTAGAATTCTTGCAGCATAAGAAAACAGAATGTGCATTTTAAACTCCAGATGACACCAGAGCAGGTGGCCCTGAAGAGCACATTTTGAGAAAGACTAGCCTATGATACCGTGGTCTGTGAAAGTTAAAAGTGTTAAAAATTCTAGTTCAGGGAATTCTGGGCCACAACTAGCCTAGCCTGATCCTTTCAACCAACCAGGCAAAAAGGAAATGCCCCCCGGAAAAAAACACATTGAGGCTGACTCTGTCCCCAGCCCAGGCAGTCAGACAAGGTGGTTGCCACACAGTCATCCCCAAGGAGCCAAAGAACATTATATAATCACCGCCCAAACTCTTAAGATGAAGAGATCAGAAGTTCTCTCACAAATATCTATCATCAACCAAGGTTTTTCTTTGCCGTTAAGTGACTGATAAAGATTCTATCTTTAATGTAGAGAAATACTTTGTCACCCACTTAAAAAAAGAAGTCTTTTAGTTTATAGTTGTTGGGAGAATTATTTTTCTATCTACCAAGCATCTGTGACTGCTGAGTGGTTGCAAAGGAAGACTGGCCCTCACTGCATAGTCTCAGTATTTTTCTCTGCATATTGGAATCTTGAGAAAATACGAAATGGCACAAAATTTAAATTATGGTGAACTTGTGAGAAATTGTAATAAGACCACTATATTATAAATGGCAAAATTTGACAGAAAATCAGATTTTACCCTGCTCAGCATATTTACTTCTGATGTGCTCAGAGTTTCAAATCTTCACCATAGTGGGACACAGAAAAGCTGTGTGAAATGACATCATCTGATGGTTTCTCCTTTCTTTGGAATTATATTTGTTTACAAGAATTAAAATTATATATATACATAATAGCATTAAGAATATATATTTGAGGTTGTTGTGAGTAGGTACTTGTCTAGCACGTCTTGTAAGTACAATGTTAGATAAAGAGCTAAGATCATTTGCTACAGCAGTTCTGGTCTGGGCATTCCAAACATTTTCAAGAGCAAGACTTTGCAATGGGTTCAGGCACAACAGTACTAATACCCAAACCAAAACCTTTCATTCTTTTAGGGAATCAGTTCCTATTTCAAGGCAAGGCAGTCATTAAAACAAAACAAAACGAAAAAAACCCCTGACGTTTAACTAGAATATTTGCAGAAAATAAGTACAAACATGTCCACAATGAAATTTTGTAGTCTATCAGGGGCCTATTTTTCGGAGGCAGGTTTCATTAGACAATATAAAAACTGTATTCAACTTGGCACCGAATGATTTTTTCAACGTTCGAACTAAAATTGCCCTACTGATAACAGGACTTGAAAAGTGCTAACAAAATGAGCCAAGCAACATAAATTGCATGGCTAATTTCTACAGGGTTAAATTTTGCAGCCTAAAAAGGACACAGTAGGAAGAGGCAAGTTCTCAGAAATTAATTTATAACTGTCTAAGCAACTAAAAGTTAACGTAACAGCAGCTCCAGCCTAGACTTTTACTTAGGGCTAAAGAGAATTTTGCAGTAATTTCTGAGGGACGGGGGCAGACCATTTACGTTTGGTTTCAGGGTTCTAAATCAGCATCCATGTGATTATTATTTCTCTTTACCTGGACATTTGTTTTAATTATGCAATCACCAGACCTGCTCTCTGCTGTCGCCCCCTTTCCCCTTCTGCAGACCTCCCGGTGAAGTTCATCTGCCAATACCAAGGGGCCGTGGGAAAGGGGAGTGAAGAAAAAGTTGTTTTTAAAATTAAGAGGACTGCAGTTGCTGGACTTAGCCCAAGAGCTGTTCAGCCTAGAAACGAAAGTAGGAAACACGGAGGTTTCCACAGACTGGGGATGATGTCAGCCATTTTAGGCACGCTATTTACACGGGAAGGGAGCGCCGAGGTCGGTGGGTTCCGCCGGTCCCTGCCGATC
>NW_004955431.1:1777424-1912222 GCF_000276665.1 Chinchilla lanigera | reverse complement strand
GGGCGGGGCCGGGCACTGCGCCAGACTTTGGGGTGCCCGGCACCCTCGGAGTGGAGCCTGGAGGGACTGAGGGGCGCGCCTGGGTGAGGGCCGCTTGCCTTTCCGGGCTGCCCCGAATTTCCCGTTCTCAAATCGCTCCCAAATGGTTTACCTCCGGGCCCACTGTTGCAGGGTGGTAACAACGTCGGGTGAACGTTTCTGGCTCGCCGCCTGCAGTGGGTTAACCTCTGGCAGCGCCAGGGCAGCCTCTTCCTTGCCCGCTGACCCCCTCCGGAGTCTAAAGGCCATGGAATTTTTGGGTGGGAAAAAAAAAAAATCTCCATTTTCTCATGTAACTAGCAAGCGACTCAGTAGAGCACAGAAATGTTTAAAGGTCTATTGTGATGACTTATCTTCCGAGGACCTCACCCATGGGCGTTGCCTGACGCTTCTCTTCCTGCTGAGGAGGTCAGTTCCTGCCCTCCCCGACCAGTTCTGAGAACTCTCAGCAAATCTATGTTTGAAACGTCACACTCCGGTAAAACGAAGTTCCCCACTGTTGTGCAGACTTGGAAAAAAAATCCGTATGTCCCCTGGGCTGTTATGCAGGTTCTGAATGCCTTTATTTTTCTGCAAAATGAAAAATCACTCATTTAAGAATAAAACAAAATTCTCATATTTTGAAGAAGTCTCCCAAGTAATGGGGTAGGATACTGGTACACACTCGTGGGAGTTATGTCTGTGTCAGCGATGGACCTTGGGCAGATGATTGATCCTGTACCCTTGTCCTACCCGACTCTATTCTGGTTTACCCAGAATTGTGGCTGTGTTGTAGAAGTTTGCGCTGTCAGTACTTCTTGAAGAAAGTAGGTTGAGTCTAAGGGTCTTGGTGTGTGGCTGTACTTAGGAAGGAGTTAGGGATCTATAGAATATGGCAGAACAAACTTGAGAAATAGCCCATGCTGTGTGAATTTCAGGAACATCCTGGGCTGAGAGAGAAACCCACTATACACCTTGAGTCGTTTTGGGTATTCTAAAATTCCATTCAAAAAGAAATGTTCAGATGAGAGTGGCAAGAGTTGGGTTCCCGTTCTGGTGAGTTTTAACAGTAGCTAGCCATGTGGCTTGCAACAACTTCAGCTTCTTAGGTTCATCTCACTTCTTCAGAATCCCACATCAACTCTGTGGGGGTCACTCTGTGAAATGACATTGGATAGTAAAAATGAAATCTAATTCCTCAGAGTTAATTACTGACCCCAGCTACCTAGTTTCACACAATCCTGATATTACAGATAGCTAAGTTATTTAGAAACAGTGTAGGCAGTCAGACAGGGCTGAGCCCTCAAAAGTTCAGAGCAGAAGGCAACTGGCTGCCCGAACATTCACTGAAGGCCAGGCTTCCAGAAAAAGAGGAATTACCCCTATATTTCTCCAAGGAATGAACAGCTGTGATTGATATTCTAAATAGCCTTTAATCACCTTGGGGTGGAGGGCTAAATCGCTGTAACCCACCCCTTCCAGGAGAGTCTTTGTCCAATCCAAGTGTGCTTGTTCCATGACTTGCTTCCCAGTTTGATCCCCATTGAGTACTTGTAATCTTACTGGTTGACCATAGTTCTGTCTCACCCCACACTCATCCTGTGGTTTTCTATTGGATCAATATTACCTAAGTGAATGTACTTATAATCTTATTGGTTGATTATGGTTCTGTCGAACTTTGAATCCACCTCACCTTGTGGCTTTGCTCAGTAAACATCCTTGAGAAGCAGGGGTGGTGGACAATCCACTTTTCTGGCCCCAACTGTCCCTCTTAGTCAGAAGCTTTCTTTCTCTCAATAAATTCTTCCTACCTTTAACCTCCATTGTGTCTAGAATTCATTCCTTGATTGTAGAGAACATAAACTCGGTGTTTGACATATAGCAGGTTGGGAGTTAATTTCCCTCATATAATTTGGAAGTCCTATATCCTATGCCTTGTATCACTGAGGCATTATAATCAAAGACCAGGAAATTCTGAAGCAAGATCTAGAGGGTTATAAATGATTATGCATACATAAATCTGTCAAAAGACAAAGTTGTAAGTTAGTTTAAAGATCTTAATTAGTTTTAGTTTTATTAGAATTAGTTTTAATTTTATTAGAATTTGTTGCATAAAATAGAATAAGTGTTACAATAACCCCAGCAGAGAAGATAGGTTTTACAGATTAAAAAGAAGAAGGAGAAGAAAATAGAAGGCTGAAAAAAGCTGAAACAAGAAAAATAAAGTGGATTGGTCATTTCAGAGTTATTTTCCTTGTAAAGCAGGGACAAATAGATAGAACAAGGAAAAATAACGAATTGCTTGACATCAGGTTACTTCAGGTTACCTTTTTATGTAAAGATTAAGGTAGAGGCAACTTCAGTATCATGCCAGTTGGTACAGACCTGTTTGGGAAGTGACAGTTATCTCTACAATCCTGATTTCTCAGGACAAATATGCAGCTTCGTTATAGATTAAGGAGCTGGAACTTTAGCATGAGTGACTCCATTTTTATTTTTAGTCTGCTCTGTTGGGCCTAGTGCAGGGGTTTGTACAAAACAAAGACCTCCTGTAATGTTCACTTTCTGAGTCTTTCTCTGTTAGAATGAAATGTTAGAAAAATAAGGCATTTGCAGTAGATAGGAGAAAAACAAAAAAGAAAAAGAAAATTCTTACTGGATACCACTAAACTGATTAGGAAACTGAGACAAAGGAAGAACAAATGATGTTTACAGAACCAGAAATCCTCCTGTGCTGCAGAATTTCTATTTTAAAAGACTTGTGAATAAGAGACCTTTCATTATGTTGTGTACCAGCAGTGAGCAACAGTGTAAAATCAGTTGGCAGTCTGGGAATAATCTCCTGGTTTTGTTTCTCCATTTTATCTGGTTCGTCTACAGAACTGTGTGGTGCAGAACAGCAGGGATAATAGAGAAGCTGGACTGAGACCAAGCATAGCAAAGCCAGCCTCGTGATTTATAAAAGGTTGCCCATTGACCCTGGAAACTAAGGAGTGGGGATGGAAGAGCGGCCAGGACTCAAGAAAAGTTTAAAAACATAATCATAAGTTACCATTAACTACTAATTGTATAGGCAGCATTAGAAGAACTTTGTTTTTCTTTTTCGTGTTGATTTTGTGAGAGTAAGAAGAATCTCCTTTTAAAGTGGCACTAGCTTCACTTTTCACCAGGATCCAAGTTTGTTTTTCTGTGTAACTGGGAAGGAGGACAAAATGGAATTGGGGAACTCAATTCTGGAACTGTAGTTCATTTAGATTTCTGAGATGGTTCCTTGTAAAGCAGAGACAAAGAGCTAGAACAAGAGAAAAATAACTAATTGCTTGACATCAGGTTGGTTTTTTTTTTAGCTTCTTTACATTTCCATTCTCTCTGTTCTTTCTCAAAGAAGCAGTTCCTTCTTCTTCAGAGAAACTTACTGAGGTTTAGTAGAATGAGTGGAAAACATTTTTGCAAATATAGGCTCCTTGGTGAGACAACATCACTGAATATGCCCTTTGAAATGTGCTCTTGGCGCAGCCCCCCAACAACTCAATGTGTGGCTTTAGCTAGGCATCTTGTGGCTTTGTCTCAACTTTCATAAGGGAAATGTTTCTTCTAGGAGAGAGGGGAAGGCTTTGACTTGCCTCTACAGAGACTTTAGCACTGCTTTTTTTTTCTTCATAACTTGAGGTATCCTTTACTGCTTCTAAATTTATCTCCAAAGTTAATATTTATTATTCACTGACTACCTTCATATCATGTATGCTTTTTAATTATTTCATCTCATATCAGTTGTTTTTAATTTAATTTAAAAATTATTATTTTCCTTGATGAACTGGCTACATGACTTTAGAATTTGACCTATGATGTCCCAAACCATTTTGGAATTGTCCTAATAATGGATGCAGATCACTTTTGGTTCACTTAATTATGACATTGGGAAATTTTGTTTTGTTTTGCATGGTCGTGAAAGGACAGGCTGTGTTCCATAATGGGCGCTTTAGTTTTCTAGTTGTCATCTCTTGGTTTCTTCCTCCAAAGCAGACCTTTCTAAATGTATCCTATCCATGGTTTAGATAACTCTCTTCACATGTAAAAGAGGAGAAAAAATAGAGAAAAGATGAGAAACACAAACCAAAACGGAGAGTGAAATCAAAAGAATGAGAAGATAAGCCACACACTAAGAAAAAATATTTGCCAAAGACATCTGATAAAGGCACTGTATTCAAAATATATAGAAAGAACTTTTTTTTGCACTATCAAACCCAGGGTCAGATCACCACCCCTACAGACCTACATCACTACCCCTTTTATTTTTGAGACAGGTCTTGCTAAGTTCCCTGAGTAGGACTCAAAATTTCAGTCCTACTACCTCAGCCTCCCTCAGTGCTGGGATTATAGGCACATGCACCCACCAGGCTTACAAAGAACTTTTAACACTCAAAATAGAAAAACAAACCACCCAACTAAAAACTGGACAAATAATTTGAACAGAAACCTTACTAAAGATCATATCCAGTACAGATGGCAAATAAGCATATGAAAAGATGTTTCACACCAAATATCACTAGAGAATTGCATATTAAACAGCAATGAGCTATCCCTGCACACCTATTCAAGCCGCCAAAATTTAAAAAAACCGACAATACCAAATGCTGACTAGGATGCAGAACAACAGGAACTTTCAATCATCACTGATGGAAATGCAAAGTGATTGCACTCAGAAGACATTTTGGCCATTTCTTATAAAGCTTAGTATAGTCTTACCATGCAATCTAACAATCATGTTCCTTGATATTTACCCCAAGGATTTGAAAAGTCATGTCCACAAAAAAATCCCCTGCATGTACATCTTTATAGCTGCTTTGTTCATAATTGCCAATATTTGGAAGCAGTCAAGGTATCATTTAGTAGATGAAAATGGATAGATACACAATATTATATCTAGGAATGGACTGTTATTTAGCACTAAAAAGAAAAAATTCATCAAGATATGGAAACATAAATGCATATCATTAAGTAAAAGAAGACAATTTGAAAAGCCTATATACTGTATGAGCCCAACTGTACAATGTTCTGGAAAAGGCAGAAGCATGGAGATATTAAAAAATCAGTGGTGTCCAGAGTTTGGGAACTGGGAAGGATGAATTGGTGGTGCGCACAGGATTTTTAGGACAATGAAACTGTTCTCTATGATACTACAATGGTAGATATATATTATTACACGTTTGGTAAAATCCATAGAATGTTCAACACTAAGAATGAATCCTACAATAAACTTTAGACTTTGGGTGGTAATGATATGTTTATGTAGGTTCATGGATTATAACAAGTGTACCAGTCTGAGGTTCCTCCCTGGTGATAGTCAGGGAGGTTGTATATATGTGGGGACAAGGAAACATGGAAACACTGTGCTTTCTTGCTCAGTTTTGCTGTAAAACTAAAACTGCTCTAGACAGTCAAGTTTACAAGGAAGGGAAAAGCAATGGCATAAAAATAGTCCAATGGATAGGACTCACTCAGAAGACTCATACTTTGTGTTTCCATTGGTAGCAGTTGCCTTTGTGTACACGAGGGTTTGGTTTCAGGATCCTGTATGTATAACAAAATCCTTAGATGCTCTAGTTCCAAATGTAAACTGGTGTAGTATCTTTATATAACTTATTTATACCCTCCTGTATACATTTAATCATCTCTAGGATACTTATAAAACCTAATGTAATATAAATGCTATATAACTAGTTGCACTATATTGCTTAGGAAATCAGAAGAAGAAGTCGTTCATGATCAATAATGATGCAATTTTTTTCTCAAATATTTTCAAACTTTCCTTGATTGAATCCATGGATGAAGACTCTACAAACAAATGAGCTATTCATAGTATAAAATTGGAGTCTAGAATGAATTTCAGTGGCCTGGTAAAGTCTCATGCAGAAGACAGTGTTTTAGTTGGAAGGACGGAAAGGTTTTGGACATAGACAAAGGAAGAAAAAAAAAATAGCCTGAGTAGAGGGAAGAGCATGGTGAAGAGAATCAAGACCAGGGAAGAAGACTGAGTCAAGAGGAAAGCATTTTCAGCCAGGTGGAGGGCATCTGCTGAGGAATTATTGGAAACACAGCTGAAAGGGCTGTCATCTGTGTTAGTTAGCTTTCCATTACTATAACAAATAACTGAAATATTCAGTTTAAAGAGAAAAGTTTTGGTTCATAGTTCTTTTAACCCATGGTTAGTTGGCTTTTATGCTTTGGGCCCTGTGACGAGACAGCACATCATGACTGGAGCACATGCTTACCTTATAGTGTCCAGGAAGAAAAGAGGAAGAGGCCAGGGCCCCATACTCCCTTTGAGGGCATACCCCTAGTGACCTAAAAACCTCCTGCTAGGCCCCACCTCTTAAAGGTGCCAAGCCTTTCAACACATGGGCTTTTTGAGGGACATTTAAAATCCATACTATAGCATTGTGTTTGAATTAGTACTAAGCACCGCATATTCAAGGGGACTGCTAAAAGTTTCTGTAAATATTGATTTAAAATAAAAATTATTGGGCTGGGATATAGCTCAGCGGCACACTACCTGCCTGGCATGAGAGCTTGAGCTCGATTTCCAGTTCAAACCCTCCCCAAAAAACTAAACAAAAACAAAAACCAAACAAACAAAAAAATGAAAATTACTCTGTAAAGGTTAATCTGGCATTCTGGGTGAGAAAAAAGGAAGTGCCAGAGGCAGAAAGAGTAGTTCAAACAGCTTCCTTCTTTTTTAAATGAAGAAAAAGGAAGTAAGTTTCTAAACCTCTTTTATTTGTTAGAAGAAGGAATACTATATAAACCCAACATTACTAAGAATTATGTAGAACAAAAGTGTAGATGATTATAAGATGAATGAGGTAGAAAACATCTGCACCAAGGCTAGTGTTGAAAACTCAGTTCTATTCCCCTTGAACTGTATTTTACATCTTAGTAGGCTTCATCCAGAAAGGCTTTGGACTTCCAGGCAAATGGCCTGAAAATGTTGATGTTGTCACAGCCATTATTTTGGAAACATGGAATGTAGGAAGAGGCACTAATATTATTCTGTCATCACTACATACACATATCCTCATGCCAAATTGTGTGTGTGTGTGTGTGTGTGTGTGTGTGTGTATGTGTGTGCCTGTGTAATCTAAACTCTGCTTTTCATGGCCTTCCAGAACCTGGTGCCATCCTAACAAATCCATTTATTATCTCTCATGTACTCTCTTCATAAGATTGTGCTCAGCTTTCAGTGTTTGCCCTGCTTATATCTTCATCAAAATCATTACTATAATGAAGATAAAGCATGCAACAAAAGACGAATATGAAATTAATACTAAGATTTCAATGAGATTCTTAGATGCTTGGCTAAATTTCTGAGGAAGTACCTTTTTTTATTTTTCTAAATTGAGAGGCATAGCTATAGTAGAACACAAATACACAAAAGACTCTACCTAACGCTGATTTTTAAAGATGTATTAATTAATCTAGGTTTCAATTAAAAGTTCTCATATAACCCCTAAATATTTTTTTCTTCCTTGTTTTTTTTTAACCTTCTCTCCACAGCTGGAACAAAAGCAGTTATAATTTTATGTGAGTTACTGTTAACATTCAGACACTTAAATGAGAAAAGAAAAAGAGAAGAAAGAAAAGGATATACCTTAATTATAACTGAAAATATTATTTAAAGTATAGATGCTTTCATCAGAGGAATTTATGACAACATACATTATTTCCTGGAGATTTTATAGATCTAATTGCTAAGCAACTTAAAATGAACTTGTTTACAACCTTTATTAGTATGATTTACATAGTCTATACAAATATCGTTTGTATATCTTCCATTTGGTACATATCTATGAACTGCGTCAAGGCATGTGTGCAACTTAAATCTAAATTAAATTTAAGTCTAAATTAAAATAGAAAAAAAAAGGTGCTAAGAGGGTGAGGGGAAACTTGGCTAGCTTGGGAAGCTGAAATTTCTAAAAACCATGAATTTGAAGTCTCATGTTTTCAGACTTAATAGCCACAGAACTTTGCCTTGTGTTCAGTGTTCTAGTTAATAGAATCAAAGTACTGGAAAATAACTTTAAGAAGTCTCTCGTAGTTCTTTTTCTTTGTAGTCCAAGAACAGATTACAATCCTGGTCCAAAGTAATGAGAAGGTCATGCTTATTTAGGCGGACTTTTTTTTAAGCCACAACAAAATTACTTTTCTTATGATCATTTAATAAAACTTTTCAAAAATCAAAGAAATGATTGAACTATTTTTGTTTCCTGCAGAGCTGTGGTCAGTGGCAGCTTTACGTGGGCAGGTACTAAAGGGATCTTTCTGACTTGGGACCTCAAGACATCTGGCAGTAGTTATTAAGCAAGGAAAACATTCATAAAGCAGCATAATTAATGGGATAAAAACAGTAAGGGCTTTCTTCCACACTTAGTCTTCAGAGCTTCTGGGTGGTAGCGCAACCCAGTCACAGACATTGCTAACGGGGCTGTTTGCTATTAACCCAGGGATCATTTCCTAGATCAGTATGATAATCTATTCTTAACTGTCCTCCATATTCCCAGCTGTTAGATGACTCATGGGCTTGGGAAAGGTTTCCCAATGAGTTGCTTACAAACTCTTACAGGCAACTGATACAGTTTATCTATGTTGTCTAGACCAGACCCCTTGTATTGTTCCTAGGGCAAGTGGGGCTAAATCATGTATTTGTTTTTTTGTTTTTTTTTTAATTTTAAAAAGGAGGAAAACATTAACAGACAGACAACCTTTTACAAATAGCAAAAGAACAGTATAGACAATACAGAGTTACAAACAAAGTGGTAGGAAATTAACAATGCTTGTGGTATTACATATTGATACCTTCAAAGTGGTTTCTCATGAAAACAGATAGAGACATGCAATACTGATCAATCAAGGACTCATTAACTGTTTCTTTCAGCAAAGAAATAGAAGACAGTAGAACAACTATGTTAACTGTCCTGTATATGCATACATACAAAATTTTCCTTCTTTCCCTTTTCTTTTCCCTCATCCCAGTTGCCCTTTACCCTGGAGTACTTTCCTATCATTTCACAATGTCTATCATACCTCCTAGTTTAAATTAACTCTTTCAGGTTTTACACTAGTGAAACAATATGGTGCTTGCACATGCATGTCTGATTTATTTCACTTATTAGTATGGTCTCTAGTTGTGACCATTTACCTATAAAGGCCTCGAATTTATCTTTCTTTATAGCTGAGTAATATTCCATTATATAAAAGTACCACAATTTTCTTATCCAATCCTTGGTGGATGGACATTTGTGTTGCTTCCACAATTTAGCAATTACAAATTGTGCTGCTATGAACATAGGTGCACATACATCACTGTGATATGATGTTTTGAGATCTTCTGGGAAAGTACCCAGAAGGGGAATAGGTAGGTTGAATGGGGCCTCTACATCTAGTTTTTGGAGGAATCTCCAAACTTATTTCCACAGTGGTTTCACCAGTCTTCATTCCCACCAGCAGTGGAGAAGGGTTCCTATTTCTCCACAGCCTCGCCAGCATTTGTTATTGGTTGATTTCTTAATGCTAGCCATTCTTACTGGGGTATGGTGGAATCTCAGTGTTGTTTTAATTTGCATTTCTGGAATGACTAATGATGTTGAACATTTTCTCATGTATTTATTTGCCATTTGTATTTCCTTATCTGAGAAGTGTGTATTCCTCTCAGCTGCCCATGTTTGGATTGGGTCTTTGAATTTGGGGGGGGCTGATATTTTTTAATTCTTTATATGTTCTAGATAGAAGCCCTTTGTCTGAGGGACAGTCAGCTAAAATTTTTTCCAAGTTTGTGGGTTTTCTTTTTACTCTGCTGGTGATTTCTTTAGATGTGCAGAAACTTTTCAATAGGATGAGAACCCAGTTGTTGATTCTTTCAAGTGTTTCATGTGCAATTTGGTTTTTGTTCATGACCTCTCTGCCTACCCCTATATCTTCAAGGTTTTTACCTACTTTCTCTCCCAATAGATTTACTGTTTCTGTTTTAATATTGAGATCTGTGAACCATTTTGACTTGAGTTGGTGCATGGTGATAGGCTTTGGTCTATTTTCAGTCTTTGGCAGGTAGCTAGCCAATTTTTCCAGCATCATTTATTAAAGAGGCTATCATTCTTCCAGTGAGTTTGTTTGGCCCCTTTATCAAAGATTAGGTGGCTGAGTGTGTTTTTGGTTGTGGCTGTTTCTTCCAGTCTGTTCCACTGATCCTCAGGTCTGTTTTTTAGCCAGTACCAGGTTGATTTTATGACAGTAGCTTTGTAGTATAATTTCAGGTCAGAGATTGTGATTCCACCTGACTTATCCTTGTTGCCCAGGATTGCTTTTGCTATTCTGGGTCTCTTCTGGTTCCAGATGAATTTAAGGCATGTTTTCTCTAGATCTGTGAGTTATGCTAATGGTAGTTTAATGGGAATTGCATTGAATCTGTACAGCAGTTTTGGGAGTATGGCCATTTTCACAATGTTGGTTCTTCCTATCCATGAGCAAGGAATATTTTTCCATTTACTGAAATCTTCTTTGATCTCTTTTTTCAGAGTACTGTAGTTTTCATTGAATAGATCTTTTACTTCTTTTGTTAGATTGATTCCTAAATATTTCAAATTCTTGGATGTTATTGTGGAAGGTATGGTTTCCTTAATTTCTCTCTCAGTCTGTTTGTTGTTTGTGTATAGGAATGCTATTGATTTTTGGGTGTTGACTTTGTATCCAGCTACCCTGCTGAATTTGTTCATTAATTCAAGGAATTTTCTTGTGGAGTAAATCATTTATTTGAAAGCTGTGGTTTTCAAACTTGGGGAGAACTGCAAGATTTTTGGATAGATGGAGAGAACTTGTTTCTTTTCCTAGGTTCTGCCCTAACATTTTCTCTTTGAAGATTTTTCAACATTTGTTTTGACGGTGAAGAGAAGACTTAAAAATATCTCTTAAATGAAATGATAGTGACAAGGCCAACTGGGAGGTTATAACCAAAGGAGCTCCAGATGGAATGAAACAGTAAGAAATGAACTGTTAGTGTGTGACCCATAGCAGGGACAAAATGAGACCTTGAGGAAGTATGTCTGAGACTTTCTTTGCTACAGATTATTTCTAAAGTGCATTCAGATGAGGGGAGGGTCATTTCCCCAATCTGCTTGGGCTCAAGGCTACTCTAACTAATTTACAAAGTATGGGAAAAGCAAACAAATCCACCAAAAGCAAGGGAAATTTACTTGGATTTTCTACATTGAATCAGATATGATAAACTTTCTTTTAGTTTGACACATTGAATAACAGTGAGAAAATTGTACTCTGAGTCAGAAAGCATCTAAAGAAACTGGTTCTACATAATCTTTCATCTAGTTTTCCTGTAGTTAATTTTAAGACAAGTGGGGAAAGGTTTGATTAATTAAACTGCCAGAGAACCAAAATACAAATATTTATGCAAAAACTCCTTTCATATTTTTCTTTTTGCACTTCTCCTAAAGGATGTTTCAGACAGATAAAATAAGTGCACAATCAGGACATACCTTTTGCAGGCCAACAATAATTCATGGATGTAGATATAGAAAAAGAGGAGTCTCTCCTTAGTTTATTCTTGTGCTTGGTTTTTCCTACTGCATAAAAAACTCTATAAATTTCCTCTTGAAAGTGCATGACCTAAATCAGAAACAGCATATTTAACTACCATTTGCTTTAAGAGACCACACAGAGGGGGGAAAAATGCTATAACGAATTTGAATAGATGCTAGAAGATAAATGAAGGAAGTGGTCTGCTTCATGTTCTACCAGTAAAAACAGCAAAGAAATAAAAAAGTCAGCACCTTCTTCTTTCTAAGTACTCAGATCAGGGCCATATTTCAAGGCATAGAAATTAGAGAAGAAACACAGTAAGACATTCCTTGAAATGGCAAAATTCCATAGAACTGCCAGTAAACTTTACTCAGCAGAAAAGAAACAAAAGTTGCTTTGGGTTTAAGAAACTCCTGTATACTCAAGAATTTTTTTAATGTATTCTAATCTTGGTTAAAACCACATAAGTTACTAAATGGGAGGCAGTAACTTAGGGTGACTGCGCACTAGTATTAGGAAGAGGCCTATTTGTTCTCTTTGACACTTTCAGTGCCTTTGTCTTTCATACTGGGGATCAAACTATTGATGAAACATGTTATTCCACATAGGCTTTCATTAGTTTTTCTGTTTTTGACATGGTTTTTAAACTTTGATTTTCATTTATTTCTGAAAGTTAGCAAGTTACATTTTAGAATAAGAAAGATGGTACTTTGGAGGCAAAATAAAATATTGCATTGTTGTAATAACAATTACAAGATATCATGACCATCATTCTGAGAAACTGACATTAATTTTATGTAACATTGGAGTGAGTATAAAAGAAATATATATAGGATAGATATAGATATAGATATGTACTTGACAAGGACTCTTCATGCCATTTAACCAAAACAATCCAGTTCAGTGTCTTGAAAACTTTTTGTAACATTACGTATGCACCTTGTAAGTCATATCCATCATAAGGGGGGGGGTGAGAACGTTCTCTTGTTAATGACCTTGGTTGACCCATAGCAGGGACAAAATGAGACCTTGAGGAAGTATGTTTGAGACTTTCTTTGCTACAGATTATTTCTAAAGTGCATTCAGTTGGGGGGAGGGTCATTTCCCCAATCTGCTTGGGCTCAAGGCTACTGTAGCTAATTTACAAAATATGGGAAATACAAACCAAAGTGCTTGGTTGCACAAGACTGCAAAGACAGAGAAATAAAGGAGTAGAGAGAAATAGAGCAGAGAGAAGGTAGGGTATGAAAAAATAAAAGAACAGACACATATAATTAAGAACAAATAGTTCTTAATTAGAAATTTGATCTAATAAATCCTGTTGTCTGATGGAATGCACCAAAAAAAAAAAAAAGAAAAGAAAAGAAAAAAATCAACAGCTTAGTTCCTTGCAGACAAATTTCTAAAAAAATTTTCCGATAAGAGTTCCCAAGGAAGGCCAATATTTCAGAAGCTCTGATATCCATAGTCAAATGGTATTTTCAAACAATTGAGACTAATACACTTGAAATCACGAGGTGATAAAAAAAAAAAAAAACAAGATAGTGAAGAATCACAGTCAAACTGCACTTAACCCTGAGCCCAGGGAAAGACCAAAAGATTCTGTTTCTAAATAATGCTGCCCTCATTTGAGGGACTTCCCTCGCAGCCAAACTGAAGGATGTTACTTATAGTAGGCTCCCTCCGGGAGGAACCTGAGGAAAGTCACACAAAAAAGGAGAGGAAGCCAAAAGAGTGTTTTTAGTCTCACACATCCTGTGCTTTTTTTCAGTTGCTATTTTGAAAGATAAACATTACATTTGTGGGTTTTTTTTTTTCAGGTTAAAGAAAACAAAACAAGATGGCCACGAAGAGACCTGAGATGAAGTTAATGACCTTGGAAAAGCAGGCTGCTTTCCTGGTTTTAAAAACAAAGCAAAACAAAGAAAGAACACTTTAAAAAAAGAAGGAGAAGAAGAAAGAGTGGTTGAAGAACCGC
Organism: Chinchilla lanigera; assembly: GCF_000276665.1. NCBI lineage: Eukaryota > Metazoa > Chordata > Mammalia > Rodentia > Chinchillidae > Chinchilla > Chinchilla lanigera. Next base: position 1,898,643 of record NW_004955431.1, on the reverse strand, counting down.
AAAGCACTTGGATCCATCTCCAGTACCCACAAGCCCCCAGCTCATTCTAGAGTAACCTAAACAAAAACACTCTGCCAATCTGAAGCTCTGTGAGCAGAGAACTGGGGTGCCTTGTTGTACAACCACATTCCATTTTAGGTTTCATTCAAGCGGTATTTTATAAGCAGGAAGTTTTGTTCATCTTGGGCTTTATTGAAACCAGAGTATTTCCATATTACTCTTGATTAGAAAAAGAAAGCAAATTTATTTAGGAAGTGGTTTATTCTGTTTGTGCTCTCATGACAGAATACTTGAGCTCAGGTAATTTAAAAACAAAAGAAATATATTGGCTGAAGGTTCTGGAGCCTAGGAAGAAGAAAGTCAAGGGGCTACAGTGGTGAGGACTTTGTGCTAAGTCATAACACGGTGGAGGGCACCACATAGTGAGGGAGTAGGTATGCGCAAGCTCAGGTGACTTCTTTTTTTAAAAAGACACTAATCCCGTCGTGGGGTCCATTCTCATGACGTCATCTACTTCCTATTACCTTCCAAAGGTCTCACCTCACATACTCAGCCTATGAATTTGGGGGTCAAGATTCCAACACGTGAAGTTTGGGGGTCACAGTCAAAGCACAGCAAAAAGCTAGCAGAGTTTTCTCATACGTTTGAAGGTAATGTAGTTTTACCATTGGGTTACTTCCATAAGGTACTTTGAGTTCACAGTAGGTACACAGGTGGCTCTTATGCACCATATCCAAAACACTGCTGTTATCACAGGACATTGTATAGGCTGGCCTCCTAAAAGAACAGAGAATTTGAGAGGTGGAGCTCAACCTACATGGGATTGGTTAGACTGTGGGTGGAAATGCCTGTTGGTCTAAATATTATTGAACCTCCCTGAGAAATTGCTCAACACACACAATAACATGCACTGAAAGGTGTTGCAGAGTGGCTTCCTTTACATAGTCAACGATGCAATGGTGCTCTCAGGGCAGAAAAGAAAAACAGGATATTCCAGATACATGATTCTTAAATTTCCCAATAACAAAATGTACCAAGTGGCATTGTATTAGTTTCCTATGGCTACTCTAACAAATTATCACAAATTGTTTGCCTTAAAACATATTCTTCCACAGTTCTGGAAGCCAGAAGTCTTAAATCAATACTACCTGGTTGAAATCAAGGTTTTGGCAAAGCATGGTTTCCTTCAGAAGATCTAGGACAGAAACTCTTCCTCACCTCTCATTTTCTGGTGGTTGCTGACATTTCGTGGTTTGTGATTTTATCACGTTAACTTTCAGGCCAGCTCTCTCTCCTCTCTCTCTCTCTCCTTATGAAATTACCCTTTGGCATTTCATACACATACACATACACACACACACATACACACACACACAGACGGCATTTAGTGCTCACTAGATAATCCAGGGTAATTCCCCATCTCAAGATTCTTAACTTAGTCACATGTGCAAAGACCCTTCCTCCATATAAGGTAATGTTTACAGGTTCTAGGAACGAAGACTTGATATCCTTGAAGTCATTACTCAGCCTACCATAGGCATACAACTTTGTTCCCTTTTGCATTCATGGTAACATAATACCCAGGCTGTTGCAGTCAACACTGAGCTACTTGGAAAACTCTAATTAAATAACAAATACTTCCTGAGTACCCACTTCTTGAACACTGCCAGCATGCAGTAGCAAACTAAGAGGAGAACACAATCCATTTCTTGAAGTAAAAGACAAATACGGTCGGGAGACAAGACTCATACATAAGGGACACACACACAAATGTCTACAAGACAAAGGAGAGTCAAATAATATAAATTATAAATGTTATAAGATTTCAAAGAAAGGGGCTCTTTAAAAATATAAATAATTTAAAGTTTGCAGTTTTTAGAAACAATCCATGTTTTCCACTTTTGGGGAATTCTATAGTCTTTCCCAATCTTTCATCTTTGATGGGGATGCAATTCATAACCTTGTTCATATCAGACAAGCATTCTACTACTGAGCTAGCCGTCATCTTCCCTGTACTCTGGCAGCCTGAGGCAAGAGGAGGATCAAAGTTTCAGCCTAACCTGTGCAACTTAGCAACTTTATGAGACCCTGTCTCAAAATAAATCATAAAATAAAAATGGCTGGGTTCAGTGCAAAGGTCATGGTTCAATTCCTGGTAGCGCAAAAAAAGAAAGTATATATTGTATGTTATAATGCAATTTTTTAAAAAAGAAATAAAATAGGGAATCTGTAGAAAATATATAACCATGAGGAATGGCTAACACCTAATAAACAAGATTTTTATAGGTTGGGTAATTATATCCATTTAGTTTTCATAATATTTCTAGTGAAGTTGTTACCATAATCGTCTCCATTTAACAGACAACAAGGTATGTATTGGTAATTTGCTAATAATTGGCAGAGCTAGGGTTTCAACCCATGCTAACCCCAGAATGTTTTTAAATATTATTCTAGATCACCTCTAATTTCTCTATTTTTCTTTCTGATTAAAAAGTAGCTAGTCCAAATAAAGAACTGAATAAATATAGGTTAATATTCCAAGTAATACTTTATACATGGACAGAAGAAACATGTACACTTATCAGTTACCTATTGCTGGGTAAGGCTCCAGCCCCATGTTTTGTGATTTAAAACAAAAATGCTAGGTTAGGGTTATAGCCTTACTTGCACCAGGCCCCAGGTTCAATCCCCAGAAAAGCAGAACAAAAACCATCATTTATTTTTCTCATACATTTTTAACTTGGATGGGGCTCAGCAAGAATGTGTTATCTCTTTCCCACAAACCATTAGCAGCTGGTGGCTACTTTGGGCCCTGAAATATCCGCTTTTAAGATGATATCAGGTGACTAGAAGTTGGTGCTGGCTGTCTGCGGGGCCCTCCATTACATTCCAGGAGGCTTCTTTAGGGGTTCCTTGGCCTTCCTCACAGCATGATGGCTCAGTTTCCAGAGCAAGCATAGCAAGGACCCAGCAGAAGCTGCATTGCATTTTATAACCTCATCATAGAAGTCACACAATGTCACTTCTACCAGAGTCGCTAGGCCAGCCAAATTGAAGAATGTAGATGTTACTTCATAATAAGAGCAATGTCAAAGAAAAATGTGTGGGACTGTTTTGGGAAAATAGACTGACACACACTTTTATATGTGCAAGAATATAGATAGGAAGTGGGAAAATACAACCCCAATGTAAAAAAGAAAAAGAAAAAAAGTTAAGGTTGGGTAGCTCAATGATAAGAGCATGTACTTTAGCCTGCACAAAATTCTAGGCCTAACAGATTCTGGGATGAAAAAACAAAACAAAACCCCAAAACCACTGTTATGGTTGAAGCATTGTGTCAACTTGGGGAGTCTAGAGGTTTGGCTAAGTGACTTAGCAGGAAGCCAGGATACTTACTTTGTATACATCCTGAGCCTGTGGAAGAGGAGGGCATGGAGATTATGTGAGAGCTACACGCCCCTTAGGTGGGGGTAGCCTGTTTACAAAGTAAGGCACGGAAAAAGAAGCTGCTTGCTGCCATTCCTCCAGTTTGCTCTGGCTGTTTGCTGTTCGGCTGCCATTCCCCCCTTTGCTCTTGTTGCTTTGCTACCTTTTGCCTTGGAGCCAGCCAAGTATGGACTGAAACCTCCACAAACTGTAAGCTAAATAAACCTTTCCTTCCTTCATTTTGGGCGTTGGGTATTTTGTCTCAGCAACGAGAGAAAAGTAACCAAGACAACCACCACCAACAACAACACCAACAACAATTTTAAAACTTCCAAGAGAATTAAAAATTTTGAACATATTGTTTGGGGTTGGTTTAAGTTTTCTCAAAACTGATAGTATTCATATTCTTTAATTTAATGTAAAAATATAGAAACATTTAAATACTAACAAAAAATAAGTATGATGATTGCATATTGTTTAATTATATGGATAGTAAAAATGGCAACCATATAAAATTGTAAATATAAGTAAATATATGTACTAACAGCAAAAAATAGTATATGTAAGATATTAGAACTATGCAATATGTATTCATACATACTGATGTATTAGAGATGAATATGGAACAATAGAAATAAATTAATGGCCCTTGTTTTCTTCAATAAACTTGCTCAAATGTATAGTACTGGTAAGTAAATTAAATATACTATATAAGATAAGTACATTGCAAACTCCAATAATCATAAATATAATATATTAAAGGCAATACTTATAAAACATAGAACCATGCTATTTTACCATATATAGTCTAATACACTGTTTATAAAATATATTATTTGATTAAGCATTTGCTTGACTCTGAAAATTTACAATTATTGGGTGAGTAGGAGAAAGAATTCATACTATTGCCTGAAAATGATTAAGTAGGTTCTTTGCAGTATTTGGGGTTGAACCCAGAACCTTTGTGCTGATCTATACCCCTTACCTTCCCTAACCTTTTCATTTTTTAATTTTGAGATAGGGTCTCACTAGGTCACTAAATTGCTCAGGATGGGCTCCAACTTAAAGAAAGCATATGTTATCTGTTTAACAGAGCAAACCTCAGTCTAAAATCTAGTATTAAACCGAGTACTAAAGATTCTGATGGGGCAGAGGCTGTCTGGGGTACAGAAGAAGGATATAGGAACTCTGTGTACTCTTGGCCAAAATTCACCATGAACCTAAAAGTACTCTTAAAAATAAAGTCTATTAATTTGAAAAACACAACAACTATTTTTCAGGAATAGTCCTGAGAACTAAGAGGCATTGGATGCAGGGCCAGAGGAGTTCTCTGTTCGGTGGCTTTCTAAGCAGAGGGCAATAAAAGCATTTACCTCCAGGACACTTGTGCAGAAAGACATTCCTTAGAGCACGATTTTCAGCCAGGGTGTTATCATTCCCACATGGGCAAAAATTAATTATTGTTGGGAAGTTGAAGGGAAGGAAGGCAAAAATGCTTAGATATTGCTATAGTTTGAAGCCCCCTAACAGCCCACAGTAGACAAATAAATATACAGTGTCTGTACAGTACTGAAATTTCATGCAGTGAGGTGGTGATTAGGGAAGAAGACCTCTTAGGAGGGCGGTAATGGAAAAAAATGTTGAGAAACATCGCACCTGAGAGCAGTAAACTGACGGAGGAACAGCAAAAGGGATGGGCCTCTCTTCTTGGCATCTCTCCCTGGCTCATCCCGTCGAACCCCAGACAAATTTCTAACATCATAGCCGGGAATGCCCAGTCACAAGACAAGCAGCAAACAGACAATCACCAGACTCTTAAGACAAACCAACACCATAAAGGACAGGAATCAAGCCAATAAACATAGCATGAATGCCCAAGGCAGTAGTTATAGAGCAAATAAGGTTTAAAATGAAGTGTAATTAAATTTTTAGGCATCTAAAGGAATACTGCAATCATAATGACAAGTAATTTTTAAAGAATCAGTTATTGAAAATAAATTATAAAATATTCTCATCAAAGTAAAAGACATTATATAAACCAAATAACAAAATAAATTTACCAAAGAATAAAATTGTACACTTTAAGAAATAAGAACAAGAATTCAGCCATAAAAAAGCACACCTGATAGAAATGGCAAGCACTGCAAAAAAAGAATAAATTAATGCATGAAAATTTTCTTTAAGGAAAAAAAAGAATAAAAGACCTTGTGCCTGTGTGTAGATGTGACAGGTAGACTTCTAAAACGACTTCTGGTGATCTCTGACAAAAATGTGATCTTGTCAAGTTTTAGTTTGTTTTTCTGTGGAGTGGAAGTTAAAAAAGCAACTTTGATCAGTTCTTACTTCAGAGAACTGTTGTGAGAATTATCACAAAATACAGCTCAGTTGTACAAAGCAAGACACTTTCTTCTAACCACACTGCTGTTGCCTTACAGCTGTGTGACTAAGGTCTTCATCATTGCATAGTGGGATTTAGGCATCAATAAGCAGCTCTGAACCGATTCAACAACTTTCTCTTGCCTATTGCACAATAGCCGTGTGTAGAGCACTGAGTCAGTTGGAGAAAAGAATAACATGTTTTAAGTCAGATTAGTAAGATCTACTTTAATAATTGTGGCATTCAAGCTATATATTTAGCACACTTTACAATTAGCAGGTAATTGCAATGAGAAACTAATTATCCACAGGGAAATAAGCAAAGCTTGCATGATTTTTGCAAAGCTTCCATACAACAGCAAAATTGAAATATTCCCAAAGTCTGACCTTTCTCATATTCTCTTCAACTTTTGCAATAGACTTTTGGTTTAGACAGTCTTAAGTAGTCTCAGGTAAAAATGATGGCTAATACTTATTGAACACTGCTATGGTAGGCAATGTACAAAGTGCTTGAAATGTATTAACTCAGTTAATCCAAACCACTCAAGGTAAGAATTATTAACCCCATTCCACAGATGAAAAAACTGAGGCACAAAGATGTTAAAGCAATATGCCAAGATTCTGCAGCTGGTGTCAAAGTCCAGGGTGATCCAAGCAGTCTGCTTCCAAAATCTATGCTCTGAACTTTGTGTACAGTCAGAGATATTTTGGGGTTATGGACTGGAAGTGAAGAGGGCTCTGAAGAGTTTTTATGGGATGCATGTCAAGAAATGAATCCTACTATTGAGCAGTCCAGACAGTTCAAAAGTTAAATGATGATTCTGCTGCTAACAGCTTACTTATATTTGACTTTGTTACTCTTTCTCTGGACTGCTTTTCTTCCTCTTCTGCTGTGAGTTTGTCACTAACGAAGGGTGGCCACTGATACCAAGCTGGCTAGCCTCTTGTGCTGAACAGTGTGTGCATGTGTAAGTAGAGCTAAGAGGTTCCAGAGGGAGGCATGCATATGGTGAACTTTAGATTTCAAAGTAAGATGTGGGAAACCTAGTTCCATTCTTTTACCATATTGACGTTTTTCAAGTTACATCTGTTATTGTTTTTGTCAAGATTTTCGTAGAAAGCTGTGCTATGCTTTCTAGTAGCCATATTTTTAAAAGTTATAATAGTAAAATATGTCATTATAACAAAAAATGGAAGAATACAGCTTTGTATAGATCAATAACGTTTCACTTTGATCATTAATTTAAATGTAAACATCAATCCACAAAATTACTTGAAGAAACTTTTGAATTTAAATAATCTTGGAGTAATAGTACACTAGGCATAAAATAATATCTGTAATGATATTATCTGTAATGCTTCCTTACAAAAAAATGTACCATAAAAAAACTAAAAAAATCAACAAAATTTAAAACACCTATGATAAGTCACTCTTTTAAATACTAAACAAAAAATTAGATGAAGTGGCACACACCTGAATGAAATTCCAGCTGAGAGGCTGAGGCAGGAGGATTGCAAATTCAAGGTCAGCCAGGGCAACTTAGACTCTATCTTGAAATTTAAAAAAAGACTGTCTCAAAACAAAAAAAGAGTTTCTCAGCACTCTTGGGGTTCAATTTACACTACTGAAAAAAAAATGACTTCAAATTAATGAGAATTATAACTAAATAGAAATTTGGCAAATAATATTGATACTTTAACAAAAAATAAAATGCTTTGACTTCTTTTACAATATTAATACACTAAAGAAATATAATAATCTGATGACCAAAGATTTAAAGTGTTTATAGCTCCCAGTGTTGGCAAAGATGTGGAGAATTTAAGTATTTTCCCAACACTGAGACAAAATATCTGACACCTGCAACTTATGGAAGGAGAGGTGTTTTTGGCTTACAGTTTCAGAGGTTTCAGTCCATGGTTATCTGGCTGTAAGGCAGGAACATCATTCTTTTTTTCATTTTAAAGATGAAAGAATGAAAACATATTAACAAACACACATACATTTACAAAATAACACAAAAACAATAAAAGCAATACAGAATTTCAGACAAGGTAATAGGAAATTAAAAATAGTTGTTGTATCACATATTGATATCTTCAAATTGGTTACTCAGGGAAACAAATACAGACATGTAAGATTCTCCTGGCTCAGGCTCCTCTGTTTATTCCTCCTCAAACTGATTCCATTAGTAGAAACTCATTTCCAAGCTTGGCTTGCTTGAGAGGAAACCCCTAGCAAATCCCCCTCTACATCTCCGTGGTCTGAACTAGGTCACAGCAGTGACTTGTGCCCATTCTCAGCCCAATCTCCAGAACGGGGAAATATCCTGCACCAGTGGTTTAGACCTGGTGAACTAGTAACTGGCAAGGGAAGAGGATTCAACACAATTGTCTGAGACATCAGGGCTGACCCAGGAATTGGGGCTTATCAATTTGGGGCAATTATACATGGACTGGAATAAAGGGGTATAGAGGTAGACATAGATTTTTATTTTTTATTTTCCAGTTTTTAGCCTTCTGTACTACCAATTTTTAAGAAAAACTGTAGTTCCATCTGTCTGACTTGGGACCTTAGCAGAAATTATATGAACAGATGGTGCACTCAAAGGATTTAATAAAGAGACTTTATTAAATGAAGGGACTATTTATCAAGGGGTGGGAAAGGTTAAAGGGACAACAATAAAAGAAAAAAGGGTGGGAAGCATGAATGGACTAGCAACAACAGGAACTTTTCCTGCCCAGAAGGGGATGTGAGTGAGGCAAGATGGTGACAAGGCAGCCTAGCTTGACCTGGTGCTAAGAAAGTGCAATGGAAAGCAGCTTCTTCCTGAGAAATAGTGAGGTGGCAAGAGACTGCTTATTTGGAGGTACAGATAAATACCACTGACCTCCAGTCCCCTGATGACACTTCTCATCAACCCAACCAGAAATCCAAGACAATCCATAGAGGTCAACCCTCTGGGACTCAGAGCAAGAGGGGATGGATGGAGAATAGATGCTTTGAGGGTGGGGACCTGCAGAAGGCTCAATCAACCAAACTAGCATTGAGAACCTAATTGAAAACACTAATACTTGTGCTAGTCAGTTTTCTGTTATTGTTATAAAATGTGTGAGATAATCAACTTAAAAAGAAAAATTTTTTAGCTGGGTATGATTGTGCATGTCTGTAATCCCAGCACTCGAGAGGCTGAGGCAAGAGGGTTGCCATGAATTCAAGGCCAGCCTGGGCCATATAGTGAGTTCAAGGTGAGCTTATACTACAAAGTGAGACCCTGTCTCAGAAAACAAAACAAAAATTTTTTTTGGCTCATAATTTTGGAGCTTTCAGTCTATGGTCATTGGTCCATTGTTTTTGGGTCTGTAGAGAGGCAGCACATCATGGTGGGGAACATGTATCAGAGGAAGCCTTCACCTTATACCCAGGAAGTGGAAGGGGGGGGGGGATGGGAGTCCAAACCAAACCAAAACAAAACAAAACAAAAAACTTACTGTTATGGTTTAGATAAGTGCCCAAAGGTAGTGGAGCCTTTAAGAGGCACAGCCTGCTGGTCTGAAGTTAGGTAACTGGAAAAAAAACAAAAAAAAAAAACAAAAAAACACTTATATTCCAGTACCGGGGATTGAACTCACGGCCTTGCACTTGCTGAGCAGGCTCTGTGCTGCTGAGTTAAATCCCCAGCCCATAAATTTTTAAAAATATGGAAATCCTGTCACATGTCACAAGATGAATAAACCTTGAGGATATTATGCTAAGTAAAATGAGCCAGTCATGAAATGACAAATAGCATATAATTCCACTTTTTAAAGGTAACCGAAATAGTTAAACTCATAGAAACGGAAAGTAGAATAGTTGCCATGGCCTGGGGAAGGGGAAAATGGGTAGAGACTTTCAGTTTTTCAAGATGAGAAAATTCTAGAGATTTAGTACTTTTGTGCAGTACTTAACATTACTGAATTGTACACTTAAAAGTAGTTACAATGGATTCTGGTTATTCTAATAAGTGTGCAGATGCAGCTCATTGTTTTTAAAATTTACACTTCTCTGATGACACATGAGGTGAAGCATCTTTTCTTGGGCTTATTTCCCATTGTATATCTTCTTTGGTAAGATGTCTGTTAGGTCTTTTACCTGTTTTTTATTTGGCTTGTTCACTTTCTTATTGTTGAGTGTTAAGAGTTCTTTGCATATTTTAGAAGTGAGTTCTCTGTTAGATATGTCTTGCACAAATATTTTCTCCCAGTTTATGGGTTGACTTTTCATTCTTTTAACAGTCTTTTGTAGAATGACAGGTTTTAATTTTAATGAAATCTAGCTTATCAGCATTTCCTTTTATTAAGGAAGCAGCAGGAGCACTCATTCATTTCTAGTGGAATGGAAAATGGTACAGCCAAAAGTCTGCACATGGATGTTTATGGAAGCCTTATTTCTAATGGTCAAAACTTGGAAATAATCAAGATGTATTTCAGTGGGCGAATGAAAAACCAAACTATGGTATAACTACACAGTGGAACACCAGCACTAAGAAAGAACTACCAAACCATGAAAAGACATAGAGGAATTTCAGATACATATTACTAAGTAAAAGAAGCCAGTGTGAACATAATGTATTATCCAATTATATGACATCCTAGAAAAGGCAAAACAATGGAGACAGTAAGAAGATCTGCCCCCAGGATGAGCAGAGAGAGTGCTGTGTAGGTAGCTCACACAGGATTGTTAGGGTAATGAAATTACTATGTATGTACAATCATGGCAGATATTTGTCATCATCCATTTGTCAAAGTCCGTAGAATGTACAACTAGATTACACCCTAATGTAAGCCATGGAGTCTGGGTGATAATAATTTGTCAATTTAGATTCATTGATTATAATTTAAGTAAAATTTATAGGAAATTGTTGGCTTAGACTGAGCTGCTATGCTAGGCCCCCAAATTTATTTTGTCTAAAGTTTTTCTTTTATCATAATAGTGTACTACTCTGGTGCAGGATTTTAATAGTGGCAGAAGTTGTATGAGTGGGGCACGGGTAGCTAGGGGTGACTCAGAAATCTCAGCACCTTCTGCCCAATTTTGCTATGTACCTAAAACTGCTCTAAAAAATAAAATCTACTTTAAAAAGTTACAGTGGTGAGTTTTGTGTACTTCTTACCCACAATTTTAAAAATGTCAGTCTTTTCTTTTATCCTGTATCCATTAATGAATGAGTAGAAAAACAAAGTGTGGTATATGCAAAGGAATATTGCTCAACCTTGAAAAGGAATGCAGTTCTGATTCATGCTACAACAGGGATGAATCTCAAAAACATTATGCAGAGAGATAAGCCAGACAGAAAAGAACAGATATTGTATGATTCCACTTATATGAGGGACCTAGAAAAGGCAAACTCATAGAGACAAAGTAGAAAAGAAGTTACCAAGGAGGAGAGAAACATGAGTACAGACTTTCCTAATTTGAAAAGATAAATAAATTTAGGTGATGGATGGGGGTTTTGGTTGTGCAACAATTTGAATGTACCCAATACAACTGAACTGTATGCTTAGATGGTTATGTAATATATATTTTACTACAGTTAAAAAAAAACGATTAAATGCATAAGGTAGCCAGACACATGGCACCTGGGAAACTGTGTGGCAGGGAGCACTGGCCTTGGGCCAGCCCCTAGCCATGCAGGAGCCCAGGAGGTGGGCAGTTGGCACCTGGGAAGCTGCACAGCAGTCTGCGCTGGCACGTGCTGGCCCTCAGGCCAGCCGCTGCAGTGCGGTCAAGAACTATCATGGCACAGAGAAGCAATGACACAATTGGCCCGCCATGTGCTGGGTGCAGAGGCCCACCCAGGGATGTTTGTGAATCATCCTGACATGGAGAAACCCCTGGGAATACATGCCACACAATGGGTCGCTCTTGCCCCTGCCACTGAGAACCAGAAATGTCCAGAGTCAGTGGAGGAGCAGCTGCTGAACAAGGACTCAGAGAAAGCGAGAATACAGGCTACACCTGAAGACTCAGAGGTCTAGTTGACCAGGGTCATGAGAGCCATTCAGAATCTGGAAACCAGGAAGACCTTGCACAATACCTGGGGAGACCCCCTGGAAGCCATTCTTCCCCTGACAGTACAGGCTGTGGTGGAGGAGTGTGTGGAGCTCTGGAGAGGTCTGCACCGAGATTCCTGCTGTCTGTGCTGACAGTTGGGGAGAGGACACTAAGTGGTTGCAGGGCCCCAATGCAATGGGAGGCTGGAGAGAAAAAGCTACAAAAAATGGCTTTCACCCTAGATGGCTCAGTTGAGATGTTAGTAAGAATTGCCTCTTCAGTATTCTATAGCCATGATAAGGAGTATGTCAAGGACAGAAAACAGAGACTGAGAAAAAGGTGCTGTCTTTGCTGCAGCACTAAAAGAAACAGACCCTAAGTCTCATTCTCGGAGCCCCAAGAAGAACTCAATGACTGCATTCATCTGCTACCACTGGTAAAAGCCAGGCCACTTCAAGAGGAACTGCCCTAAGAAGCCCCCTGGGCCATGCCCTGAATGCAAAGGTGACCACTGGAGTTTGGTCTGCCTTCTGAAGTGGAGGCCCCAGAGCTCAGACCCATCCTACCAGTTAATCTAACAGGAATGAGGGGGCCCGGGGCATACTCTGCCTTCTCCCTCTGGCCAGACTGTCATCTCCGTGGAGGAGCCCTGGGAAATTATGACTATAGAGGAAAAACAAAACAGCCTGTTGCTAGACACAGGCGCAAGTCTCTCGGTCCTTCTTTTCAATCCTGGCCTTCCTTCCAGCCATTACCCTTCAGTGAAAGGAGTCACTGGTGAGGTGGTAATACACTATTTTTCACAACCATTAGGCTGTAAGTACTTGTTAGATCTTTCTTGCATATCTCTGTCTTCCTGAGAAACCACTTTGAAGGTACCACCATGTATTACAGCAGCCATTGCTATTTTCCTATAATCTGTCCATAACTCTAGAATGTTTGTATTATTCCTATGCTATTTCATAAATGGATGCATGTTTATTACTATGTGTTTCCTACAATAACCATTGAGAATAGTCAATGAATATTCAATTGGTCACTCATATATAGCTCTATTTATTTTCTTTAGAAACCACTTTGAAAATACCAAAGTATAATACAACAACCATTGATAATAACCTACCACTTTTGTGTGTAACTCACTATTATTTATTTGTTTTCCTGAGAAACTATCTTGTAGATAACAATATGCAAAGCCAGAACCATTGATAATTTCCTACCACTTTGTCTGTAATTTGGTAAGCCCCCCTATTACTATGTTATCCTTCTTTTACTCTTTAAAAGTAAAAAAAAAAAAAATTTAAAAAGGTAGCCAGACACAAAAGAGTGTACTGTTCAAGTTCGTTTATACAGAGTTCGAGAACGGGGGAACCTAATCGGAGGTGGGAGTGGAATAAGAACAGCAGCCCTCAATGTGCGTCCACGGGAAGGAAATTGGAGGAAAGTGAAAACAAAACGTCCATTTCAAGGAGTTTGAAAGAGGGGCAAACTGAGTAATGGTAAATAGGAAAGACTAGAAGGACACTTTTTTTTAGGAAGGAAAGAATCGAATATATTTTTAGTTTGAGGGCTAGGTGGAGAGGGAAGGATGACAGGGCGAAAGAGGGAAAAGACAGAGGACATCCAGAGAAAGGAGGCGAGAAGGTACAGCGGGGAGGGTTGGTCTTAGAAAGGCCAGCGAGCCTTCCTGCACTGCGCGGGAGGGAAAAGAGCCAGGGCGGGTGAGGACCGACCAGACGAGCAAGTGAGAAGGAGGCACAGCCACGGACACTCGCAGTTGCATGCTCCTTCTCCACTTGGCTGTGCTCCCCTGTCTCCTCCCACTTGTTCATTTTCACCAAAATCCCGCAAGTTCTAAGCTCTCAGACATTTCTCTCTCGAAAACTGAGCTCTGGCCTTGAATTGTTTTCGAAAACATTTCTGTGGGAAAATTGTCCATCTGAATACATAACTACTTGGTTAAAAGACTTCTAAGGTTTATTCAAGATACAACGTTTTGTTTTACTATGAATGTCAATCTTGGGATAAATTAATTGGAAAAATATGTGAGTTTTCAGTTTCCTCTGTGTCCTGAATTTAACAGATGCAGCTAGGAAGTAGGTGTATCAATGCCCAAAATTTTGTTAGAAAAAGAGAGTGCTACCTGTTGTCTTCTCAAAAGTTCTGATTTGGGCTGGGGATATAGCTCAGTAGCATAAGTGCCTGCCTGGCAAGCTCAAGGTCCTGGCCGGTACCCCCCAAAAAAGAAAAGTTCTGGGTTTTTAAAGTGAAAACTTTCTTTGCATTCTACAAAGAAAACTGATTCCAGACTTAAATAGTTAATTAAATATATTCGCATGCACTCTATATATCAAAATTTTGTTAGTAGGAGGAAAATGATGGGAACAATTTGCCTTATCCCGAAGAGTGATTTCACTTAGATGTATCAGCCACGGTACGAGCCTGGGACCACTGTAAGATGTGTAGTTTCACCAACTATGGTGTACAAGCCCTTGGGAGGGCAGACAATATTACAATAGAAGTCTAGTTAGAAAACTACTTCACCAAAGGGGTTCAGAAAAGCCCCTTTCAAAAGATGCATGCATGCCAGGGATATAGCTTAGCCAGGTAAGCAACTGCCTGGTAAGCACAAGGTCCTGAGTTCGATTCCCGGTACCAAAAAAAAAAAGAAAAAAGAAAAAAAAAACCACTCATGCAGGCAATTCAAAAGGCAAAATTATGAATGGCCAACATGTGGGGTAAAATGAAAAGCCCTATTAATATTCAAGATGCAAGTTAAAATGACACTCAGATCCCATTTTATCTTATTCAATTAGTAAGATTTGTAAAAGTAAGGTTAAAGGTAAAGTGCAATAAGGAATTTTACAGATTGTTTGTAGAATATGTTAGTTTAATTTTTCAAAAAGCTTAGAAGGATGTGTATCAAAAGCCTTGATACATATACCTTTTGAATCAATAAATGTAGCACTAGTCATCTTCGAAGGAATTCACAAAAGTGGATAAAAGCTTTCCCTTACAATGGTATTCACTGCAATGTTAATTATGATAGAAAAAGGTAGAAATACCACAATGTCTATCTATGAAGACTTGAATTCTTTTTCCATTTTTTTTTTTTTTTTGTGAGACAAAGTCTAGCTGTGTAGTTCAGGCTGGCCTTGAACTCATAGTGATCTTCCTGTGTATTGTGCGTCTCCTGACTGCTGGGATTACAGGTGTGTGCCCCTGTGCCCCAGCAATTTTAATTATGAAAGATACATGTGATACTATAACTTTTATATCTATTTAAAAGGTTTTTGAAGGATTTTTTAATGATGTGGAGAAAATGCTACACAATGATAAGTGATTCAATGTTTTTTCTACTGTGTTTAAATACGTAATGTATAGAAAAAGACTATAAAGTATCAAACGTGATCTCTAAGTGGCAGAGTTTTAGTGATTCCTCTTCCTTCCTTATACTACTCTTCTTTTTTACAACAGGTGAGCATTATTTTAAAAATCTGAATGCAAAGTGTTTGTTTTATGTGCATTGTTTTTTTGTTTTAGTACCAAGGATTGAATCTGTGCTAGGTATATCCCCCGCTCTGGTTTGTTTCTGAGACAAATACTCACTAAGTTGCTTAGACTGGCCTCAGACTTCCAAACTTGTGGTCGTCCTACCTCAGCCTCCTGAGGTTCTAGGATTACAGGCATGTGCCACTGTACCTGGTTATTTTTTGATAATGACAGAAAGTTCTCTTTAATAATTTTTTGTAACGGCAAAAATACCTGTACTCTAGTAAAATGGGCCAAAATATCCAGATAGAGTTAACTACTCACTAAACAACATTTATTAAAAATACATATGTGCTGGTAACGCAAGAGCAGACACCTGGACACAAGCTGACCTTTGATGAGCTTACCTCCAGTGTATTAGTTTTCTAAGGATGCCACAAACCACATAGCTTGAAAAAATCGAATTAATTTTCTTGCAGTTCTGGAGGCTAGACATCCAAGACCAAGATGTTGATAGGGGTGGATTCTTCTTTACCTCTCCGCCTGGCTTTCTGTGTGTATCTGGGTCCAAATTTCTTCTTCTTATGACACCAGTCATGTTGGATTAGGGCCCATCCTAATGACCTAATATAACAAATACTTCAGGAGAGACTATCTCCAAAGAGAGCTACATTGTAAGGTAGTGAGAGTTAAAATTTCAAATTATGAATTTTAGGTTGTTATGCCTCAGTTCATAACATCTAGCAATTGCATGAGAAAGAAGGGCTAGAAAGACGGAGGTTAAAGGCTGAGCAGTACCCTGGCACTCTGAGCAGTACTGTTAATTTCTAAAACAGTGTTATGCTTAATTCTATACTTGCTGATTTCAATTTTCTTTCTTTTTTTTTCAGTTTTATTTATCAGATTAACAGGAATGAAACAAATTTTCATCTAGTTATGATGTAACACAACTGACATTTACAGTTTATCTTCTCAGAGTGTCAGAGAATGAATATTTATTATTTGATGGGTGATATTATAAATCTATTCATTATATTTCAGGGAACAGTCCAGGGTGTGAATTGATACCTGCTGAGTTCTCAGATGAGTATGTCATGATTTCCAAGAAGGGCTTGGCTGGTTCTAAGTCCTTGGAGCTGTAAACAAACAGAAATTTGGGGACTAAATTGTGCCCAGGGTAATAACTTCTTGGTGGCTTATTTTTAACAATAGTAAAAGTTCAAAGAATACTTTATTGTGATACTATATAGACAGAATCTAACTAAATTTGTAATCTACTTCCTATAAACCTTTCATTTTGTCTCAAATTCTTTATCTCGCTTGGCAGACTATAAACATATTCAATAAAAAGAAAATAGGTCTTTAAATTTGCATTCATATGTATGGCTCATTGTACTTCCATTCTAGGAAGAGATAGCATCTTGCATAATCACTTGAGAAGCAATACAAAAGTGGAATAGCTGTATGATTAAAGCCCAGGCTCGGAGAGAGCTTCACCACTTCCCACCTCCAGAAGGATGGTAGAGCTGAAATGAATGAACCTTCTGAGAACACTTGCAATAGCTTCTGGTACAGAGTAATGCATGCAATATTTGCGACCTGCTCTGTTAGACTTTGTGGTACTGACTTTCTGTCTTTGATGGGCTCTTGCTTTCTTGCCCTTTTTCTATATGTTGTGTCCAGACTTGCTCTAGTCACTTACCCCAGGTCTCCAGAGTCAACAGTGAGTACTCAGTGACAGCTTTGACACATTTTGTGGATGACATTTTAATAAGTGAATATTTTCACTTATTTAAAGCTCCGTTTTCTGGCTTATTGGATCCATCCAATTGCAGTGATTCTCTTTTCTATGGCTGCAAAATTAAAATTTGTACAACTTTGGGAGGATTTTTTTTTTTAGTGTCCGTCCAGTTAACTTAAAAGTACTTCTCTTTCTGTCGGATTCTTCCAAGTCATCTGTGAATAGTCTTTATAGTATAGCTACACTCACTGTGCAACACACTCACACACAGTGCTCTCAAATACTGCACACTTCATATTGCATGCATTGTTTATATGTCTATACATACATATAAATGCGTGTACATATATGTCTTTTCTTAAAGTTATTGTGCTAGACTGATGAGATTTAGTTTGTTCCAACACTATGACTCTGTGATTGTTCTTGTCAATATGCAATGCCCTTGTTCCTCTTTTATTTAAAAAAAATTGAACTTCCATCCTCTAGAATCTTGTTTTTCCTTTGCCTTGCCCCCAATACTTACTTGTCTTGTGCATTGTGTTCTTTTGCCATTATGAATTATTGCTAGGAAAAAATTTTTTGTATTGCTCTGTTGGACAGTAGACTCATTGGCAGTAAGCACATGTCCTTAAATTCCTTCATAGGTTACCCTACTATTTTAGAATACATACTAAATATTACTTACATCAGTTCTTTTAATTATTCTCCCCCCATTACTCTTCCTTACTTTGTAAACTAGCAGTTGTAGCTGGCCTCTGTGCCAACTTTGACCCTCTATCCTCTTTTATCTTGTTTTCTCAAGTACCCCTGATATTTGTTCTACTTTTTTCTGTCACCCAGTTGATTTATAAATTATATCTCTGAAATTAAAGATGTTTTCCAGAGTATTCAAGAGGGGAAATGTGGGCAAGTGCTCCCATTCCAAGTAGAACTGAGCCCTTCCTCTTTATCACTACTATAGTGTTGTTTATCACATCTCTTACTTCTCTCTCTGAGATGTAAGACTATGTCCTATTAGTTTTATTAATCTCTACCTCTTGGCCCTTTGCTTGCAATGTAGTAAGTATTTAATAAATGTTTACTGAAAAAAACCCAAAGATTGAACAGAGAGTTATATCAATGAAAATAGTAATACTTGTACTGTTCTCTGTGTTTTCTAAAAATCTACCTTTAGACAAATGCCGCAAAGTGTGGGCACTGGAGCCAGATGGCATGATTAATATCCCAGCTCTGCTTCTTCCTGGCTGGTAACAAGGGTAAATTATCTCTGAAACTAATTACATCATATACCATGTAAAATCCCAGAGGCTTGTTGGGAGGGTTTTTTAAAATTTATTTTTAATTAGCATATGTTGTTACATTAATCACGGGGAGTAGGTACATGGATGTAGTATATTGTAATTCATTTTGTTCCCTTCCCTCCCTCTCTAGATTCCCTTCCCACTTGCAAAAGGTCTACTTCCCTTTTCATGATTGTCTTTTATTTTGTTGTTTAAGTAATTTATACTTTGGATTCATGGTATTTACATGTAATGGAGGACTTTAATAATTAGACTAGCACTCAGTATATAGCAAACAGTTAAGAACTTAGTTGCTGTTATTAATAAAAAGGAGCATTTAAATTGATATTGGTTCTTAGTTTGATATTGATTATTGATAAAGAGACCAGGAATAGTACTGTCATACTACTGCTACCACTTGCACTTATTGAGCACTCAATTCTCCAAAGGCTATGTACACTTTATCCATCAGCATCAGACCAGGGCTGAGATAGAAACAGAAATTTTATCCATGTGGATAACCAGAAACATTAATATGTAGAAGTTTCTTCATAATTACATTTTTATTTCAAAACTTGTGATAAAATATGCATAACATAAAATTTTACCACTTCATCATTTTTAAATATACAGTTCATACAATATATAGACATTAAATACTTTCACATTATTGTACAACTGTTAGCACTATCTCCAAAATTCATCTTGAAACTCCGGACCATGAAGCAAGTCTCCATTCCTCATTCTTCCAGTTCCTGGCAATCACCGTACACTATCCCTGTGAGCGTGACTACTGTCAGTATCTCATTTAGTGTAATCATATTGGTATTTGTCAGAGTTGCATCTGGTTTTTTGTGCTCAGCATGCCTTCAGATTTTATCTATGTTGTAGCATGTGCTTGAATGTCCTTTCTCCTAAAGATTGAGTATAATGTTTTGAGTTTAATGATTGTAAAACATTTTCTTTCTATCACTATGTATTTAGGTATTTACTGTTTCTAGTAACTACGAAAATCAGGTTCAGCCTTTATAAAATTATCCAAGTTTTCTTGAGGCTTCAAATAATAATTGAAGATTACCAAAGAAAGACAAACCTAGTGCCTAAAAAATTCAAATTAAAAATATCTTTTTTCTGTAATCAAAGACACACGCACTTTAAGATTCATTTAAGATTCTGTTTAAGAAGAAAAAGAGTTGCTCAAACGGGTTACTTTGTTGTTGTCCCTAGCAATGATTACATCAATTTGGTCAACCTGTTCAGTAACCATGAAAGGAAGAACATGCATTTCCCTGATAATATTGCGAATGAGCGGGCAAGTGGTCTCTGCTCGGGGGATGAGCACAAAGATGGAATGGAAGATGTTCTAAGCTGCCAAGACTCGAGTTAAAACCCTTATAAGTTTCTTTCCCAATAATTGCTAACATTTTTAAATCGCAAAACTGGATCAGGAAACTGCTGGCAAGTATTTTATTTCAGACAGGAAGCTGCTAATGAGAAAAACAGTGAGACATCAGGGAAGTAAAGGGGAAAAATTACATATAACCATCTTGGTAGTTTAAAACATGTTTTTCAATATGAAGAACTCTGATAACAAGCCTGGGAAATTCACAGGGTATGTATGTTCCCTTTTCCTTTAAGAGAAGGGCACTTTAAATTGAATTTTATTTTATTGCCTCAAGTAGAAGAAACAGTTTTGCATTCATTATTTATACCCTGCCTCATGCAAGAATTGCATGAAGCAACTGAGAGAATATTAAAGAATATAATTTAAGAATAGAACAGAATTTCTCCAGCTTATCTTTTGTTGTTCAGGCACTGACCTTTCCTCTGAAAATATTAAGAGAGACCCTAACACAAAACACAAAGCTGATGACTGTGGGGAAATAGATTAGCAGCTTCTGGGATGGCAGTGGCTGTGACTTGTCTGCTAGGGTTGGTCAGTTCAGCTTCTCATAATTAGGATTTTCTTGGCCTGTAAATAAAATAGCCATATGCTCTAGATTTTCTGGGATAATTCCAATTAAAACATTCTTTCCTGTTGTTAGACCATGTGTCAGACCATGTGTTCTAATATTTTTATGCAAAAATATGTCAGATTACCCATCAATTTCCTAGTGGGCCTTTCCTTCAAGGCACTCAGAAGCTTCTGTGTGTGGGTTAGGATCTGTGTCCTACCTATTGTACAAGATTCAGCCCTGTCTGTGCACGCTGTAAATCCCAATCTGAGTTCTTCAACTACCTCCTGCCACCTTCCTTCTCTCATCTCCTCCTCTGCCTACAGTGTTTCTCTCTGCTGAGCACTTAATTGCACACCGTCCCATATTGTTCTTATTGCTATGTGTGGGCTCGCCTCATCTCCTCAAAATGGCACTGAAATTTTCCTGCAACTTTCACAGGTCCTTACACAGTGCCGAACTTATACCTCTATCAGTATTTGTCTAGCTAGCTAGCTAGCTAACCACCAGTGTGTTCTTCAAGGCAGTGACCTATTTTTAAAAAGTTTCTACCAGAATCCTGCAGTGAACCTGTAAATAGTTTTAGTTAAACTCTCACTACATTCTAGTCAGAATTCAAAAGTATATATTCAGCAGCAGATTTCTACTCTGAACTATTTGATTTACACACACACACACACACACACACTCCATGTGCGAACAATATGGTGGGAGGTAAAACCTAGACCATGATTTCTAGGGGGAAAAGGTAAATGTTATGACTTTTCCCTATTGCCCTAGGCATAGTTACAGAATGTTATCTTTCTTTTTTTATGCTCTTCTTACAGTTTCCTCACTATGATTACCTACCTAAGCCTCGGTTCTCTGTACTCTAAACGTTTGCTCCATGGTGATTTCTGTCAAATCTGCATCCCAGTTCTTCTCTACCCTCTCACCAGCATCTCACAA
Organism: Chinchilla lanigera; assembly: GCF_000276665.1. Classification (NCBI taxonomy): domain Eukaryota; kingdom Metazoa; phylum Chordata; class Mammalia; order Rodentia; family Chinchillidae; genus Chinchilla; species Chinchilla lanigera. The sequence continues at coordinate 1,877,394 of NW_004955431.1, read as the reverse complement.
GGAGGGAGAGGGAGTAGTAACTGGGGAGCGGAAGGGGAAGTGGGGAGTCTGGGAAGACATGGACAACATCAGGAATCGGGAAGCCTTTTCCCAGATGTGACTGACTGTAAACCCAGGGTGGGGTTTGCGATTCAGATTTCAGAGAGCCAAAGTAGGAGAACTCCTTGAATCAATTTTTTATGGAACATTTTAAGGCCACTCTCACGCTTCCTTCTCTTTCCAATTTCTTTCAGTATTAATTTTTTTCCGGGGAATTGGAATGTTTAAGAAAATTAATTTGCCAAGTTGATACATTTAACATGTTAGATTTATAAAAGTTATTTAAGTATTTGAGGGGAGGTTTTACTCATTAGGTGATATTTGTTCTGAGGGCACTTGAAATACTTAAAAATTGACTCTGTTATAAATGCAGTTTAAAATGTTTCATGAGATTTAATCATCCAAGTTTGTAAATAGGACCGATTTCTATATTTAATTTAGTTTCTTTGACATAGCTCACTAACTATTAATCAAAGAAAAGAGAGTTATTCTTAATTTTCTTAGAAGAGTAGAGATTCAGTCTCAAGAACAATTAGACATTTCACTTGTAGCTTTAAAAAAAGAATTTAATTGGTGATCCCAGTAAGTGTAAATGGTTTTCTGTACTTCTAAAGACTCTTTTCCTGCCCAAGCGATAAGAACAAACCTCTGGCCGTATCAAAACAGATCCAAATTTGTTTAAGAGTAAATAACATCATACTCCCCATCGTCTTTTTGCTCCTTATATTGTACTGAGATTTCTTAAATACAAATCATCCACAAAACCTTCCTTCACTTGAAGGAGAACTATTAGCACTTTTAAAATTCTCTATTAAATACAAAGTTCCTTCAACTATTACGTATGTAACACAGAATACCTTTGTAATATGGAATACCTTTGTATTACAGAATAGAACTTGCTCATGTGGTTTATAAATGATCTGTGCTAATCCAAGCCTATCAGTAAATAAATAACAGAGAATAATGGAGATTCTTCTACTAGCTGGAAAAAAAATCACAGACCTTGCACCCACTCCTCGCATTGCTTTTCTTAGGGACAGTCCAGGTTTTAAAAAATTGTTATGCTACAGACTCAAACACAAGGGCAAAGCCTACTTTCTTCTATATTGGGAAAGTCGAAGCTGTATATTGCTCTTTTCTCACTTCTGTACACCTGCTCACATAAAACTGCAAATGCAGCCACTACAGCACAGGCGATTTGATTATGTAAGTGTCCTGCAAGACTCCAGAGGGTCCGCCAGACACCGGCACACCTGGTACTACATACAGTGTGCTGTACATTACAAAGACTGTGTGATAACAGATGACCTGTACCACGGCTGACCATGCCAGTCCCACAGTGCTGATGACCATGCATTTTTAGAATTTGCTTTGGCAGTTTCTTGCTATTTATAATTTTGTGATGAAAAAATTATCTACAATAGTATCTTCAGGTTTCATTTAATTGAAGAGTACCCTATGATTGCAGGCAGATTGTAAAATGCAAAACAAAAATTACCCCATGTAAGTATAATTTAAGTGAATAAGGATTTTCTTGCTATTGTACAACCAAAATAAAACTTAGAAATAAGTTGGAAGCTTGGATTCTAAAACTAATACAAGGTACAACTCTCTTTTATAATCCCAAGGTTAAAACGTTTTTGTTTATTTAATCAGCCTTTTGTATGTTTTTATTGACTCTATTGTAATACATACTATATTTTGAAAACTATCAAATAAACCTTTATAGGAAAACTGGGGTGCCCTCTGCCCCAGTTTAGGCTGTTGGGACTTCCCATAAGATTTCATTTGTAGAAAAGTTTCCCTGCTAAGGAAAGTTTTAAAGCCCTCTGATTTATATCAAGCCAGTTTTCCTTGGAGAATCCATTTCTTCTGTTCTTTATTTTATGTAGCATATCAATATTCCTGAAGGTTTTTAAAAATATTTCTTCCCCTTTCAATAATCTATAAAGGTTCTTTGCAGACTACTAAATTAGGTTCAATGTTTTGGGCCTGGCTTTCCAGGAAGGCATAATCTGACCCTACCCTAGCCATCCAATTATGTTTCCCCTGGTCGCCACCAGATCACTTGGTCAAGGACAGGTATGGTGGTTCCATCCTGCCTTTACCATATCCTGCTAATCCTGCACCAAGGCACTGCTAATCTCTTAGAACTTCTGTGTGAGACGAAGCCCACGAGCCATCAGCTCCTTTCTGGTAAGGCCTGTCTCCTCACTGTGTCCCTCATGTGCCCTGTACTTTGGTTCATTATGTCTTTAAATCTGAGACTTTCCGTCCTCTCTTCACCTACTCTAACTGCTTATTCTTCACAGAGCATACACCCATGCACCCTTGATTGGTGTCCTAAGTTCACAATGATCTCTTCTTCCCACAGGTTTATAATTTAATGTTGCCCAAGTACTTTCTTTGTTCTATGGTCTTTCCACCGTGATCACAGATTGCTCATTTTTTAAAAAAAGTTTATGAGGACAGTAGGCACCTATTCCTGAAAAGAGGAAAGAACACTTACTGTGATTATGGGCCCTGACTTTTGTCTCAGCTGTATTGCTCACTGAGCAAACAAGCTTTAAACTTTCGTAGTTTTGCTTTTTCCTCTGTACAATGAGAATAATAATCTCTGCTGTATTTAAAAATAGAACTATCACAGAAAGACTGGTTTTGCTTTTTGTTAGAGTAGCTCCTTGCTGGAGTCACCCTGGGTGGAGAGATGCCCGTCAGGTCACACCAGTTGGAGAAACCACCCAGAGCAGACAGTCTGTAGGAAGGTGATGGTGAGAATGTGCCTCACAAGATATGGTTGCTGTCTTTATTTCTTTTCCACGTTCTCTGCCCAGGTACTTCTCTAATCCTGAGAGCTTTAAGTGCTTTTTATACACAAGTGACCTCCATATGTCTGGGGAAGTCTGGAACTCTGATAAGCTTCACTGCTGTATATCTAAACTGGATCTTTCTTTTGAGAGGTCTCACATGCTTCTCAAGTTTAACATATCCAAACCAAGCACTTACTACATTATCTTTACGTTTCCATCTAGAGCCATATCTATGTATGTGTGTTAGTGTGTGCAGGAAGTACAGGGGAGGTGGGTACTGAGAATTGAACTGCCTCACACGTGCTAGGCAAGTGCTCTACCACTGAGCTACATTCCTGACCCAGAGCCATTATCTAATCTTTTCCTCCTAGATCCTTTCTCATTTTTAGTGAATGACAAATTGCTCAAGTTGGAATCTGGGGACTGCTGCTTTATACTTCTCTACATCTGATCTATCACTAAGCTTTATGAAGCCTATCTCCTAAGCAGATCATGAATCTATTCCCTTCTATTTACTGCTACCACACTTGTCCAAGTTACCTCTTCTCTTTGATGGGACTACTGCAAAATTCTATTTCTTGCTGACTGGCTTTGAACTCACTTTGTATCTCAAGGTGCCTCAAACTCAGGGTGATTCTGAGTGCTGAGATTCCATGCACACACTACCACACCTGGCTCTTATTCTTACATTTTATACTGAAAAAAATCCAAACTATTTCAAGTGGCTAGTAAAAGCCTCTGTGATCTGGTCCCTGCCTACTTCCCCAGGTTCATTTCATGAGTTTCCTGTTCTCTGGAATCCCTTTCAATCTGTCTTGGCTTGTCAGATACTCAAACACATTAAACTCTTCTCTACCATTTGTCTGACAGCTTTTTCTCATCTTATCTAGATAACTCCAAGCTCCATTTACAGTATCAAAAAAGTCTTTCCTAATCCTATAGTCTAAAGCAGTCCTTGGTTCAAAATGCAATAGCATTTTTATTCATTTGATGGGTTTCCTGCCTGGACTGTGATGCAGGAATTATCTTCCACTAACTCAGCCCCATAGGGCACAACAATGTTAGGACTGAGTGCTTGTAGGGTCACAGGAGAAACTGCACCATAAAGTTTTTCTCTCTTGCCTCCCAAGAGCATCCTCTTATAGTGCTGAACAAACATCACCAATTTCCACCTTTCCGGTTCTTTCACTCCTCTGCCCTTCTGATAAGTCCTAGTGATTACAAGCAGTTGTGTTGCTTCAGACAGTCAGATTGCAATACCATTGATTGGGTAATAGAAATGTTTCACTAATGACAGCAGCAATCATACCCTACACATTTTTTTCAGATCTTTATCATACTGCTTGATGTCCTAAGTGCTACTAGTGTGTATTATCTCATTTAATCTGGGGATCAGGGCCTGAAGACGCATCTTGCTACCTTGGTTTTTTGGGATGGTTTCCAAAATGGCATTAACAGCAGTTTATATCCAATTCATTACTGAAGGAAGGACAAACTCGCTTGGGGGCTGAATATACGCTTTTTAATAACTTTTGGTAGTTCCAAGTTATGACTATACTCTTTTCCTTACATCAACCTCAAATTCTGGGAAGTTTTACCATATCTTACCCTTCACTGACTTTAATTTCATATAAGATTCTTGGGACGGTTGTGTGAGAGAATATTAACTAATATTTGTTGGGTGCTTACTTTAACATCCCAAGTGCTCTACTTGCATGAATTTATTTGTTCCTCATAACTGCCTCATGAAGTAGGTGGCTTTGTCAGAACCATTTACAAAGGGAAAAACTGAAACACAAAGAGACTAAGCCATTTAACAATGTCTTGCTGATGTCACCTTGCTAATAAATGGGAGGTTAGAATATGAACCCAGCAATGTGATTATAGAATCTAGACTCTTATGTGGCATACATGTGAGTGTTTATCCTTTCCTAACATTTATTCTTTAATGTGTGTACTACCACTTCCAGGAGAGCTTGTTCTGTGCCAGACATGCACCGCAGTGCTGACACATGGCTTGTGCTCTTCTGGGAAAGATGAGTTTTAACAGATGATCCCGAGCATGATACATGCTGGGAAATTGAGGACCACTGTGCAGTGAGATCACAGAACAGAGGGACCTAGACTAGTCTGGGGATCCTTGAGGAAGGACCTTTCAGATGAGGACTTCGGGTGTATGAACAAACCAAACAAAGGGGAAGAGAGGAAACTCAGCAGTGAGCAGAGCACTCCATTTCTACCAGATTTTCCTAGTCCCTCTATCTGTCACCCTCCAGGGCTTAGATATATTACCCATTAGCACCACCAAGGCATAAAGGAACTTGATCCATGTAACCAATATTACTCTAATACCAAAACCAGATAAAGCTATTAAGAGAAAGAAAACTACAGACTAATATGTCTTATGAACATAGATGCAAAAATCCTCAACAAAATTATATTAATTAAATTTGATAGTGTATAAAAATAATTATACACCATGATCAAATGAGATTGATTCCAGATGTGCATGGCTTGTTCAACATTTGAAAAATCAATCAATATAATACACCACATCAATGGGTTAAAGATGAAAAAGCATATCAATTGATGCAGAAAATCACTTGACAAAATACAACAGTCATACTCTGATAAAAACTCTCAGCAGACTAGGAACACAGAGGAACTTCCTCAACTTGATAAAGAACATCTACAGAAACACCTACCGATAACATCATTCTTAATGATGAGAAACTGTATGCTTTTCTCCTAAGGCCCCAAAAAAGTCAAGGACATTCTTTCTCAACATTTGTATTCCAATGTACCAGAAGTCAAACCAGTGTAATAAAGCAAGGAAATAAACTGTATACATTGAAAAGAAAAGTTAAAACAAACTTTTACTAAGAAATAAAGGGAGGCACTTGAGATCCTTTTTAGAATTTATAGACTTTTCTTGTTCCATATTTGTTTTCTATTTAAAAAAAAAAAACTGCCCTTATCTTTAATTATTGCTTTCCTTCTAAAGTTCTTTGGATTTACCATGATGTTCTTTATATAGCTTAAGGTAGAAACTTTGGCCATGTGGATTTCAATCTTTCTTCTTCTCAAACATATACATTTAAAGCTATGCTTTTCCCCTTAACACCTGCTTTACCTGTACCTAGACATTTTAATATGTCATACTTTCATCATTATTTAGTTAAAAGGTTCTCTGATTTCATTACAACTTTTTCTCAGGCCTACAAGTTATTTTAAAATGTTTTGCTTAATTTCCAAACATTTGGGGGAGTTTTCTAATAATCTTCCTGTTATTCATTTTTAATTTGATTCCGTTACAGTTGGAGAACATACTCTGTATCATTTCAAATTTGTTGAGACATTTTTTATGATCTATCATATGATCCATCACTCTGCCCCAACCAGTACTAGGGACTGAAGGGCCTTCACACTGAGCTACATCCTCAGTCCTTTCAATATTGTATTTTTTTTTATTTTTTGGAGACAGGATGTTGCTTGGTCACTAAGTTGTCCAGGCTGAGCTTGAAGTTACAGTTCTTTTCCCTCAGCTTCGCAGAGTGCTAGGATTATACATGTGTGCCACCATACCCAGCCACTTTTAGACGTGTTCTTGGGCTTCTGAAAACAATGTTTATTTTGTAGTTGTCAAGTGTAATGCTGTATGTATTTCAATTTGGTCAATTGTGTTGTTCAAATCTTCTAACATCCTTACTGAATTTTTGTTAGTTTGTGCTATTAGCTGTTAAAAGAAGTATTTATATTCTCCACTAATGATTATGGATTTACTTAATTCCTTAGTTCTGTCTATGTTCCTTAATTATATTTTGAAACTATACTTTTTATTTTCATCAATTATAAATCATAGGTGCCTGCAAATTTAGGACTGTTTTATCTTACTGTTAATTGACCTTTTTATTATTGTGAAATGTCCATTTTTTTCTCTAGAAATATTTCTTGCCCTAAAATCTGTGTTGTCATTAATGTAGCAGACCTGCTTTCTTTTGGTTAATATTTTTATGACATATTTTTCCATTCTTTTCCTTTAAAATTTTGTGTTAAGCTGAATCTCTTGTAAACAGCATAAAGATTTTGATTTCATAGCCAGAAAGAATTTTTATCTTATAATTGGAATAATAATCCATTAACATTTAATATAATTATTGAAAAATTTTATTGTCTTTATTTTCTTTTTTGTTTTGATTTTTGATCTTTATTAAGTATTTATTTGCTTTTTCTTTGGGAAATCAAGTGTTTTTTATTATTTCCTTTTTCTCCTATTTTAGTACATTGATTATTAGATTTAGAGGTTCAGGATTATTTTATGTCCCTCCTAAAAAGGAGACAAACAGAGTGCAAATGAATTACCTTAATCTAGTCAAAGCTGGTTTTAAGCTTTACTAAGGTTGTTCCATTCTGGTTTTGCCTTTACTACTGAGCAGTAGTTTTCTGGGGATCCCAAACAGAAATGTGGGTATTTCTAGTCCACCTGGGTGGGTCTTGTATCACTAGCTCTTCAGCACCACACCATCACAGAAATCTTTGTATAGCTCTGTAGCCTCTCAGCTGCTGTCTTCTCTGTTTATTTTTCTATCTTCTTTCTTTCTTTTTTTTGTAGTCTCTGCTCTTGTTCATTTTAGGAGCTGGTATATGGGAGATTATATGTAAATTTCTTGGTTCGCTTCTCTACAAATCTCTGTTCTCTGGGATTTTATTCCCCTAACTCCAGACACTTTGGTGTCTTTAAAGCCCACTCTGTCTCTTCAGCCCAATGGAACTGTTGCCTGCTGTGTTTCCTGCCTATGAATTGGGCCAGGATGAATGTGACATTCACCCTGATTGGCTACCTTGTTTTAGGGGTCATTTGCATTGGCTGCTTCCCAGTGCCTTTGGATGACTATGTTACGCATTTTTTTTTCCTGCTTGCTATGGTTATTTTCAGTGAAAGGATTAGTTCAATATAAACTTGTCTGTGATGACTGGAATAAAAGCCTTCCTCTTTTACAATTATACTATATATTACAAATTAAAAAAACCAAGGGGCTGGGGATTTAGCTCAGCAGCACAGCACCTGCCTGGCAAGCACAAGGTCGTGAGTTTGATTCCTGGTACCGGAGAAAAACCACACCAAACCAAAACGAAACAAAAGAAACAAATAAAAAAGAAAAAGTAATTGGAGAGACTGAAATAAAGAAATTACAAACTCACAGAAACTTAACTGCAGTCTATGGAACTTCAGCTTTAATCTAAGATCATCCCCACCCAGTCTTTGGGGCTCAGCCTTCTGTTTAGAATGTGCTCTTTTATCTCACCTTCAGGCTAGTTCTTTCACAAGAACTTTGAGCTTGGGTTGAGAAAGCCAAGGTTTGACCTCTGAACTTCTTTAAAAGCCTACATGGTCCTTGGCAAACCTCTTTTTTTCTACCACTTTGGTTTTATTAATAGTGAAGGAGGATACCCACTTCCCATAAGTCCTTTCAGGAGCAAGCAGAGTATAAGTAAAGAAATACTATGTAAGTGGCTGCCCTGACTTCCTGATAGTGTCATATGAGGTTAGCTTAGCTTCCAAGGCAAAGATCGCAAGGGTGGCTTTCCATAGCCATGTGGGAGCTTTAACAATTTTACAGCTCCTGAATGATTTCTTCTCATGCTCTATTTGTCTCTATTCCCTTTAATTAGAGCTATGAATTAGGCACAACCCTGACTGCTACTTCCTCCCCCATCTGGGTCAGATTGTCCTGCCTAACCCTTAGAATAACAGAGAATACATACGTTTGAGTGGGCTGTGTTTCGGGAGAGCTGCTGGCCGAGCGGACCCAAACAGAGGCAGAGAATAATCCAAACTATCTGAGAGGTTTTGGTCAAAGTGAATTCTACATAGAAAGAACCAGGATTCTGCTTCAAAAGTGGGAGAGCATTAAGATTTGGCAGTCAGATTGATATATTGTTGTGATTGGAATGACTTAAAATGACTAAGTTTTGGGGTCTAACAGGACAGAATTTTAAAGGCACAACCTCAGTGTCCCTGACTACTTTTTCTAGGCTTTACCTCTGCCTAATCCTCTTCTAGTTGTCATGTCTTTTAGGTGTTTTACCAATTGGTGTTTTTGCTGCTCATCTTACTTTGCTTTATGTGCTCATCAACAGCATGACTTTTGGAGCAGTACTCCCTATTTCCAAATTTGGAGTGAAGACCCTATGCTTATCCCCATGTCCTAACCTCACAGTGAAATGGTAACTTATAAATCTACCTCTTGACCTTCACACCAGTCTAGGAGGTCATTGCCTTCATTCCAAAGACATGGATACTGAGGATCACAGAGGCTGAGGCATCTGCCCAAGGCCCCCAAGCTTGAATGTCTCAGAGTTTGTGTTCAAAGTGAGTTCTGCCTGCTGCTCTGCTGAGTAAGTACAACACAGATAAATTTCCTCAAATTCTGAAGCCATCTGCAGAGAAAAAGGGAAGCTGAAAAAAAGTTATTTATTCAAAGAACTACCAAGTCTAGCATTCTTTCAGGTTTTTATGTCTTAATATTTATTCCTATTCCTAGAATTCAGTCTGGTCATATTTATTGAATATCTATTTATACTAACAACACATCTATTTATACTAAAAACACAAAGCCTAAAAGTCCAGTGTGAGTATACATTGGCACAACCTCTAAAAAAGAGCAATTTAATGGTATTTCTCATCTTCCACATGTGCATAATCTTCGCCCAGCAATTCTACTCTAGGAATTACTCTCAGGTGCACATAAAGCCTACAGTATAACTGGGAATACTGACAAATACATACATAGCAAAGTATATGATCCCAAATTGAGATAAGTATTATAAAGGATAAAAGAGATATATAACTCAGGGTTCTGCCAGAGGAATACAGATAGTATCTACATGTTCAGAAGGGAGTCGGGGAGAGAGAGAGAGAATGAGAGAGAGAGAGAGAGAGACTGATTTTCAGACTAACTGAGCAGGCTAGCTGGCTGCAAACTCTGGAGCAAGTGCTGATGCTGCAACTCACAGGAAGAAGTTTTTCTTCCTCAGGGAAATTTTAGTTCTGCTCTTACAGCCTTTCAGCTGATTGGATGAAGCCTACTCATATTAACATAGTTGAGCTCCTTCACTTAAAGTCATTTTAAGAAGATGTTAATCATGCCTACAAATCTTCACAGCAATAGTAGGTTACTATTTGATTAAATAATTGGGCACCATAAGGCACCATAGCCTATGTTGACATATAAACAAATAAACACAATAGGTTACTAAATGTTCAAGAGCAAGAAAAAGAAAGAGAGAGAGAGAGAAAGAGGGAGAGGGGGAGGGAAAGAAAGAAAGAGAAAATCTTAATCAGATTACTTTCTACAATAAGGGTATATATTGGTTTACAGCATAAGAAATCCAAAAATAGGCTGAGTGCTTTGGATTTGGCCATCTATACGGGCTTCCCTCCTTTGAAGGATCCATGCTCAGGTGGCTTAACAAGACGGCTATAGCAGTTTCCAGAACTTGTTTTGCATATGAGCAAGAAAGCAATCATCTCTTCTGTCACTGAGGAAAATGTCAGACGCCCCTGGCAAACTTGCTTTCACATCTCATTGGCCAGAATTGGGTCATGAGCCCATGTCTGGGCTAATCTCAGGGACTGGAGACCATCGCACGCTGAGACTTAGTGTTGAGAGTCTGAGTCTGTCACTAGCAAGAGGAATGGTTGCCATGGTTTCTTTAGGGCTGCACCTCCTTGCCTCTTTGACAAATAATGCTTGTTCAGCTGGCATACTGGAAAGGCTCAGGTAAGCAACCTACGGCTCCAGATAACTAAGCAATCCCTGGTTGTCCCAAAGGATAAACATCTTTGCACACCAACGGGTAGCACAAATGTTGGGTTAGACTGATTAAGAACCATCCATGAGCAAAGATTCATTCCTAAACTACAAAGTTCTATTTTGGGTCTCTGTGTTCATCTGCTTGGTTAATTCCTCCTTCGTTATGAAGTTCCCTATCTATTTCTCAGGCAGAATCATTTTTCTATTAGCCATATGTACACAGAATGAAAATGGATATTGTGAAATCATATTAAATATTCCATATCAGAGAAAGTAAATTTCCTACTTGTAAAATAAAACACCATGACCACTTTTTTGACGAATGGAAAAGTTTCTCTTGACTAAAGGTAATTCTGGCATCAGGATCTATAGATAGCGAGATCTTAACAGTCATTATTTTGAGGTGAGAAAAGTTAAAAAAAAAAAAAGAAAGAAAGAAAGAAAAAGGAAGAACTGCAGGCAGCTGACACAGTGGCCAGCAGCTGTGGTTCTGTCACATGCTGGTAAGTAGTTGGATGTGGTCTGAGGCCAGCAGACCAGTACCTCCATGCTCTGGGGAGGTACATGTCACGCAGTGTGTTAATTCTGCAGTCACCTTCTCTGTGGAATGGGGCTTGAGCAGCTCAGCAGAGCGGGAAGCTGGCCAGCTGAAACCCGTGGGACCCCTCATGGAAGCATCTCACAAAGGGAAGGAGGGTGCTTGGCCAGCTGAAACTTGAAAGTAAGAGTAACTTTGTCCTTCAAACTACTACTCCTAAACATCTAGAGAATCTGGAGTGCCTTTTGCAGCCCTGCAGAAGCTTCTTTACCCTTAGTGGAATCCTTAGTGTTAATTTTCATTTGATTTTTACCTATGAGTGTGTCTTAAAGTAGAAAAAGCTAGGAGAGACACATTATGCTTTCTTCCAACTCTATAAGAAAGTTCTGGAATCCACATACCACCCCCACATGAGGAAATCCTAGTTAGGGCTGTGGGATCTTTGTTGCTTCCCTGTGGTAGATTGTTGACCAGAGGAGCAACAAGTCACAGCCAACTTTCAGCTTATTCTTTTGCCAGACAGGGAGGTAGGGCGATCTTGTCCTTGATTTTATTTTTTCAAACTTCCAAGTTACCCTTTATTACCCTTTGACACTTTGTAAATGACCTAGTGGCCCCCGGCTCCTGATAAATGATTCCTTCACTCTCAATGTCACAAGCCTAGAGGTAAGGACCCATTTTCCCTGTCATAGTCATTAGTCTACTTTAAAAAGGCCAACACACTGAAATAACTACATCCTCAAGTAAAATATTAAACCTATGTAATATAAAGAGAGCACAAAACAATAAAGTGAGTATACAAATTGTATTTCTTATGTGTTTGCCTCTTCACAAGCGGGAGTAGCAGGAAGGAAACAATAGTAGAGAAAGTAGAGAAGAGAGAGCTATAGAGGAGACCAAAGATCCAGGGGAGGAAAGTAACAGTGTTGACTCCTGGGTTGACTCCCCTTTGAAGCAATGTCAACACACACACACACACACACACACACACACACACACACACACCTATTTCTAGTTTTCAACTGGTTAGTTCTGAATGAGGCAGTCAAACCATTGTCCACAGTGGAAATCATTTTCTAACCTACAAAGTAGGAACTAAATTTTACTACATCAAGTTCCTGGTGGAAACCAGAGAACTAGAGAACCCATCTGTTAGCTAAAGGTCATAGCTGTAATAAGGATTGAGGGGACAAAGTGTGTGTGACACCAGGAACCTGTAAGTGAAAGTCATCTCAAGGACTCTGATGACAGTGAAAATCATTAGCCAGCCTAAGTATTTGCCTTTTGATATAGGCCTCTTAAATGGCAGGTCGCTCACAATACACAAAGGAATGAGTCACTAGTGATGGAACTTCAGGTGCCATTACAAGTAGAGATTAGTTTCCCCAGGGAGGGGGAAGAATTTTCCAGTTTTTCTTCAACAAAATTTTTGTGATTGTTTCACCTCTGCCATAGGCCAGAGATAAAGAGGTCCTCTCAGGATATATTTATGTCAAAATATTTCTCCCAATTTCTCACCTTCTTTCTGACCTTGGACACGTGCTAAGCTGTTTATTAAGTAGCTGCTGCTGTGAAAAAAGAGAAAAGGGCTGTGTGTGCAGGACCCTCCACTATCATCAGCTTTTCTGTCTGCAGGATGACATGGAAGATTCCGCCCACTGTGACTAAAACCTCTGTTAAAACACTTAATTTGTGTCTCTCAAAGCAGCTACAAGGTCCAGGTGCTACACCCCTACTCCAACTGATAACCAAAATCTGCCAGTGTTAGAGGAGGCGGTTTGGTGTTGGAATGGAGGCGGAGAATGAGTCACTTTCTACTCATTTGCTTGAACCTTCATCTGCAGTAGAGTCCCATGACAGAGCTGGCCAGGACAGTCTCTCCTAGTCAGTAATGCCAATGCCACTGACAGTTTCATTCCCAAGAACATAATTGTTTGGGGGCAGCGATTGCATTTAATGAAAACAATAAGTTTGTACAGTCTCTGGAAAACATAGTTTGGCTCTAGCGTAGTTCGAAGTGCTTCTTTTCTTTTGTGTTAGCCCAGTGAAATTTCAAAGTCCAGAAACTTTCCTTACTAGCAATGGATTCATTACTGCAAGTGGAAAACACTTTGTCAGCAGGTTGAGGAGGTACCAGCATTCAGAAGTTGCTTGCCACCAAAGGCTAGAAGAACTGGTTTTCTGCAACCAGTTTTATAATACCAGTGGGAACCTGATTACTCTCCAAGTAGGAGTGTTGCTGCTGGTTTACCCTGGATTTTTAAGCCTCCCTCCTTCTTATCCTCACCTTATGTCAACTGTAGTTCTCTCTCGACTAGTTTCAATTCCAGAAAGGCAATTTCTCTGAAATGTCTCATCTCTGACTGCCTGTACGCCCTGGGCTGCCTCTTGCCACACCTAGCTTCTAAGGCAAATAAGCAGTTTTAATTTGGGTTCCCAAGTGGAAATAACAGATAGTCATCAGGAACGGAGGGCTCTTGCCTGGGCTTGCTCAGAAAATCCCCACTGCAAAGGAGGGTGCAGCTGTCTCTCCAGCTTCCTGGTTATGCATCCCCTGTCCAATTAGCAGGAAGTGTAATTCTGTCAAATATTAACCCTGTCCTGAAGGCCATGGTTGCTTTGGTGGAGAGAAATGAGGGTAGAAGGTGAAGCAAAAGAGAAAGGGAAAAAGCATGCAGAAAGTAAACAGAGGTAGGGTCAGAAAGTGAGAAGAGGCTAGCGAGGCTTTTAACATCACCAGCTGCTTTTCGCTAGCTGAAGATCAACTCACCATGGTTCCGGGTTCTGCTGAAGTTTTCAATCATATAGTCATGAAAAAAATGTAATTACTCAGTGGAAAAAGATCAGGGCAAAAACAACACGTAGAATATGTTGCTCCCTTTAAATATGTTTACATATACATCTGGAATTTAAAACTTTAATTGTTATCTTAGAATGGTAGGACTATGGATAAATTTTTATTCTTTTTCCTTATGTGTCTATATGTATGTATATATATATATATTTTTTTTTTTTCAGTACTAAGGATCCACCCAGAGCATTGTACATGCTAAGGAAGTGCCTTACCACTGAGCTACATCAGTGACAGAATATATATAAATGTATATTTTCTATAATGACTATTGTAATAGTAAACTAAAACTATGTTAAAAAGTGTAGTGAAAAGACAAAGACAAAGAAAGAAAATTGTAGAGTTAAGGGAAGAATGAGACAGTTTTTTGAAGAGCTTGATGACCCAGATATTTTATTAGACTATAAATTTGCTAGTGTTAATTGCCTGCTCTTTGCCTTTAGCAGATCTTTGACTACCATTATAGTTTTTTATTGGACCTAATTCTTACATCCTTAGTGCTGTATTTCTTACTCTGAGGTGCACATAGGAAATAGCAAGGAAAGTTTTTCAAAATACCTAGACAGGGCTTTATCCCCAGTTCTGACTCAGAATGACCAGGTTGAGACTGACTAGAAGGCTTTTGAAAAGCCTTCCTCAGTGTTCTGAGACTCATCCTGGTGGAGAATTTCATGTGTGAAGGATGATGCACTGGGGTACTGAAGGAAAATATTAGAACTCATTTTATTTTTCACTGCACCTTTTAAAAGATATCTAACTAAGTATACTGTATTGAAACTGTTTCGACATGTATAATTTGCAAATGAGTCTACATATTTAAGAGTATGTTACAAATGTTTTTCTTAGAAAGATAGATAATTAAAGAATTTGGAAACTACAGCTTCAGAAAACTCATTATGGGAGGGATAATTCAACTGTGCAGCCACACTAAAATTCTTTTCTGGGCTGATGTACCAATACTGAGAGGATTTCATACCACTTATGATGATTCACTTTGACCTACTTGTTTCTTGTTACTGGTCTAGTGTCATCTTTTTTAAAAATTATTTTTATTTTAAAGAGAGTAGTAAATGAGAAACAAACAAAGAAATAGAACAGTAGCAGCATATCAGTATCACAAGCATAAATAAATCAAAGCAAGAACATTCAAAGTGATACAGAGTCTCAAGACAAAATAATACGAATCAACAGTGGTTGTTGCATTACATGTAGCTATCCTCAGCTACACTGCTCAGATTACCAGAGGTAAGAATGAAAGATTGCTCAAACAATTATAGGGAATAAGAATGTTTATAGCAGCACAATTTGTTATAGCTAAATCTTGGAAACAATCCAGATGCCCATCCACTGAGGAATGGATAAAAAAGATGTGGTATTTTTATACAATGGAGTATTACTCAGCTATTAAAAAAGATAGACTCAAGGCTTTTGTAGGTAAATGGATGCAACTAGAGACCATACTCATAAGTGAAATAAATCAGACCCACATGTATAAACATCATATTGTCTCCTTGGTATAGGAACATGAAAGACTAGGTAAAACTCAAAACGTACAATAGATGATAGTAAAGGAAAAGAAATTGCTCGAAGGAAGGAATGACTGGGATGTGAGGGAAAGAAGAAAAAAGAAAGAAGGAAGGCAAAATATAAATATATATATGAATAGCTGCTATGACTGTGTTGCTGATGTCTGATGGTGTATTGAAATGAACAGTTAATGATTGCAATTTTTTATGTTCTGATCGATCATGCATGCTTGTGGCTGGTGATCTGAACAACTGATTTGAAGGTAACAATACACAATGGAATTACAATGGTGAACTCCTACCATCTTGTCTAGTGAAACTCTGTACCATCTCTACTGTTTTACTGAAGTGTCATCGTTTTTGGGCATACTATCTTTCCAGGTAGGTTTAGCTGTCTCTGTTGTAAACATACATGTACAAACATGCAGCTCCTGCAGAGATCTGCATGTGGGAAACACCCAAAGCCATAAATCTTGATCATTATTTCATGGTTCTTATGCACTACTTTTATAGCTTATTTGAAAAAAAAAATCAACTTGATTGTCTTAACTTGAAAAGTAAAATCACAATAACTAATAACTGGTTGCTAAATGTTGACTAAAATTTAAAAACAATGTAAAAGGATAAAGAATGAAAAGTAAATCTTCCATCATTCAGGTAAAGAGGGAAGATAGAACACACACACACACACACACACACACACACACACACACCTACATTTTCTCTCTTCTAAGAAAAGAAAAAATAATAAAAAATGACCTCATTCTTCTAACTTTCTGTAGCAGCAAAATCTTGAAAGTTGGAAAGTAAGAAGTGTGGCCAATGATAGTGAAGACACAGGAAAACTGAATCTTAAAAGAAATGCAAGAAATCAACCAAAGCCCCCAAAAGCTGAGGAACTGGTAGCGTGGGCTAGCTCTGGGAATGAGATGGGATGTACTAAAACCAGGAGTGGTTCAAAGTCTGTTTAGGAAGCAGTGGGACTCACAGGTCTTTCCCCTTTCTGCAGAGCCAGGCCAGCATCCTGCCCAGAGAAGGCACAGCAGGTCTGCAGACTGGAGGGCACTGGCAGAGCCGGGAGCTAGGGGCTGTCCTGGAAATGGAGCTACTCAGTGCGCAGACACCGAGAGCCACTGCTCTGTTCCCACAGTGCAGGCGGCCGGAATTATGTGCTCCGGACACGAGCCTCGTAGAGTGCTCTCAGAGTAATTTGGTCTCCTTCAAGAGGAAAAATTTCTGGATACTAACATGGGGGTCCTTCAACCAAACATCCCAGCTAGAGGGTATAGCAAAGCCTGTGATCAATAAACCCAGAAGTTCAGAACTCCCCTTAGGATTTTTAGCTCCCATTCTTGAAAAAAGAATAGATAATCTAGGTTTCCCAGCTGTTGTGGTTAACCTCTTACATGATACATAGCGACCAAAGGAAAAAGAGACAGTGTAGGTTGAAGAAAATATCAAATATCTTCTGATTAATATCCTCAAAGCTAAGATATATAACTACCAAGTAAGAAGATGATGTAGGAAAAGGAACATTCAGGGGACAAATAAGAATTCTTAGAAATTAGAAACATAATAGTAAAAACAAAAATTCAATAAGAGAAAATGACAGCAAATCTCTCTGAAATGTGGGTAAAACATAAATAAGATAGACAAATGAAAGGAATGATAAGAAAATTAAGAGACCAGAGCAGGCAGTCTAATATATGTACATAAGAGTACCAAAAACAGAGCAGGGAAACCAGCAAAAGGGAAGTCCTTACAACACAGAATTCAAAGATGTTCCCCACAACTGCTGAGTCTGCATTGCTGAATGAATGCCCACAGAAGGTGGAATAGATCCTAAACCAGGACATCAGTGGGAACTCTTGGAACAGTGAAGACAAAGAAAATATGCTACAAGCTCCCAAAGTGGAGAAGTGAACAGCCCTGCATAAAGGATTGTGAGTCAGAATTGCTTCAGACTTCTCAACTGCAACCCTACAGGCCAGACACCAATCAACTTCAAAATGCTCAAGGGAAGTTATTTCCAATTTAGAATTCTATACCTAGCCCAAACAACCCATGAATTCTCAAAGCAGATTAAAACATTTTCAGAAGGCAAGGTTCATATCATCTACCTCTGCCTCAGGAAATCCCCCAACATGAGTCAAAACAATGAGCAAACTAAAAAACAGGATATTAGTGTTCAACTAGAAAGAAGGTAGGAGAATCCCTGAATGGGGGGGAAAAGAGATCCCAAGATGAGAATGCTGTCTCAGGTATAGGTTTGAACACGTGTTAGAAGACTATGGAAGAGACTTTTTTTTCAGAGACTGGTGAAATTGTGAGAATACCAGAAGGTTCTGAATGTCTTGAGACATTTAGGTAAAGGAGAAATGGCAAACAAATACATAAAAAATGAAGCAAACAGAAAACAAGACAGTTACTAGTTCTAGGGACAACAAAAAGGTATGCAGGAAAGGAACCGTTATCATGCGGCTCAGCTGTGACTGGTGTTTTATAGCCAGGAAAATATAAACATTCTTTCATCTGGCCAATGTTACCACACAAATATTAGAAGAATGGGGAGAGGGGAAGCATGAGTATGGGTGGCCAGGCCGCAGCTGGAAAGACACCAAATCCTAATCTTCTATGCTGGGGAAATCAGTTAATGTTTAAAATTGAAAAAAAAAAACAAACAAAAAACAAAAATAGAATGGCTTTTCAAGTATATTCATTTAGAGACCTGAAATAAGTAACAAAAAAACTTCTACAAGTGGTTAAAATGTGGGGGAAATGGTGAGGAAGGGTTGAGAAATATTGTTTTGTATAAAAAGCTTTGTAGAAATATATGGGCATGTACAACTGGCAGAAGAAAAGGAAAAACATAAAAGTACCTATTGATACTATATTCAGGAAATAAAGTCAATCTTCTGTTCTCTCTGGATTTCAATTCCTCCAGCTCTGCTCACTGGATACCCTTGCTGCTCCTCCTGTATCCTTTTAAAGCATCCTACGTCCATATACTTATGCTAGCTTTATAAACTGCGGGACCAATCAAATCTTGTGAACCACCACCGACTCTTGACATCGAGACTCCTAAACCAATAAGCTTATTCTTTGAGCTTCCCAATTCATTAAAAAAGAAGTTGGAAAAATGGGATTATAAAATTGTGGTATGCATTGTGTGACTATGGTAACAGATGGATACCTTTGTCAGAAGCCTAAATTTCAGGGCCTCTGCAAGGTTCAGGCCAAGAAGCTCTGTTACACCCCCAGCAAAACCCTACTCTGTGATTGGTCATGTTTCTGCATCATTTTCTAATTTTGCAAAGTCTTCCCTGGCCCTGTCTATCATTGTGCGATTTCCTTCCCTTTTGCAGAGAATGCATATTTTGCACTTGATTTTGCTGAACCGCACTCAGTTCCTGAGTCACTCTTCCACAGCTTGCTGTTACCTGTTGCTAGAATCAATAAGCTCTCCATCCAGACAACCTTCATTCATTAATTAAAACACCCTCTCTGTCTGTTTTCTGTCCTGGAACAGCATTCATGTTCAATGAGCATACTCACCATTCCATTATGCAGGTCACACATGAAGTGTGTCATCAGGCCCAGCCCTCACGGTCATTCCAGGTATTATGTCCTCCCAGGTTAATTATAATCTGCTGCTAATCATCCTCCAAGTACACAGCCACCTGATAATTATGTGGGCTAGAACTGAAATATTAGAGCAGTGGTTTGCCAACCTGGCTGCATACTAGAGACACCCAGGGAGACTTAAAATGTGGGTCCTAGATCTTGCCACAACCCTATTTTAACTGTGTTAGAAACTTAGCCCAATGAAGAAGCCCATGCTTGTTAGATGTAGAATCTTTTTTGTCTTCTCAAAGGAAGGAAAAGGAAAATATTAGCAATGACTTACAGGGCCCTGCAGTACAAAGAAGTATGTCAAGCTTTTAAGTTCTTCTTCCTTTTTCTTGCATTCTAAAACCAAAAAGAAATTAATGGGTTCTGTTTTAGTTTCTTATTTCTGCTGTAAAAATTTTTATCTCATATTTAGTGGTTTAAAAGCACACAAATTATTGTCTCACAGTTCTGGAATTCAGAAGTCTGGCATGGGTTTTGCTGGGTTAAAATGAAGGTGTCAGCAGAAATGTATTCCAGCTTCTAGAGGCCACCCACACTCCTTGGCTTATGGCTCCACATCTCTAACAATGTTGTACTGAGTCCTTCATATGCTGTTCTCTCTGGCTGTCTCCTGCCCTTCCTCTTCTGCTTTTACGCACCCTTGTGATTCCACTGGACCCCCCAGATAATCCAGGATAATCTCATCTCAAAGTCAGCCAACGGGCAACCATTTGTTTTTCCACGTAACTTAATGTACTCAGTTTTGGGGAGTAGGACCTGGATGTCATAGGGTGTGGGTGGGCATTATTCTACTCACCACAAGACCATTTCGGATTCCTTCTAATAACTTAGGTATGACATGAGTGAGGATGAAGCCCCCCTAGTAGGATTTTAGGCCAAGGTCCCTGCCTTGTGCACAGTAACACTCCTTGTTGGTACCTGAGGGCCTACACTGCAGCCCAGGGACCTGCTGTGACCAGGGTCTGCTTTCACAGCAGGCTGAGGAGTAGTTTCCTATCCTTTGGCTCTGAGACCACCTCAATAGGCCAATAACTCCCCACGGTGAGATCGCTGTGCTCAAAGCAATCAGAAAATCTCTTTCCTGTTGGCACTGGGGAGGGGGCACCTGTGAGGGTAGCAACAGATCATCTCTGGGTAACCTCCATCTGCTATCAGTTTCTAGCGGTACAAATGATTCTAAGCCATCTAGTCCTGTTGGGGAGCTGTTGGTGTGTTGCTATGCTTTCCATTGAATCAGAAATTCAATGGCAGCCAACTAAGCCAATGAGGTTCCTTTACTTGTGGGTGCTCAGCATGCAATGGCTGCAAAGAGCAACTGCCTCAGCTGTGTATGCAGATTGTGAGTTGCCCTAAGGGACCTTGAAGAAGTGCTTCCAAGTGGATATTCTTATCTGTGATCTTGTGCAGTCCTCAATCTAGGCTTCAGACAGGTATCAGTGTGCCGTTGGGAAGCCCCACTGCACAGTGGGAAGTATTCGTGTTGGACAAGTCATCACATCCATCCGGGCCAAGCTGAAGAACAAGGAACATGTGATTGAGGCCCTATACAGGGCCAAGTTAAAATTTCCTGGCTGCCAGCAAATCCATATCTCAAAGAAGTGGGGCTTTCCCAAGCTAAGTGCAGATGAAATTGCAAATGTGGTGGCTGAGAAGTAATTACCCCTGATGGCTGTGGGGTGAACTATATCCGGAATCATGGTCGCTTGGATGAGTGGCAGGCCCTGCACTCTTGAAGGCTTCCACTGCGCTGTCTCTTCCTTAATCAAGATCATTAATAAATCTTATTTTGTGTTCATCTACGTAAAAAGAAACAAACAAATGAATGAAACTTCCAGTGGTGAGGCCCAGGAATCTGTATTCTTTAAAAACTCCTGGTTTAATTCTGTGTATAGTCAGGTGTAGGAACTACTGGCTTAGACCATATGTTTTAGTTTACCGAATGTATTAGTAATAAAAAAAAAATTAAACTTTGCTAAAATCTAGATGTACTAGTAAGAGCAACTATTACTTTTTTGAGATAAATGTTTTTGTACTATATACATATATACTACTCTCATAAAAGGAAATCAGATTCAAACCAGATTTACAAAAATAATAATTTCCTTCAAATACCAAATTGCCCCTCGTTTACTTAAGTATCAGTGAATTTATAAAATTTCATTTTATATATTGCTTTTCTGGAACATTTCTATTGCAGTAAGCATGGTGCTCCTGAATCTTGAAGGAGTTGGGGATTTCAGGTTGTCAAATCTAATTTGTCCAAAGAGTCTATTGACTATGCCTTCTTTCCCTGAGGGCTCCAGCTACCAGGCTTCTGCAGGTGTGCTGGCCAAACCATGCCCCTGTTTCCAGAATTGGGTCTACCTTGCACCACCTTTCACCTAAGCCCTAGGTTCATTTCTGGGTTGGTCCTAATGTCAGAGGGCTTTCAGGAATCCCAGGTCAAAACTGTCTCGGGCATCTAACAGCCCTGACCTGGGTCCTCCCTTCTGATAAGTTTCAGTTTCTGAGCCCTAGCCTGTAGCTTAAGTTTCTTCTCGGAGTTTCTGCTTCTTTGAGGTTTCCTTCTGTTCCTTTTCATAGCAAGCTGTGACAACAGTTAAATTGAAACCATAATCAGGCACAGACCCTAAGTTTGTCCTTCGCAAGACAGAGTAAGGCCTGCCAACTAGTGGTGCAGAAGTGGGCCTTGTTCTCCTGAGCTGAAGATCCTGTGGTGAATCCTCTTAGCTAGAGGCTATCTTCAGCTCCCACTATGTTGCCTAAGAAGCTGCCCCGGTGGGATTTCTTCATTTGTGATCCAGTTCCCTAGCTGTTTATACCCGCTGGCTGGGCCTCAGTCTGTTTATCTGGAGCCTTAATACTCTGTTTAACTTTTGCCTGGTTGTTTTTTGTTTCTTTGTTTTTTTCTTTTTAACTTTTAAGGATTAGATTCAATATCCCCAGCTGTCTTTTGGGATCCTACTTCAAACCAAACAGCCCTACTGGATTATCTTAATACGAGTAGTCCCTGTGCCTGACAGCAGAGGCACAGATCAGCAGCTCAGATCTCACCACTGCCAGATGAGCTTGAGCTTCAGCACCTTCTGGGTGCAGGGGCTGGCACTCTCATCCGTCCCTTGCGGAGTCTTCTTTGAGGCAGATTAGCCTTAGCTCTATCCCACTGGTGTCATGGAGTTGTTTGAGTTCCAATTTTACCATGTAATGGCTGCAAGACCCTAGACAGTTTAATTTGTTTGATAGTTGACAGGTTTGATGGATTTTCTCCTGTCTGTATATGATCAGCTTCTTAAAACGGATGTGGAAAAAGATATGTAAAATGCCTTATGCTTGGCATATGACAGGGCAATATTACTACTCCTTTCCACCACTTATTCCAATTAGTGCTGACCTGAGTGGCTAAGAGCCACATATGTCTCATGCCCAAACAAGTTCTTTGCACTATCTACCTCATCCTCGCTTTCTTGGTGGTTGAGCGAAGGCTGAGCCACTTGCAGTTTTTGAAGCTCTTAGTCAAAGTGAGGGGAAAGACAAAACATAAACTAAGAGAAAATATTTACAAACATATCTAATAAAGGACTTGTGTCCAAAATACACAGAGAATTCTTAGAACTAAACAATAAGAAAACAAACAACCTCATTAAAAAAGGGACAAAGACTTGAATAGACACATCACCAAAGAAGATAGACAGATGGCAAATAAGTATATGAAAAGTTGTTTCACATCATACGGCATTAGGGAATTACAAATTAAAACAACAATCAACTACTCCTACATATCTATTAGAGTGACCCAAACACAAAACACTGAAACCACCAAAAACTGACAAGGCTATCGAGTGACAGGAATCCTTGCTCATGGTTTGTGGGAATGCAAGATGGTATAGTCACTCCGGAACACAGCTTAGCATTTCCTTAGAAAGGTAAAGATTATCTTACCATGTGATCAAGCAGTTGCGCTCTTTGTTATTTATCAGATTGTGTTGAAAACATATCTGCACAAAACCCTTCACATTAATGCTTGCAGCAGTTTTACCCACACTTGCCAAAATTTAGAAACGACGAAAATGTTTTCCGGTAGGTGAATGACTAACAAGCTGTGCTATATCCAGACATTGTTATGTTAGTCAGTAATAAAAAGAAATGTATGTGGAGAAAAATTAAATGCATATTGCTAAGTGAAGAAAGCCAGTTTGGAAAACCTGTGTAGTGTTTAATTTCACCTATATGATTTTCTGGAAAAGGCAAAACTATAGAGATTGTTAAAATTAATGGTTTCTAAGGGTTTGAGGAGTGAACAGATGAAACACTGCAGATTTTTAGGGTAGCAAAGCTGTGTGTGGTACTGTGATGGTGAATATGGTGAATATGGTGAATACCTTATGTATGCATCAAAACTGTGAAGCTGCGTAACACAAAGAGTAAACCCTCATGTAAATTCTTGACTTTAATTACTAATAATGTACCTTAGTCATTCACGAGTTGTAACAAATGTCCCACATTAACACAAGATGGAAATACTAGGGGAAACCATGGTGAGTGGGATAAGAATATGGAAACTTCTCTTTTCAGTTGTACCACTTGAAAACTGTTCTAAAAAATAAAGTCAATTAATTTCAAAAACACAACAGTATACTAGGGGCTAGTTTTAGATGTATTGCATTTTAAATATCTCTATTAAAAACTTGGTGTCTTAAAATCAGACAAAGACATAGTCCAATACAATTGTGCTGCTCATAAAGTAATTGTGGGAGTATAAATGCCTCAATTTAGAACACATGACAGACGAATGGTCTGGAAATGGCAGCATGTTCAAAGTTGAATGACAGGTATCATCTTCTATCAATGCTCTTTGTGCATCTGTGTAAAGTATAAGAAACCTCACTTGAAGATTAGCAGCTTGGAAGTCCTTCAGGAGTGTGTGGCTGCTGTTAAATGGAGCAACCTGGAGCAACCAATGGTACCTGTTGGGGCTTAACTTTGTTCCTACAAGCCCATCCTGGCCCAAAATTTCTAGCTTTGGACACCAAGAGGGCTGCTCACTGTTGGTAGACATTTCTGTGGGATGAAGTGTGGCTCTACCTAGACTTCCAAACCTTGCCTGGTTGTGATATCTCATTCATAACTTTCATGAGTCTTCCTAAGCCAACCACATTACTGAACAATTCAATGAGTATAGCCTCTCTTCTTAGCTAGTGTGTTTTACCTGCTATACCGGACTTTCTTCTTTATCTGGAGCATATTACATTACTAGTACCCAGTAAAGATAGGACTAATGATTAAAAGGGAGAAAATGGGTTTCGTCATGAGCAAGATCTTCCTACAAGGATCACTTTTGTGTCTAGCTATGCTGGCCATACTTCTTCTATTCCCAGGGATAAGTCAAGTACTGAGATACTTGCTGACTTCACCTATCTTTTTTTCATTTTCTTTTCTTTTTCTCTCATTATTATATTCTTAAGTATTTCCTCCAGAAAATTTGCAAGTCAAAATGCATAGTGAGCAGAAAAAAAA
This sequence comes from Chinchilla lanigera, assembly GCF_000276665.1. Lineage (NCBI taxonomy): Eukaryota > Metazoa > Chordata > Mammalia > Rodentia > Chinchillidae > Chinchilla > Chinchilla lanigera. The sequence goes on along the minus strand of NW_004955431.1, from coordinate 1,852,666 downwards.
ATTCCCCATATCCTGTATTACCTAGAGAGAACCAGTAATTTTGTTTTACTTGTTATTTTTGGTTCCCTATTTCACTCCTTAGCCTCATGTAGTTTGGATTTTGCCTTCTACATTTTACCAAAACTGCTCTCCCACAATCACTCTTGGAGGCCATGTTTCCGGTGTACTCTGCATTCTATTCTGTCTTCCTTCCCGAGGTTTTCATTCCTGCAATTTTTCACCTTTTCCTGTATTATTAGTTTTTCCTTTTTTATTGAATCATTTCCATCAGTTTTCAAACATGCCTTACAATTTCATCTTCCTTAACCCCACTATCTCCCGTCTACTCATCTTCATAGTAAAACACCTCAGAAAAATTACTGTCTATACTTTCCTGCTTTACTTTTTCACTTAAATTCTTCATTTTTTTCCAGCCAGACTTGCCTTTATCACTATAGAAGTGGCTGTTACTGAGATCATTAATGGCTTCCATTTTGCTAAATCTAGTGCTTAATTATTTGCTCTCATCCTATTCCACTTCCCTTGATGTAGTTCACTTTTCCGTTCTGCCAGAAATAATTCTGAATTCTGTCTACATGACACTGTCTTGGTTTTCCACCTGTTTCATTGTTCCTTTTCAGTCTCTTTTAGTGGTCTTGCATTCATGTCTGACTTTTCAGTGTTGATTGACTCCAGGCCTTCTCTGTACAATCTCTTACCATCCAACTGTCTTAACTATTTTCTAGGTGATATGGGCTCCCAAATCTATATCTCTAGTTGTAACCCTTGGGATTAGTTTTAGGTTGCATAGATCTGAACCACCCCTCCCAGCAACTTAAACATAATGAAAGTTCATTTTTATTCAGCTTATGAGAAATTTAAAGGGAGCCAACAGGACTGGAATAGCACCTTAACAGTCATTAGACACTCCAGGAACTTTTCTTTATCCATTTATTTATCCTATCCCCTGGCTTCTATCTTCAAGGATAAGTCATTATTTCAAGATGGCTGCTGAAGCTGGAGCGGTATCATCCACATTCTAGAAGGCAGTTGGGACAAAAGGGGGAGGACCAAAACCCTCGCCTTCAGGTAGGTTAATTCCTTTTAATGGGGACTTTATAGTTGTATTTTTTTGTAACAAAACTTCCATTTATATCTCATTGGCCAAAATTTAGTCACATGATTATACTTACCTGCAAGGGAAGATAATAAATGTTGTCTTTATTTCACGTAGCAATATAGCCAGCTAAATATCACTGTTCTGTTATTAAAGAAGAAGAAAGTAAACAGTATGTAGGGGTCAAGCAATCTCTGCCACACCACCTGTGAGTTTTCCCCTGAGCTGCAGACATAATATCTAGATGTCCATGTGATGTCACCATCTGAGTGCACAATCGGCATACCACACTAGCCTTGGACAAACCCCTTCTTTCTCCCCGTCCTCAGACCTGCTCCTCCCAAACTTTCCAATTTCAGTAAATGGCTTCACCTCACTGCTCAGACTGAAAACCCAAAGCCAGGTAAAATCTTCTGAAAGCTTAAATATTGAAAAGCCAAGCAGAATCTGACTATATTGTAAGTCTATCCTCTTGCTGCCTCATAGCTCTCTTCTCTCACACCTGGGTGGGGTCGTGTCATGAGTGCCCAAATATGCCTAAGCAATAAGCCTAAGCTGATTCCCAGAGTTCCCTGTGTATCCCTTCCCACTCCTTGCCTCAGTTATATTGAAAGTAGCCATAGTACCACTTTCTGCTGTGCCCCACCCGTGGCACAAATAAAGGTATGTGTTCCTGGATCCCTCTCTCTCTCCTTTCTCCCCTCTGGGTGGGACCAACTTATGGGGTGTGGGCCCCCCTCACAGCAGTGCTGTGTCTCCATATCTCTTTAGCACCTGTGAGTATAATGAGCTTGGTTCCACAAGTCTCTTCTATATTTCCTTCTACAGTTGTATCTGACTCATCATCCCACAAACCCCCAATTTAAGTAGGTTCAACAATCCATAGAATGCCCAGATCCATCAATATAGGTAGATAGCTCCACCATCTACTATGCTGTTTCACCTGCTGTTTTTTTGGTTTGTTTTTTGTACTGAAGTACTTTAAAGTACAGAACAGTCATTGTGGCATCTTAAATACTTCAGTCTGCATTGTAAAACACGCATGCATCCTGCACATATTTGTAATACTGTTATCACCCTTATCAAATGAACAATCGTCATCTACTTCTGTTTCTTCACCTTCCACAGCCAATGCATCAGCAGGAGACGTCAGCCCTCCAACCACTCCTCGCACACTCCAACGCCATCATGCCCTTGCCACCATCATCCTGACCTAGGCTTTTGCTAGCTTCTTCTCCCCAGCTGTTTATTTTGAACTCAGTGTCAGACTGGTCTTTTAACAACTTAAATTGTGTTCTATCATTTCTTTGCTTAAAATCCTCCGATGGTTAGAAACCACACTTCCTTGAGACCTGCTTGATCTGGCATCTAGCTCCCAAGTTCTCCTTGCTCTCCTCCATACTGCTTTTATTTCCTTGAACGCCCAGAGTTATTTTTTATCAGTGCTTGTACTTGCTGTACGTTCTTCCTGGAGTGTTTTCCCTCAGATCTTCACATGACTGCTTTCTTCTTATTACTTAAGTCCTAGCTCACATACCTCCTCCTGAAGGAGTTTTACTCAGCTCGTCTCATCCAGAACATGGCCCCACCCAGCCTCAATCAGTTCGTAGTCTATTATCCTGTCTAATTCCATGTGGCCTTCATTGCTACATAAACTTATATTGCTTACTTACCTGTTAAAGGCTTGTTTTCCTCTCTTGAATCTAAGCTCCATGTGAATAAACAATGCAAACTCTACAAATAATAGGTAATGTTGGAGATTGGACCATAAGTGATCTCTGGAGGGCTACAGACTTTGCTTTGACTTTCAACTGTACCATTTACCCTATATGCTGGACAAGTTACTTATCTATGCCTCTTTTTTCAAAATGATATTAGAATACTTGTGTCACAAGAACATTGTAAGAATTAAGGGAGATAATAACATAAAGCACTTAATGTAACATTTGACACATAGTGGTCAAGATGTGATAGTGGGTATTATTATTACTATTATTAATTATTAACACTCTCTGCACCATTTGCTCCTTGTGAACTTTTTCTCCTTAAGACTCTTCTGGTTTTTTGATGCCATGTAATTCTAAATTTTCTGTTTCTGGAAGACCAGAGCACTTGCATGACCACAGCCCACCTCAGGACCCACTAAACGTTCTATCCAGTGCTTGGCGGCATCTGTGGTCGGGTCACAACTCTCCGGAGAGGAATGACACCTGGCTCAAAGGCAGCATTGATGGACTGGCCTTGAGGTCCTGGGCTAATCAGTTCTGATCAGATGTTCTCTGTGATGGGTGAAACCAACCAAGCAAAATAGATTGTTTCTTTTGAGGAACATGGACACAGATGAGAGAATGAGCTTGAGAAAAGTACTAAATCAAGACAGTTGAAAGAGGAACAGAAAGTAGCTCAGTGGTCACAAGAACCGCACCGTACCCAGGTGATCACTCAGGCTCCATGAGGGCTGCTTGCTACTTCAGATGTCTTCTAACTTGTACAGCTTCACAGCAATCTCAATATCTGAGGTCATTTAACTTTGTTTCTCTCCTGGGAAAAAGAACTAACACACTCCCTTGGCAGTTTCACTGCGTTACCTCGACAGCCGTTTATTAGCAGGTACTGTTATTAGTCATCCACAATGTGAGCAGCACTGCCCTCCTTGCTAGTAATCTACTAACTGCCACTTCCTACCAACCTACTCTGCTCCTGAGCTGTCAGCTAACTTCCAGGCCCCACTGGGACCTCAGAAGAAATATCCTGCAAACAAACTCAAGATTTCTTCCTTTCTTTTCTTCCCATGTCTTCTCTGGCACAGATCTGCCCCTCCTGATTTGTTCCTTGTCTCAGCAAGTGACTCCGCCTACTCCTAGTGACCAAGGCCAGAGTCCTTGGAGTGACCTTTGCTGTGTGCATCTCTATCAAGTCTCACATCTAATCAGCATTTGCTCCCTTCTTTCTCCTTGTAATGTATGACCTGATCTTCCTGTGCTACTTCTTCCTCTCCACTCCTGTAATCTGGCTTAGTCTACCCCAGCCACACTGAACTCCTTGCTATTCCTGAAATGGGCCAGATGCAGTCTTTCTCCAGGGCCTTTGCATATTCTGTTTGCTTTGCCCAGAAAGGATAATAATGCTTTTCTTGAGTTCCTATCTTCCACTTTCTTCACAGCTTTCCTCAAATGTCCGTGTACCACCTTTCAGCTTCACCTTGTTCAAATCAAAGCCTGACTACAGGCTCCCCTTAACTCCTTTCACTGTGTGGTTTCCCCTCAATAGGTATCTAATATGCTATAAAATTTACTTCTATTTTTGAAACTCCATTGTTTCTCCCTTTCCTTTCTTTAAACCCCATACCATAGAATGTATGTATCACAAAGGCAGGAACTTTTGCTTCCAAAGTTGGTAATAGTTCCTGGCACATAGTAATCATTCAATAAATACATGATTAAGTAACTAACTACTCCATCTCTTCCTGGCTGCTGTTCTTCTGTTTTCTCTATAATGCTGTACTGTGGGTATATATGTTTCTCATCCACATAGAAAATTATAAATCTAATGGTTTGGACCTGCCATCTGAATGGCGTGAGTTTTTTTCTTATAAACTTGGCATTGGGCTCTTCTTGGCCATTAAAGGCTTGGATTTGTCATAGTATTCTCTGCTACATCAAATCCTGCTCTGCCCTTACCATGAAAGGCAGTATACATATCTTCAAGTCTGTCTTTTTTTCTGTTTTAGTTTTCTATTCCAACGGTAGCTATCATCTCTTCTTTCCCAAGAATTAAATGTCAATACAGGGAGAATATTTTTCTATCCAGAAGCTATTCTATATTGATTTTACTTTTTAATGTATTTGCTCACTATAAAAACAACATATGCAATTTCATTAAAAACTTTAAAATATAAGAGAAAAATCACCCAAAGTAATGACTATTGATGTTTTGTCATCTCTCCTTCTATGAATATTTTTGGCATGAATATATATTTCATATTTTAAAATAAAGATTATTGGACAATGTTTCAATGTTAAAACAAAACTATTCATAGGCATAATTCTTTCTTTCTTACTCTCACTGTTTCTTTCCATTTCTTTCTCTTTTTGTGGAGCTGGGGATCTAACAAAAGGCCTTGTTGATGTAAAGTAGGCCTTTTACCACACCAACACATATATTCCCATCACCATAATCCTTACTAAATATTTAGTCTAATTTAGCTAACTTCATATTTTCCTTTTTACTATTCTACATTTGTGTACATATTTCCAGTTTCTTGCATTAAACTAAACTTACTTCTTTGTGCTTTGCTGCCTTTAGGATTACTGCTGTTGAAAAGCGCCTGCCTGGCAAGCGCAAGGTCGTGAGTTCGGTTCCCGGTACCAGAGGAAAACCAAAAAAAAAAAAAAAAAAAAGGATTACTGCCGTTGACTAGAATTCCAAAGAGGAATTGCTGGATCAAAATGTGTGAAATATTACAAAGCTCTTGATTGCTACAGCCTAACGGCTTCAGAGGTGTTTTTCAGCTCCTTTGGATGCCAGGAAACACTCAGGTTACCTCAATCATTAGGAAGTTGGTAGGAATGAAAATTGTAGGAATATCCAGGGCAGGAACCCAAGGCATTAAGCCAAGCCTCATAGTAACCTCAGAGAATAAACAAGAATGAGCTGAGCGGCACAGGCTGCAACCAGAAGTGGGTCAGCATGCAGGGGAGCTAGGGTTCCGGAGCCACTCTCCAGCAGTGGCAGACGAAGAAGTTCTGCCCCAGAGACCTGTCACTAACAACTAATCTGTTTCATTGCCTCTTCCTATTACCAACTGTTTTCCCCTCCTTTCATGTTTTTAGTTCATTTTCCTCACACAAGTAATCGATTAGTCATCTCATTGGTCACTCGCACAGGTGATATTTAGCTATCCTTGTATAAGTGCCCATCTCTATCTCAATCCTTTGTGGGCCAGGGAAGGCAAGACATGCCCCTTCTATGTCGAAACAGGGTAATCTGTTCAAAATTATTCAAAATATTTAAGCAGGCACTGAGCAATCAACCCCAGCTGGTGCGTTGTCATGGTATGGTCATGCCAGATACTGGGGAAAGGGCCCAGTGGGCACAGGATTGGTCCTTCTAGGACGGTGGACACACTGTTCAAAAACACAAGAGATTATAGTAGCACCATTTACACCTGCCAAAAAGGTGGAAACAATCCAAAATCCATCAATAGGTGAATAGATGTACAAATTTGGGGACATAGATATACACACGTTAGAATACTATCCAGCCACTGAAAGTACCAACACACGCTATCGTGTGGATGAAGCTTAAAAATATAATGCTAAGTGAAAGAAGCCAGACGCAAAGACCATGTATTGCCTGAATGCATTAATATAAAAAAATCCAGAGTAGGTAATCCATAGGGACAGACAGCGGATTTATGGTTGCCAGGGGCTGGCGTTAGGGAGGGGGAAAGCAACTGCTTCATGGACACTACATTTCTTTTTGGAGTGATGAAAATATTTTGGAACTAGGGATGGTTCCAAAACACAAGGTTGCTCATCCTTAATGTACTAGCTGCCACTAAATGTTCACTTTAAAATGGTTAATTTTGTGTTACATAAATTTCACCTCATAGTTTTAAAAAGAGTGCATAAAGAAGGTTGAAGAATTATAAATTTGAGGCAAGCCTGAGCTGTATAGGGAGGTCCAGTTTGACTATAGAGTAGCAACCCTGTCAAAAAAAAGAGGAGGTGGTGTGCTGCATAGCTGCTAATAATAAGTGGACACAGGATTTCTTTTTTGAAAAGTTGCCAGTTTTATAGGCCAAATTTGTGTCTGGTTGTTCTAAAGTCCATTTCTTTTATGGTCAGTGATGTTCATTCATTTGTTCAACAAATATTTCCTCAGGGTCTTCCAGCTGTCAGACTCTGTGCCAGTGCTAGGGACATGGTAGTGAGCAGCTGCGTCTGCCTTAGGACAGTCCAGGGCAGGTCCTTTCTACCCACACCTTACACAGAGTGTTAAAATTATTCCTGCGCTAAGCTCTATGGAGGAGCTGCAAGGATGCTTCACAAATCTATAATGAGTTTCCTGGCTTAGCCTCGAACGCTTCCCTGACAAGGTGAGTGCTGAAGTGTGACCTGAAGGGTGAGTAGGAGCTGGTTTGTCATAGAAGGTGGGGGGTGAGCGAGGTGGGGGATAGAACAGTGGGGACACAGCCTATCTATCAGTGCTTAGAGGCCCTGAAATGGGATGTGGCCTTGAAGGATTTTAATCACTAATCCTTGTAAGCCTTGAGAGGTCAAAGAAGAGTCTTACGGGTGTGCGTTTGAGATATAATTAGATTAGTCTTTTAAAAATCATCCCACCACTGAGTTTGGAGGTATAGCTCAGTGGAGGTATAGCTCAGAGTATGTGCTTAGTAGACATGAGACCTTGAATTCAATCCCCAGCACACAACACTGTTCTGGTTTGTGTCTGGATGTCCCCCTAAAGCCTCATGCAGTCATGGGGCAGGCTTCTAGAGTTTTTGATTGATTCATGATTCAATGCTGAGATTATGGGTGTGAATGCTATGCTCGCCCTGGGTGGGTAGCTTATATAAAATATAAGGGAGAAAAAGAGGCTTGCTTTTTTGCTTCTCTTTCCTTTTTGCTCTTACTGCTTTTGCTGTTTTCCACTGCCATGAATTGTTGCCCTCTGCCATGTGCTACCCTGCCTTGGAGCCAGCTGAGTGTGGACTGAAACCTCCCCAAACTGTGAGCTAAATAAACCTTTCCTTCCTTAATTCTGGGCATCAGACATTTTCTCTCAGCAATGAGAGAAGAGTAACTAAGACACACACACACACACACACACACACACACACACACACACACACACACACACACACCACTGTAGATCCAATAATCCCACTGGATGTTCCTCCAATGAAGGAAAAAAGAAAATCAGTAAGTTAAACAAGTTTCTGCACGCTCATGTTTATTACAATTCACAATATCCAGCACTATTCACAATAGCAAAGATATAAAACCAATCTAAATATCCATTGAAAGATGGATAAAGTGGATAAAGAAAATGTGCTGTACATACATAATGGAATACTATTCATCCACTAAATTATGAAATCCTGTCATTTGTGGAATATGAATGAATATGGAGATGGTTGTATTAAGTAAAATAAGCCAGGCACAAAAAAGAAAAGTATTTAATAATCTCACCCAGACGTGAAACCTAAAAAAGTTCATTTCATAGAAGTTTAAAGTAGATTGGTGGGGGGGCTGAGGATTTAGCTCAGCAGCACAGCGCCTGCCTGGCAAGCATGAGGTCGTGAGTTTGATTCCCCGTACTGGAAAAAAACAAAAACAAACAAACAAACAAACAAATAAAGTAAACTGGTAGTTACCAGAAGCTGGGGAAAGTCAGAGGGAGGGAAGGATGGGGAAAATGTTGGCTAACAGATTCAAAATCCCAGTTAGATAAAAGCAGTAAATGTGGTGCTCTATTATAGAGTAGAGTGACTATAGTTAATACATATTGTACATTTAAAATAACTAGAGGAGAGGATTTTGAGTGTTATCACAAAGAAATGATAAATGTTTGACACGATGGGCATTCTTAATACCCTCATTTGATCATCATACCCTCATATATAGATGTATTGAAATTTTACACTGTACCTCATAAGTTGAGAGTATTATGTGCAAATTAAAAGTAAAATAAGATGGACGTGGTGATGCAAGCTTGTAATCCCAGCATTCTGGGAGGCTGAGGTAGGAGGATTGCAATCTTGAGTCCAGTTGGGGCAATTTAGGAGGATTTTGTCCCAAAGAAAAAATATAAAGGGCTGAGGATATAGCTCAGTGTGGAGGCCCTGCCTTCAACACACAGTCTTGTCAAAAATTAAATTAAATAAAATTTAAAAAGATCTCAGAGTAAAGAATGCAATGGAGAAGAACTAGAGCGAATGCAGGAAGACTGTCTAGAGGGTACTGCTCTAATCTTTTTTATAATTAGCAAAAATTATACATATTTATGATGTACAATATGTTCTGAAATCTGTATCCATTGTGGAATGGTTAAGTAATATATGCATTACCTCATATGGCTTTTGTGGTGAGAACACAAAGTTACTCTCTAACAATTTTTAAGTACACAATACATTGTTATCAATAATAGTCACTATGTTGTATAATAAATCTTATGACCTCATTTCCCCTAACTGAAATTTTGTATCCTTTTATGAACATCTCCCCAATTTCTCTCCCTCCTTTAGTACCTGGAAACCACTAGTCTACTCTCTGCTTTTATGCTTTCAATTTTTTCAGATTTCTCATGAAGTCATGTGATATTAATCCTTCTGTGGTTGGCTCATTTCACTTAAAATGTCCTCCAGGTTCATCTGTGTTTTCATGGATGACAGGCTTTCCTCTTTTTAAGGGCTGAGTAGTATTCTACTTTGTATACATACCACATTTTCTTCATACTCGTCAGTGATGGACACTTAGGTTGATTCCATGTCTTGGTCATTGTGAATAACACTGCAATAAACTAGGAGCACAGATCTCTTCCCACATACAGGCTTCTTTCCTTTGGATATATAGTCAGTAATGGGATTGCTGGATCCTACTATAGTCTGACTTTCCATTTTTTGAGGGGTCCCCATACCGTTTTCCAAAATTACTATACTGATTTACATTTTGCAAAACAGCATTAGAAGAGTTTCCTATTCTCCACATCATCACCGACACTAGTAATCTTCCGTTTTTGGATAATAGCCATTCTAACAGGTGTGAAGCGCTATCTCACTGTGGTTTTAATTTGAATTTCCCTGATGGTTACTGATGTTGAGCATTTTCTTCATATAATTGTTGTTATTTGCATGTCTTCTTCTGAGAAATATCTATTCACACCCTTTGTGTCTTGCTTACTTTTCTCTCGTTGCCGAGACAAAATACCCAATGCCCCAACTTAAGGAAGGACAGGTTTATTTAGCTCACAGTTTGTCGAGGTTTCAGCCTGTAATCAGCTGGTTCCAAGGCAGCACTGCATGGCACAGGGGCAACGGTTCAAGGTGGCAGAAGACAGCAAAAGCAGCAAGAGCAAAAAGGGAAGCAGAGCAAGCCTCTTTTCCCTCCTTATATTGTATATTGGCTATTCGCCCACGCCCACACCATCTCCCTCTGCTTCTCTTCCACAAGCTGAGGATGTTCAAAAAGTAAGGACCCTGGCTCCCTGCTGAGTCACTTAGTTAACCTTCTAAACTTCTCAAGTTGACACAATGAACAATATCCTAGAGCAGGAAGTGCATGTCCTTTTCACCCCAGGATGTAGAACTGCCCAATTACTTAGTTAAGCTTCTAGCTCCTCGTGTTGACACAATATATAAACCATAACGCTTCGTTATTTTGTGTTAGCCCTAAAGAGAAAACATGGTGGATTTGGATAGGGCTTTGATGATGGAAAATGTAGTTAAAAGGTAAAATCAAAAGGAAATTACAGCAAATTACTAATTTCATAAAGCTAACAAATATCGCAGAATCCTGAAAAATTAATAGGTAGCTACTGATGCACACAGTTAATTAGTAAAAATGCTTTTTTTCTCTTTTATGATCGTGTACACTTTCTTCATCTCTTCTTGAAACTACGATTTTGTAATGCCACTTTAAACAGAGAAAATAAAAAGATAATCAGTCTCTTCTTTACATAATTAGTTAAAATTACTGTTGATAGCTGGGATGTTTAAAGCACTCAATTTCATATAGATATGTTTGCTATTTAAAGAGCTGTTATATGTTTGTGCTTTACAGTCCAGAAATTCTGATAAATTGTATTTTACATAATGCCCATTAAAATTTTAAATATATAGTACATTTATAATTATGAATCATTTCTGTCAGGGTAAAATATCAGTTTTAACCAAGTATCTGTAAAAAGCAGTTATTCTGCTTATAATTTTGCATGTATAATTTTAAAATAATTTTCCACAGAATAGCTTCTAACTCCACACGTTTCAAGCCTTGCTTCTTTTCTGCCACCTGCATAATCCTGTTATCAAGCACCGTGAGACATGGCGATATTTTAATGAGCTCTGGTTCCGCACTTTCTAGTTCAAATGGCAGGCGGTTGGCATAGTGTGTGATAGGAGTATTTATAGCATTTCTACACCCCCCGCAACACCTAGCAATAATCTGGCTATACATGCAGTGATCGCACATCGTAAATATATCCTACTAAACCCAGACTTAATGTATCTCCAAGCTGAAGTCTATTCAGCCAGATCCTCGAAGTGTCTGGAGCAATTCCACTGCCAAAGTCCACATAAGGAAGTATGGTAGAGGTGATGTCCAAGTGGAAAAACAGTAGTGGCCTTAATTTGACATTATTCAGATATCTTATTTTGTAAGTTTTTAAGAACATATAACATGTTGAAAAAAGTGTTGAGGCACCATTGGAACCTTGCAAAGGATTTGTGCAAACCAGAGACCCTGAAGCTTATGCTGCAGGGGTTTCATGTTAAATTTCCCTTTGACTATGTGCATTTGCAGTTTGGATAAATATTGCCAAATTGTTTCCCATAGAGCTTGTCCAGTTTACCCTCCGACCTCTAATGCAAAGTCTTCTTTTCCCAAGGTCTTGACTTTAGAGTGCGTAATAAAATTTTTTGATTTTTCCCCAATCTGATGGGTAGGATGAAATAGTCTAATATAATTGTAGCATACATTTCTCTAGTTAGAGGTTAAACTGGGCATCTTTTCTTAGATTTAAGAGCTATATGTGTTTTATTTTCTCTCAGTTCATTTTCTTTGCTTTTTTTCTATTACTGATATATTTTCAGCATTTTCTCATTTGTTGCTTAGAATATTTTATATATTGGCTTTGTTTCTTGTTTATCTTTTATTTTTCTTATTGTATGTTATGTTTTGTTGTTGCTTGTCTTGGCTAGTCTAAACTTTTTGATAATTACATATACTTTACCTCTTTTCTAACTTCAGGGTTGTTAGTAATAATAGAAAGATCTTTCCCACTTCAATATTATAAAAAAATTCTTCCATTTTTCTAGTATACTAGTGTTTAATATTTGTGTACTAAGTGATTTCATTTTTTTATGTTTGAATCTTTGATCAATGTAGTATATAGAAAGATTTTTTAAAAACTGATGGTTTATATGAATCTTCTAGGGTCTGAAGAAGATAGGATTCCAGTTATTACTCAAAAAAAGACATTATAGTTCCTAAAAACCTTGCCTTTAAAAAAGAAGCCTGTACTTCTAAGTAAAGTTTCAGTGTTAATTTACTTTCTTCATCAAACTAGTATTTTTCAGACTCTTATTGGGTCACAAATCATTACATTTCCCTTGGCTGGAAAATACAAGCCTGGGAATGAAAGCCTTCCAAATAAAGACTAGGCTACTTTCAGAAATAGAAATTATAAATAAATGCCATGCTCAGTAGCTAGAAATAAAAATACTTCATGTTTCCCAGACATGTTAATATTTATAGCCTTGCAGATAGCTCTGTCCTTTCTTCATGGTTGGTGCCTCCTGCGTCCTAGAGAGGAGCTCAACCTTCCGGGGATAAGCAGCCTCCCTTTGTAGTACAGGTAGTTATTTTCCAAGAAAAGATCAAATGCTCCTCTCAACTGGAAACACCCACTCTCCCTGCTGTTTCAAAGAGTTTCTCACTCTCACATTCCCAACATGTCCAAACTAAACCCTGGTCAGCAAAGTAGCCCTGTCTGCTAGTGCCACTTGTTTGTCTTTTATCCTGGAATTAGATTTTAAGACAATATGCTAAGTGGGAAGATGTAGGTGAAACTATACAAAGGAGCAGATATGTAAGACGAGCAGGTCTAGAGGGCAAATGTAAGGTACAACATAAGGTTTATGCAGAATAATATTGTATTGAGCTTGAGATTTTTGCTAAAAGAGGTTTTATGTAATCTTACCACACACAGAGATGGGTAACTTAGATACTGGAGGTGATAATTTGCTTGGCTTTATAATACAATACATCAGAATATCATGTGGCATACCTTAAAAATATACAAGAAAGTAAAATATATACATATTCTGCATTCACAATTACAGCTTAATAGTAATGTGAGAAGTGATCAAAAAATATAGTGTGTTTAAATAATAGAGATTTATTACAGTGAAGGACACATTGTCACACCCCTTGCTTTGAACACACTTATCTGTTATTCTCACCATTTTCTGAAGGGTTTTGAAAGTTCTCTTCTGTAGTCTTTAGTGGTACTGTCATGGTTTCCTCGATGTCTTGAATCAGTTCAAAATGTTTGCCTTACATAGTCATTTTGACTTTGGGGAAGAGTCAGAAGTTGCACGATCTGGTGGATAAAGTGGATGCTTTTACAAGCCCACCTTTTTATTGGATGGGATTTGGCAGCATGCGCACCTTGTAAAGACACTCGTGAGAGAAGACTTCCAGAACTGCCTCAGAAAGTAGCAAGAATGATGGGATAAATGTGTTCAAAGTAAGAGGGGGTATTTTGAGGGAATTTGTGGCAATGTGTCTTTTACTATAATAATTTTTAAAAATTTAAGCATTTACCATATTTGTGATCATCCCATATATTCTTAAATGAATACTCATGCAATATTCATCATTAACAAAAGGAGTCTTTTCTCTTTGGTGCTTACAATGAATCACAATCAGCTCCACAGTTCTTTTGGCACTTAACAGCTGTTTGAAGAAATTTAGGGAACTAGAACCAATTGACTGCTGAGGAAAAATGCCATCTCTGAAGCATCATCAAAAACTAAAGAACTAAAATAATGTTAGAACTAAAAGGTACCCATGAAATCTCTTGGCTCAGTTTCCTCATTTTGAAGATAAAGCTGGAGAGGCCCAGAGGTTAATGACGTGTTACCTGTTTATCTCCAGTTATCATGCCCATACATAAAAGCTACTCAGCTTGCTTTCTTAATTTTATTAATTCATGTAGGCACTATGCTAGTTTTGTTTATTCCAGAAAATGTATAAGTATTAAAAAGAAGGGGGAAAATTATTCCAAGCTTCTCTACCTGGGGACAATCACTTTTAAATGGCAGCAGGAGGGCTGAGGTTGCAGCTCAGTGGAAGAGCACGTGCCTGGCCTATGAGGTTCAATCCCAGCACCCTCCCCCACGCCATTCCACAAAGGCAACAAGACTTTCACGAAGAGAATGAATTTTGGAGTTAGTGCCACACAGAATCCCACCAGCTTCACCACCTATTGGTTGTGGCCTAGTTATTTAACCTTTCTGAACCTTTTTTTTTTTTAAATCTGTAAAAGAAGAATAAGAATAGTGATGGCCTAGTAAAGATTGGAGGACATTACTTAGGTTATGTGTTCAGATCATTGAGGCATGATTATATTTAACTTTTAGCAATTACTAGCTCTACAATTGTGATAGCACTCCAAATTTTTGGATCATAATTTTTTTCACTTACGGTATCAGATACACTTTCTAGTTGTCATATAATCTTTATTAATACACATTTTTAAAATGTCCCGGCCATCTCTGTAGAGAAAGTAGGGTTATCTTTCCTTTCAAATCCAAGTTTGCAATATACTTTCTCCCTAATTAATTTTTTTTAAAAAGCTGAATCAGCAGCTCCCAACGAAGAGAAAAAGGAAACAAGGGTCATTTCACAGGAACTATTTTGGAATCAACAGCTGGATTTACAAGGTCTGTGCATGAGAGTGCTTTGATGTATGTATTTAGAGAGTGAAGGGTATAGAATAATTGATGGCTATATTGGCAGATCAAAGTATCTCAAATGCATCGCTGGCTGTGCAGTTAAACCGTTCGCACTTTTCCTGCATTTAGTGTGTGTATTTTGTGAGCATAATAATAATTTGTCCTCACACAGGACCTTTCATCTGGGGAGGAACTCAAAGCACTTTGAAGATGTTAATAAGTAAAAGACCTGCTAATTATGATTGCTTAAAAATAAAAACTCTCCTTTCGCCGTGTTTACATGATTGCCGGGAGGCTCAGCCTCAAAGAGATTTGCTTTCACAGGCAAGCTGTTTTGAATATTTCTCTTTAAATCACACTGTTGGATTTTGTGTACAGATAAAATGGCTTTCTCTGGACAGCCATACCAGCTGTAACAAGAATAATTCAACTTTCTATGATATTTTTCATTTGGAAGTCACACATTTACCTAGAAACTTCCAGATAGAGCAAAGAACATTCTCTTGTTGGGTATATGTAATGAGTTTTAAGATGATCAGCCAAGGTTGTAGAATAACCCAGGAAAACTAGTTAGAAGAAAGATCTTCTGAAAGTATATATTTTCAGATCTTCCTGAAATCACATTTGTTAAAGAAAATTCGAACAGCAAAAATTACAGAGCCCTTTGTCGCAGGGCATGGTTGAACAGGATGATTTTAGTAAGAGTTCATCTCTAAGCTTCCACCTCAGCTGTCTTACATGAAACATGCAAAAGCAATTCCTATGTAGATAAGATCAACTCAGCAAAATCTTCCCTAATCTCAACAGTCAGGCTAGATGGCATCTTCTTCTCTCTTACCTGGGAAAGTGCATTATTGCCAACCTATTTAGCATATAAGTCACATGTTCCTTATGCTAATTAGTTTTTTATACAGTAGTCCTCCCATATGAAAGAAAACCCCCAAAGGCAAAATATATGATCTGCTTGTCTTAATATTCTGCAGAAGGCTTAGTACAATGCTTGAGCCTATATAATAATAACATTTTATTTAATTAAGAATTTTATGAAGCATTTTTGTAATAGAAAAAAAGTGGTTAATAGCATAAATGTCCATCAATAGAGCTAAATAAAGCTATGGAACATCCATACAATAGAATATTATGATTTTATTAGAAAGACTGAAGCAGATTTGGAAAAGTTCAGTGATACATTTTAGGAAAAACTTATATACAATATATATTTTAAGATCTAATTTGTAAAAATTACAAAAACAAACCAAACCAAATGGATGATCTGTAGATGTGTGGGATGAATAGGTGGAGAACCAGACAGAGAGACCGATTGTTTGTTTCTTTGTTTGTTTGTGTATTTTGTAGTTCGTGGGAAGAGGAAACCCTGAAAACTATGAGCTCATTATCATTTTGTGTGAGTCTGGTGAGCAAAGTAGAGGCAGGTGAGCTGGTTGGGGGATCAGTCCTTCACTCTTTTACTCTAAGCTTGGTTGTTTGATTGTTTAGCTATGAGCAAGGATTATTTTTGGTCATTTTTTAAAAAGGGAAATTATTTATTGACTTGAAGTTTGAATTTGTTGGACTTGCTTCATTTGGGCAGGTGACCTAATAGCCCAGATTTCTCATCCTCCCCGCCTTCTCCTTGACAGAACTTCTGGCACTAACCCCGCCTTGCCAGAGAGGACAAAGTCTTTCTTTTTCAAAAGTAAGCATTTGGCCAGATTCAATCTGACTCCCTTGGGCATCTCCCCAGGGCACCTTTCCAGGGCTTTGCTTTCTAAACTTGGTAAGGCTGATGGGCTGGGACTGATTCCCTGGCTAACTCTGGAAGCTGTCAGAATCTCTCTGGTAACTCTTCCAGTCTCTTCTGGTCTCCAGTGAGGCGTCAACCTTTTTCAGTTGTAAATCAGCTTAGATCAAAATTCAAGCAGGAGGCTTTGTGGGCCTCTGAAATCCCTTATGCTCTTTCCTTTTGGTGGTTGAGTTCCTGCTGACTTGAAATTCCTGCTTCCCTGGAGATAATTGGAAATAGCTACCTGGGCTCACTTCTTAAGTGATCATTCTCCTGTTTTGATCTGCAGAAGGGGTGCAATCTGCTTCCCACACTTTGTGTGGGCTGGCTTACTGCCAGCTGGATTCTCTCAATGGAAGGAAAACTCAACAGTGTCTAAAACAGGAGGACAAGAGGGTATTTGTAGGAATAATGAAAATTAATTCAATTTCCTGGGATCTGGCTCTGGCCCTTACAATGGGTTAGCTAGTTTAATTTAAACTAGCCTTGTAATGGCTAGTTTGTGGTTACACAAACTTGACAACAATCCACAAGAGGAAGAAATACCCCCTAGTGGTAAAATTATACTTCTGCACTCCATCCCCTAAATTTCAGCTCAAGGCTAAGGGGCCTACTTGTGCTTGTGCTAGGGTGCACATGCTCACTTTCAGTAGGGAAAGTTTGTATGTAAAGAAAACTATTCAGTCTTAACCTTGAATGACATACACAGATACGAGCATTAGAATTTCCATTACCCCATTATGCTATTCTTTTTTTCTGAGCCGTTGTGTGATATATTTTGCAGGGTAAAATTCTTAACTTTGTTATTTCATTATGGCAAAAGGTCATCATCATGCACACTAGAGAGCCCTAATTGAGTTTTGCATGCCATTATTAATGTGGTAGCTATGTGTACTGTTATTCTTATTTCAGGTCCATTTTGCTTTTCAAAATGATGCAAGGAGGGAAGGGAAAGTAGTGAAAAGAACTAAAATGTGTTAGGTACATGTACCAACTTCTCACAACTAATATAAAAACTGTGTACTGCAAGTATACACTAATAAAAATTTAAAAATAAAGGAAAAACAGGTTTTTTCGATGTTCACAAAGTCTGACTCCATTCTGGTCCAAGCTGTTACATTCAGAATACATTCATAGACATAGGCTCCAGTCTTCCTGTTAATCTTGCTAGTCAATTCTCAGAGTTGGGTTGGTCACATAGAAGCTGATTAAACAGATTCGCCAGCTCTGCAGTTAGCAGGCGTGGTGTGGAATGTTTGGTGGAAGTCAGCGTTCCTGCTGAGGCTGCAGGTTTGCCTTCCTGAAGCTCTGCCTTTGACTTTCCTTTGGGGAATAATGCCAGAAGGCCACTGTTCCAGTTCAGACTATTCCTTTCAGTTTCTGCTTTTTGAGAACTCCCTTCAAAATTTTTTCCCTTGACCATTTGTCCTCCTAGACCTTAGATAGCTCCAGAACTGGGGAGAGTTTATTAGGCCTCTGGGGTTCCTGCTTGGTATCTGAACACTAAGACTTGCTCCCCACTTATCACTGGAGAAAGTACAGCATCCTTGGTGGCGCTGAGGCACTGAGATTTGAGGGGATGGAGGATAAAGACCGTTCAGTCCATTATCTAACCTGCACTTTCTTCTCATCAGGATCTCAATGGCCACCTACCAGAGCGAACAAATTCTTGGATTGCATGAGACTTCGGGGTTGCCAAAGCCTTGAGACTTCTGGTGTTAAACTGAAGAAAATCTCAAGTAAACCAGATGAGGTGGTCACACCAATGTTGGTGTAGCACTGTCATTGCCCTCAGTTAATTGTTCTTCTTTTACTGCAGGTCTGCTGAGCGTTCTTCCTGATGCTTTCCCTCCTAGGGAAAGCTATGATACTTGGGAAAGGATTGTACATAAGTATTTACTACATTTCAAAATGTTAACCATAGAAACGTTTCATTTGAACTTAAAAATTACACAAACATGAACCTCTGACAGGCATGCCTATGCTGCTACTTATTCCTGTTTATTGGCCTGTGCGGAGAAGGTTGACTATTATGTTCAAAGCTGGGCGGTGGGAGTAAGGAGTTGAGGAATAATCAGATAAACGTCCTCATAAGTATCAAGTGATTGGTGTAAGAGGCCAGAGAACAAAAGGATGGCTGTGGGCTGCGACAGCAAGGAGAGACAACACAGGAAACGGGATGTGGAGAAGGCTGGGCAGGAATCAGAAGAAAAGATAGAGCTTAGACAAGAAGAAAGGTTATTCTAAGCAGAGGAAATAGTTGCCTACAGACCCAGGAATGTCTGGGTAGAAGCAGCATAGGCTGGTTTCCTTGAAGCTAAATATTCAGGTAGGTGATTAGTTTGAAGAGCGTGTGAGGAAACTTTCTGTATTTCTGCACTGCTGCTTTTGTATTTGTCATAGGTACATAAACATGACCTTACTAAACAGAGGAACATTTGATTCACCTCCAGCTCTTAGGCCTGTTTTCTGTAAAGAATTACCCAACTGTCTTAGTAAATATTTGGGTGCAAAGAACTGAAGCATTGTCAAAACTCGGTGTACTTACTCCACCCTTCCTTCTATTGACTCCAGGGTAGGGTGGGGCCCTTGAAGCATGAATGAGGAAGCTCTCCTTCAGCTCCCATAAATAAGCCCTGGTGCAGACACGTGGAGCACCAGCCCTGCTAGGTGCTCCTGTTCTCAGCAACGCCTAAACATTTCCATGTGAAATGGGATTTGAAATGACCACTGGTACCCCTGACACTTTACTTCTCAAGAATGGTTCTTCAATGACAAATCAAAAAATCACCACAAGTGATGAGATGTGCTATCTTCATGTACCAATTCCCTACAATGAATGTAATCACTACATACTGTAAGCATGTACTAACAAAAATAGAGTTTTTAAAAAATCATCACATAATTTTACCTAAAGGCTCTTTTTCTTAAAAGAATCTCACTCTTCTGTTTTTTAGGGAAAGAAAATTTTTTTCTCATTCTAGGCAAAGACTGAAGATGTGTTTGTAAACCAGATAATCACTGTCGTACCTGGAACCAAGGAAGACAGAAGCAAAAGCAAAAGCACCTTCGCAAGGCTCGAGAAGATTCTTGTTCCTTTTCCACCAGCCTTCAACCAGAAAATTCTTTCCATATAAAGTGAAACGTTTAAATACTCTGGGGAAGATTTTACTAAGAATCGTCACAGCATTTTCCCTGTGGGGAGATACAGACAGGCCTAGTGTCCTTAAAGAGAAGACTCTGCAAATGTTTTAGGATGCAAGCCTCTGCTCTGGGAGCTTTGACAAACTAGGTTTAACCTTTTAGCCCAAAACTCCAATCAAGGAGTGGAGCAGTGAAGGAGAGCAAAGGAGCTTTAATCAGCAGGGTCACACTGGGAGTCCAAGGTCTGCGCTGGAAGGGTTGACAGAAACTTTGGGGTTTCGATAGAAAATGGGAGCAAAGGTAAGTGTTGAGGTTTGCCTAGTTGGCAGGGTGGGTAATACTCTGGTCTGGTTGACTGGTGTCTCAGGATGGTTCTTTGAGATTCTGGGAGGGCTGTCACTGCTTAAGGGGACAAGTTCCTTCCCAGTGTGAGATGACAGCTGTGAGTCAACAGCTCCTGCTTAGGGGTGGCAGCCTTGCCTCCTGTCTTGGGGTAACTATGTCCACTGCATCAGGGAGTGATCCCCTCAGGGCGTGGTCTGTGAGGTTCTGCTTTTCCTGGAATCCAAGGTGACTGCAGGTTTAGGGGAATGACTGGAGACTTCTAGGTATGGCTTAAAGGGGTCTGAAAGATGATGTTGCAAAAGCTAGTGACTAGATGTCTCTGCAAATCCTGAAAAGTACATTGGTTGCACTTATCTTAGCGTTCTCAATCTTGAAAGAGGATGAGATTGATAGCATAAATTTAGGGTTAATAAACCTTCTATTTCAAATTTTTAGACAAAACTCCTAAGTGATTAACATGTCTACTCACAGAGCTGAATAGTAGTCCAATCCAAATTTTTAAGGTAACAAGAGACAAAGATACAAAAGTGAAGGCAAAGATGCCAAGATTCATCCTGTTTTTCACTCATTGGGCATCTGCAGACTCAGCTTCTAAGTCCCTGTTATAGAGATACAAGGAAACACCTCCAGCTGTGGAACTTTAGCATTGTGTGTGTTTTCTGTTATGGTGACAGAACACCTGAGCTAATAAATTTATAAGTAAGAAAAGTTTATACTTTCAGAGGTTGCATTCTGCTTATTTGGTCCTGTTGCTTGAGCCTGTAGTGACACAATACATGGTGGTGGGGGCCCAGGGTAGAGGAGTCCTGTCATGGCAGCTGGGAACCAAAAGGAGACAGAAAGGTGTCAGGGGCACAATATCCCCTTCAAGTGCATGCCCCCAAAGAATTAACTTTCAGTAGGCCCTGTCTCTCCCAGTAGTGTCACAGGCTGGCAACCAAGCCATGCATACATGAGCTTTAGAGGACAGTCAAGATCCAAACAACAGCACATTGGAAAAACAAATATCTTACATCCAAATTTTGCTGAAATTTATCATAGCTTTTTTTGTTTCTGAGATAGGGTCTTCTCTGTTTCCCAGGCTGGTCTCCAACTCCTGGGCTTATGCAGTCCTGCTTCAGCCTCCTGAGTAGCTGGGACTATAGGCACGTACCACAGCACATGGCACATTGTAGGTTTTAACTGAAATGGTCTGAATCACAGTAGCACTCTAAAAACCATCTGTTGTTTTCTGTGTTTTGGATTTGTAGTTCCGTTATCCTTCTATGATATATAGTCTTGACCACCTACCAGCTTATTTTCATCTTCAGTTTCCGTCATCCCTCTCAACTCTTCCTGTAAACTGTTTTCATCTGCCCTATTTGTGATCTTGAATGTCCACCTACTGACTGAGTGTATTATTAGCTCACAAGGATTGCTTCCTTTCTTAGGTCCAGGGAAGCATGCCTGCCATCAGTAGGATTTCTGTTCCTCAGAAGACATGAATATGAAGTTGAATTATGAGTTGAATAACTGTATCTATTAAAAACATTGTGACCACCCTTCTGCTTTTCTGGTTTGGGTTTCTCTTTATTTGATAAGTTAGTAACTAACGTTTCTATGCTTGAATACATGACAGGGAAATTGCATTAGGCTGTGTGCCTGTGAGTTAATCAGATACATTCTCCTTTACCTGACCGTATACCTATTGTGTTTTCCAGTCAATCTTATTTATGGCCGAGGCTGCTTCTCCTACTCCACTTGTGTCAGGAATCCTCTTTTCCACTTTTTGCTGTAAATCACTATTCAAAAGAAAACCTTGCAACTGTTTTTTCCCTTAGTAGTATCAGTGAGATCACTATCATTGGAATTAAAATTTAAAATATTGTATTTGCTATTAGGTTAAAAGTTTCCTTGGAGAGGGCCCAGTTCTTTTGATCTTTTTTGGATAAGCAGCTACTTTCAAAGTCTTGACTTGATCATCTTTATTTTGAATTATGAATTCTTATCTCTTAATATTGTCCCAGACAATGTAAGCATCTCCCAAGTCTACCAGACAGTTACCCTCCTTTGGGGCTCTGCATTATTAGGCTAGAAAAGAATTCAGGTGGCCCTCATAGACCAACTGCTGTTGTATTAGAAGGTGATCTGGCAGTTGAGCCAAAAACACGTAGAGAAGATACCAGGAGAATGCTCTACCACTTCAGTCAATTTAAATACCACCACAAGCCATGGTGTTCTCTAAAAGTTCAGCTAGTCCTCGGCTATGGCTCAAAGCACTTTACATATACCAGACCATTAGCCTTTTTCATTCTTTTGGGTCAGGGAGCTGACAAGTGGAAATAACACTTCCAAAGGTAGACTCAAAGTGACAGAGAATTTAAATAGCTGCACTAGGATTACTAATTCAGGCAGACAAGCTGCATTCATGTAAGACCAAGAAGGTATCAAAATGGTCCTTAAGACAGAATGTAAGGGGCTGGGGATTTAGCTCAGCGGCAAAAGCGCCTGACTGGCAAGCGCAAGGTCATGAGTTCGGTTCCCAGTACCGGAGAAAAACCAAAAGAAAAAAAAAAAAGACAGAATGTAGCAGCTTCTGCAGCATCAGTCCTTTCAGTAGCAGACATGCAATGCTGCACACATAAAGACCCTCTCCACAGGACCCTGCCTTACCCTTAACTCATGAAAGAAATGCCCTGACTTTGAGCAACATTCTCCCTGTAGGCAAGTGTGTCTTCTTATTTTTGAGCCTGAGGCCAAAAATATGGACTCGGGCTAGAATTGCAATGTTGACTCTACCACAGTGACCTGGGGCAAGTTATCTTACCTGTCTCTGACACCATTTCCCCTGCTGTAAAACAGGGATAAATAATAGCTCTTGCTTCAGACAAAGTGCTCTGAGGATTGGATGAGTTAAATCATATAAAATAGTTAGAAGATAACACATTAATACTCAATAAATGTTTCCCTTGCTTGCTTTTTTTTTTTTGCAGCACTGGGGATAGAACTCAGGACATGAAGCAAACTAAGCAAGTACTTTACCAGTGAGCTACATCCCTAGACCTTGTTTTTCATTTGTTACCATTTGATGTATTTTCTTTCTTTCTTTGGAAAGCCTTCCTATGCCAGGGCTTCCCATTCTCTTCCTTCCTCTTCCACTCAAAATAGCAAAGGATCTAGTAGCCTTAACATACAGTGAGAAAGCGT
Organism: Chinchilla lanigera; assembly: GCF_000276665.1. Lineage (NCBI taxonomy): Eukaryota > Metazoa > Chordata > Mammalia > Rodentia > Chinchillidae > Chinchilla > Chinchilla lanigera. Next base: position 1,829,428 of record NW_004955431.1, on the reverse strand, counting down.
TTCACGTTGCCTCTGCCATTTAGTTTCCTTGTCAAGCTTTATCTCTAGCTGTGGAATGAAAAACCTGCCTGTTTAAAGAATTTTGGGTACCTTAGATATTTTTAGGAATGTGAAAGGGGAAACAGTAAAATTTTCAGTTACCTAGAAACTGTCCAAAAGAAATCTATTTAAGTGTTTTTTAAATTTCTTCTTCAACCAAAGCTTAGGACTGCTTACCTAAGTAGGATCCTGTTCCATGTTTTACTGTATCTCCCTTATCTCCATTTTGTTCCTTCCTGCCTCGACAAGTACAACATCCCTTTATCATCATCCTTAGTATCTTGTCCTCTTCCTCTCCAGACCAAGACCTCTAATCACCAGAAATGCAGGGTCCATTTTCATAAGTCTTCTGTTCTAGTTCTCCTCATCTGACCTCTGTTTTGCTGTGATGATTTTATTGTGCAGACCCAAAGAGAGAAGTTAGATGCCATAAAAGTATGATTTTCACACATAAAGGTAACCCTAGCTACATGTGTGATTGCTTACCATTATACCCAATGACCGACCGATGTATATCGTCTATACTATCAAATATATAAGATGTTTACTTTCTTAGTCTTTGTTTGGAAATAGTAAAGCTCTGTTTTCATATGCTCAGCCTTCTTAATTAATTGCTCTTGTAGCATTACCGGTGGATTATTGCTTGCCACAGTTTTGATTCCAAGTATCTGCAATTAAAGCCAGGAAACTCAACTCCTAACTCTCTGCTACATGACAGAGATACAGGATGAGGAATGGAGAGAAGAAAGAACTAGGGAGAAAAGTGAATGTGATACAAAGAATTCCTTAAAGCCTGGGGTGACTCTCTCTGGGGCCTGTCCCCAGACTTTACCACCCAGAGGCAAGCTTTTAAACCCACAAGGTTTAAAATGTGATTCTTGCATGTAAGTTCCAGTCATCCTTAAGTGACAGCCTATTTTAAGGACTTTTAAAAAATCAGAAATAGATATTAGAGCTTATATAGCAGTTTTAAATGACATACATATCTTGACCCATTAGAAACACCAGCCAGTTTTTCTTATGGGTCCAGGAGGTGGTTATTAATCTCTTAGTCTTCTCTTCTCTTTTTCTTTTCTTCTTTCTTTCTTTCATCTTTCTTTCTTTCTATCTTTCATTGTACTGGGGATGGAACCCAGGCACATCCTAGCCAAGTGCCTGACCACTGAGCTACATTCCCAGCCCTTACATTTCTTCATTAAATTACTTTGTCAAAGTCCCATTACTTAGATTGTTTTTCCTTTCCTGACTTTCCTTGTACCTGCCTTTAAGCACAGCGACAGGGAAGCAAGTATCCTCTTTCCTAACACCCTTCCCTGGGATTGGTGCTATGGTTCCATCCCATGCATATGAGGGCCAGAGTGCTGGAATCCATTGGAAATTTGTTTTCTTCTCTGTAAAATGGAGATATCCCTCACCACAGTGGCACCCCTGTTTCCTGCCTGTGCAAGGATGTGACACACTGTGTAACCATGAGAGAAAAGCAGGAGAATAACAAAGATGCTGACTTAGGTTCTGCCATTATGCAGCTGCTTTAGCCAACTTAGAGTAGATCCAATTTAGATTTATCCATAAAGATAACTGGCACTTAAAATTTTTTTATTAGTTCAACATGCTTTCATATATGTTTTTTAAAGCTTCTTTGTCTGCTCATGGTACCTCCCAAAATAACAGATTTTCTTTCCTAGCGTCCCCTACTAACTATTTAGTAGGGGACTTGGCAGTGTCAATCACATGCCTTTCAAATAGGATGGGGATTATTCCCATTAATGTAGGCACCAAAATGTTAGAAGGAATGTCCTCAGAAGAAGCAGCTTTGTAAGTTGCCTATGGTTATTCTTGGCAGAAGTAAAGTAGTTGACCTCACTACTATTACTTTAGGACACGTAGCTTTTAGGTTTTGGCCCAATAGTGTTATAGGTTCCAAATTTTGTTTCCTAAACTTTCAAGGGTTTAAAAAGTGCTCTACTGCGACACGGAATGTATCATGGTGTCTGTTTTGACCATGACCCAGTTCATCCTCCCTGATCATGCCCAAGACAAATTACTACTGTCCTAGTGATTAAATAGGAGACTTTGCTTGGCCAAATGTGATATGATTTAAATTTTATTTTAGATGTATGCCAGTATTTATGGAGTCTTATTATATGCCAGAACTTACTTGGGTTATAGTAGTCCACTTGCCAACTATGGGTGTAGATTCTCTTCTAAGATAGAGATGTAGAAGTGTGAAGGAACTTGCTCAGGTCTCAGAGTAGAAACTGAGGCATGATTGGAGCCCCAACACTTGGCTCTAAAATCCATGCTATTGATACTATGTTGTACTACTTCCTTAATAGTGAGAGGTAATTGTGGTAGAATGATCTACAAAATCAAGGTTCCCTATACTCCACTTTATCAAATGTATGAATTACAAACTTGGAATTTCATGCCTTCGAAATTAGTCATGAGCCAGGGGGATACCTGTGCACATGAGCCCTGGGGCTGTTTTCCATTCTCAAGCTCCACTAGCCAGAAGAACGGCAGAGAATGTCTTCTCTGCTGACCATTCCCATGGTACAGTCTCCTCCCAAAGGCGCTTGAATCAGCATTGCTCAGGAAGGGGAAACACCAACGAGTTCTTTTAGCTCCTGGCCAGCAAGCTGCCCCTGAAGGCTGCCCTCTTCTTGCTGCTTGTGTATTTGCAGAGCTTTCACTGGGGGCCTCTTCATTTCTGTGGATTGCTGTGCTCTCATTGTTCCATCTTGTCAGCCTCATGTTTGAGATGTCCTGAGGGCAAAGACGCATATACTGCTGGAGCCCTGTTGCTACTCATACAACCAAATCCCTAGGTACCAAATGCACTCCCCTGAACTCATCACTGTCACTCAGAAGTCTGCAGACAATCTCCCCAAACTCGTCTACCCCTCTCTCCTTCATGGTCTATTTCTTATGGGAAATGGCCATTCTGACACTGTTGTCATGACAACTGCAGAGTGGCCCAGGAAATTCCTAACTCTGTCTACCTCAGGGGATGGAGCCCTTGCTTCCATTGGCAAGAATCAGGGAGAAAAGCCTTGTGTCCTTCTCAGACAGTACTGGAGCTCTTACTTATCCTTGAGCACCTTGAGGAAGCCTTGCTCATCCAGTAGCAGCTTTCTGTATTAGAGGTACAAACTGGCCTTTGGGGAGGATGTATTAGAAGAAACTGAACAAAAAATGGATCCAAGTTTTCTCCTTCTAATAACTCTTGGATTAAATCCTCCTTGGTGACTCTTTGTCTCGTCAGTCAATCAGTCTTGTCCTCCTTTCACTTGAGCACCATTTCCTTGACTGTCACAATTTTTCCTAAATGCCAAGAATCCAGGATTCATCCGTCCATCTACCCAGTCAAACGTCCACTCCTATATTCAGTGATCCATGTCCTATGAAACATTTATTGAACCCTTCCTGTAAATGTCTTTATAAGCAGTTGGGGTCCCCATGATTAATAACACACAACCCCAACACCTGAAGACCTTATATTTGGTTGTAAACGATTGAAAACTAAATAGACAGTTGCAGCTATCACACACTGTAATGTTATTGCCTTCCTAAGCACTGAGAAAGTGGATGTAAAAGACTTTGATCTTCCCCTTCTGTTCTGTTCTTGGGGATTAGTCATGTCCCAATGTGGTGTCTCAGTTACTTTCTCTTCCCTGAGACACAATACCTGACACAACTTAAAGGAGGACGGGTTTATTGGGCTCAGCGTTACAGTGCACAATCAGCCAGCTTCAAGGCAGAGTGGGATGACAGAGGGGCATAGCCAAGGAGAAGCTGCCCACTCTTGGCAGCCAGGAAACAGAAAGTGAAGGGAGAGCCGGGAGCTCACATCACTGGTGACCTACCTCTTCTGACCAAGCCATGCCTCCTAACAGCAAGTCAGCCATATAGCTTGAATGAGTCAATCATCTTCCAAAAGCCCTGAGTATGGGTGCGTGAGGCTTTGGGAAGTATCTTGATCCAAACCATAACACCTGGTATGGTTTTGACCACCCTCATTAGAATTTTAAGGATCTGAGCTAAAGCTCATTTTGTAAAAGGGAAATGGGAGATGCTGTACCTTTTGCTAATGAGACAATTCACTTCAGAAGCAAAAGGAATATTTTGTCAATCCTTGGAGAATACATGTTATCCAGCTTGAGTCAGCTTTTTCTCCTTCCCTTTTAAAAAAGGCATTATTCAGAGCACTAGCAAATGCTAAAACTCAAAGTGTCAGGGCCCTTATCCAGTTGATTCAAAATATTTGCTTTGAATTGCAAATTCACTCCCCAGGTTTCAGCGGATGCACTGCAGTGTTTAAAGTTAAAAATACTTCACAGGAACAATTATTTTGTTATGCATCTCAACTCTGAATGTGTTGAAGAAGCAAACAGCCTTGTAGTTCTATTGTTTTAGGCCCAGGAGTGCATTCATGTTTCCAGTGGGTGTGGACTTGGAACAATCTTGATGCTTCATTGTGTCACCTGCAAACCTCTGAGCGTAACCTTGAAGTAGAGCTGTATTACTCAGCCCTTCATCGTACTGCTTCAAAAAGGCCTGCAGACCTTTAAACCAGAGGTCTTTTCATTCTTAGATTCCCAAATTTAGTCAATTTTCTTCCTCTGCAAAGTAGCTTGGTATTTACAAATACTCTGAGTGTCTTGGTCCATTGTTGGCCTGACCCAGTAATGGCTTGAATATCCATCTTGTTCCAGTCAAAAAAGCCTCTTAGTAGAAAAATCTAATACAATCAGCACCTGAGATTCTAGACACTATGTGGAATGTGTTCACTTGTTTGTTCATTTTAATTCTCAAAATAACTGTTTTTTGGGTAGTAAACAGTGGGTAGAATACTGCTGACACATAGTAGGTGCTCATAAAACATTTGCTGAATGAATAAAGAAATTACAATCTCCATTCTACAGACTAGAGATGAAGGAAGTCACATCATTTGCTTGAGACTGTTCAGTGGCCAAAGCAGGTTTGCTTCTTCATTGTTTGAGATCTGTGGGTTACCTGCCCTCGGAGCAGTAATGGTTAAGTATACTCTCCAAAAAGCACACACAGAATCATCATATGCCATCCTCAGGATTTCCTAGGTCAGTGTAACATGTACTTAGTCCCCGCAAATCATCTGAGTCCTTTGATCCTCACATGTGAAACTAAGAAGCACGTTGCTTTCTTTGTTTCTATGTTGGATAACGGTCTTGCCTTAATCTCATCTGTCTTGGATGTCATTATCCAAAGAACTGTAAAGACCTTCAGGAGAATTCAGAGGTAAAATTAGATTGATTGGTTGATTGGTTAATAGACTGATTTGAGGCAGGGTCTCACTATATAGTGCAGGCTGGCCATGAGCTCACTTATGTAGCCCAGGCTGGCTTCAAACTCATAGTGATCCTCTTGCCTCAGCTGAGAAGCAAAAGGATTACAGGTGTGCACTCCACAACTGGCAAATTAGTTCCAGGGACTGTAAGTCATGTAAGAACCCACCCAGTAACTGTGTCTCACTGACTAATCGTCGCCATATCACCCCTTGTCTGCCTTGTAGAATTTAAGCTCCCTTGCAAGCTGCAGGCACCCTTGAGTCTCTTCTTCACTCTCCACCCATGCAGCTGGTCCTCAGGTTCCTGATCCTCACCCTGTCTTAGGGCACTGTTTATAAACTGCTCCAGCAACTGTACGCCTGCTGTGTCTTCTAAGATCAGGCTCCCCTCTCTCTCTGTCATGGACCTCATGGTCTCCTTCTTTCTACTACCCTTATCTTTCCCAACACAGATGTTCTCTGAGAACATCTACATACTTATGGGTTTTACCTCTTTATAAATTTAGTTCATAGGCCCATTGTAGTCTCTCCAGCTCTTTTTCATCAGTTTAATTTTGTGTATATTTTGTTGGCTCAGTTTCCTTAAAAAAGAGAATTGGCTCCAGGTCATTGCTTTAAGCCATGAATAGATACACAGGGAATCAGTCAGTTTTGCTTCATCTCTATGGTAAATATTTTGCTATAATTGCTATTATCTCTCACCTGAATTAGTATGAGGCCATCTAATGACTTTTCTTGCTACCATCTTCCCCACTCCTAATTCACTTTCTGTATCCTTCTGAGGTTTCCTGTTGTCATCAGGATAGAACACAGATTAACATCGTTACAAGACATTCAGGATCTAACCTCATAACTTGGTCTCTAGATACATTATAATTTCCAGCCTCATTTCTCACCTCTCAATCTTGCATTGTGCTTCAATCATAATGAAATTATTTAAGTTGCTTGAATGTTTCAGGTACTCACTCTCATCTAGTTGTATGTCATTCCTTCCATCTGGAAAACTCTTTCTCTTCCTCCACAATCAGCATTTTCCTATTTAATTTTCAGCTCAGTTCAAGCATCATTTCTTCCAGGAAGTCTTTCTTCACTATGTTACTTAATTATTCTGCTATAGGCTTTTAAAGCCCTGCATTTTCCCTATCATACAAAAATAATTTAATTATCAGTCTTTTTGGTAAATTATAAACTCCATATCTGATTTTCTCATTGTCTTGTTGTATCTCTACTACATATCTCACATGTATCTCACTGTGTTCAACAAATATTTCATAAATGAGTAAAGGCCTCAGCATAGGTTACTCGTGCTATTAGATATTGGAGGTGGGGCAATTTATGACAAATAGATGTACCTTAGTCCTAACTGATGCATCTTGAGCAGGACTGCAAGAAAAGAATATCTCTTAGCAGGACTGTGAAAGAGAACATGATTGAAATATTTACCCCGTGACAGTGTTTTTGGTGAACTGTATATAAAATGAGTTTAGTAGAATTTAGGCCTCCCACAACACTCAACCCAAAGCAATGTGCTGCTCTCTTCACTCCCATTACAGTAAAAATAAAACACCAACCTTTTGCCGTAATCTGCAGGTCTCATACCATAAGGCCTCTGTGGATGCTCAACTCATCCCGTCTACTCTCTGTCACTATGTTCCAGCCTTCTTGCTTCCTCAGACATCTCCAGATCACCCCTATTTCAGGGCCTGTGTTACTTGCTATTCATTCTGCTTGGAATTCTTTTCCATGTATCTTTACACGAGAAGGTCTTCCTGTATTTTCTTTATTCTTACCTAAAGATTTGCCCTTTTCAGAGAGGTCTTCTATGGCCACCCTATATCATGCAGCCCTCACTCCTTGATAACATTTATCAACTAAAATTATCTGGTGTATTTACTTACCAATACTTTGTTTTCCTCTTAGAAAGTAAGATCTAGGAGGCAAGGAATTACTTGAATCATTCTCTGCTGCATCACTAGAACATACAATAGTTACACAATACATATGCTAAATGAACAAATGAATAGAACGGCTTATGTTCAGAGTTGGGCACAAGATTTCTTTTTTCCTGGACTTTCTTCAGGTTTTTACCATTATGTTCAGTTTTCTAAGAGAAATGCATAAAAGAGACTGTAAGGCCAAATCTACACGGACTCTTTCTGATAGAGGCTGGTGTGCAGTCTGCTTTGCCCTGCAGACTTCGCCAGGATCCTTCAAGGATCAAACCTTGACCCTTTCCTGTGATGGCTCAGGACTGCGGCTGTCCCAATAACCTGTTTTCTTCTCCATTTCCTGGGATCACTTGAATCCACTCAGGTCTAGGGGACACGCCAAACAGAAACTACAAGAATTCCAAGTATTACTTGTGATAAGAAGGAGGATTAATTAAAATTCTGTAATCTCTGGACATTTTCCACCTCGTCGTCCTTGATAATAGACTTGGCCAGCTCTTCACTCATGCTGGGGTGTAAAATGTACTGACGAACACCTTAGTAAGCAAACAAGCCAAAAAGGCATGGTTTTGCAAACAGATTTAAATATACATCTGCCAGAATGGTCACTTGCCAAGTGATGTTTGTGTATAATTCCACTACTGCACGTCTAATCTGGCATTTAATGCTCCATAGATTTGGTGTCCAAAGACTTAGAGAAGAACCACTGACACTTCCAAAATCAAATTATCTAAACTCCATTTGAAATTGTAAGGCCTTTGTTGAAAAAGTCATAATAGTTCTGCCAGAATTTGAGAAATACCTCTGGGGCATGTGCATAGCACATTGACGAGGTGGAGCATTGTATACAAGCAGATCTTGGAAATGGATTGCCAGGTCATCCAGCAAATGGAGCATTTTGCGTTTGTCTGAGTGAGAAGAGATAAAAAGCATGGATCAGACAGAGTGAAATGTGGCCAACATTTGGCAAGGGCTTTCCAGTGAAAATAAAAGGTCTTAACAAAAAGCAGAGCATGCAGTTTCAGATCTCCTAGGAGAGAGAATTCAGTGTCTGTAATTAGAAATTTTATATCAGGTGTTATATTCACAAAATGGGTGGGCAACTTTCTAGATGCCTAACTGCTGAAGACAGGGAGTCACTCTGTTTGTGTCTGCGTCCAGGCTGCCCAGAGAGAATAATTTATGCTGAGGTTTGAGAACCAGATCTGGCAGAAGCCCAGCATGTTGAAGAGCAACATGTTATCCAAGAAGAGGCAAGGGCCAAGCCCCAGAGAATCTGAAAGGACAAAGAAACCACTGTTCTCCCCTGACAAGTACCAAGAAGCCTCCTTTAACCTCATCACTTTTACTAAAACATTTAGTAGTAAATTCATCTTTATGCCTATAATGGCAAAAAATTGGCCACGGTCAAAATCAGATAATATGAGTTTTGGATACATTTGAAAGTAAACGGAAAATGGGAAACTCTGATGATGTAGCTATCAAGAAGGTTAAATGGGCTGGAAATTTGGTGGTTTTGAGGTGGATTCAGTTCCTCATTTCCTGGCACTTCGATGTTTATCTCTATGCCTTTGTGGGGGGATACAGTGACTCATTTGCACATAGAATTGATAGTACTTTCTGGATTGTGATAAACACTCAGTGACAAGGTTAAGGCAATCCAAAGCAAATTTTGCCAATTAAACTGTATTGTTTTGCTCACGGTGCTTTTTAAAATTAAGTCAAATCTGTAAACATTTATCAAGCAAATGTCTATCACGTGAGAGGCCAATGCACTAAAACCAAACAGATTTGAAATGCAAGGAAATGAAAAACAAACAGGCAACACAAAGATTATAGTCAATCTTTCCTGAATTGTCTCCACAGCACTAAAGAACAGGAAGTAAACTAACTTATTAACAGGCAAAAGGAAAGTTTTTTCTGGGAAATCTCCTTTAATAAGCCAAAATAAATACTTTGATCTGGAAGAAAACAAAGGTTGAAATGAATATAAATCTTCATGTTAAAATGCTAGGTAAGTCAAATAACTTCAATAAACTATAGTCACATGGTGGTAGGTACTGGTTGTTTTAGTTTTTAGAATGGGGGGGGGCATCCATGAGGACAAATGCACCATTCCATGCAAAACAGTTATTGCTATGTGCTCAGTTTTTTTCTTTATCATCAAACCTCTTCCCTCTATTTTGTTTTGCTCTTGCTTAGGAATGCTAGAGTCAGAAGAATAAGAAATTGCATCTGGAATGCATGAATTTGAATTTAACAAAGTCTGCCATGAATCCCTCGTCTATCACATGAAGAAATGTGGACTAGGGAATGCTACTGTACTGGTTAATCCTCTGTGTTCAGTAGCATTAATTCTTTGGTTGTCAGTTGCTAAAAGCCATAAAATTCTCCCTTTAGTCTCTAAAACTAGAACGTTTTTGAAGGCATCCAGAAGATTGTAATTATATTAAGTCACTTTGCGCTTCTACACAGAATACCACACACTGGGAAATTGTAATGAACAGAGATTCATTGGGCTATGATTCAGGAGGCTGGGAAATCCAGGATCAAGGGTAGAGCCTGCCTCTGGTGAAGGCTCTACACTACACATTTGAATGAATATCTTGATGTGATATTTTAGTTCTTTTGCTGATAATGATTCTCTCTGTCAATCTTCAAGCCTATGTCCAATGCTTAGCCAAGTTCTGTCTTAGGAGTTTCTACTTTTACCCCTCCAGGAAACCTTTCCTGCCCACTGTGGCATTGTTCACTTCTCTAGGCTTGTCGCCTAAGATGTCCGTGGCCTATAAATGGAGTTTAATAAATATTTGTTGAAGGAATGAATGCATCTATCAACAGAGGTCATCTCTTTCTTTTGAGTTACTTACAAGTGTTAATGATGTCTGGAAAAATATAGGGAGAAGATAAAGTTTTGTTTTTAGGTTTGATTAATTTTAAAGACCTTTCTATTGAAACCACACCACAAATATTTAAAGGAAATGAAAGGTTTAAGCTACTGTGGTTTTTTTTTTTTTATTCTCAAGGCAATGAGAATAAAAGGGATGTAAGGAGTTAAAGTCAAGTACCACACTTACAACAGAACTAATGACTTTAAATAACACTGGGACATTTTGGACGTGGGAATTTTTTATCTTGTCATACTGTGTTTTTGAAATGAGGGACATGGGGATCTTCTAATACCGCTTCAGAATGTAACTGGGATGGGAGGGTAAAGGTGGCAGGGGATCTTACTCAGGCAGTAACACTTCTCCTGATACGGAGCAGTTCCAGTTGGATTTAACCAATATAATATGGCTTATTAAAAGCAGTTTAAATAGAATTATAACTGTTTTAAAGTCTGGATTTGCTGCTGTAAAAACAGCAGCTTGCAAGGAACCTACTCTTTGTCCCCAGTAGCTTTTTGAAAGGTGATATGTTTCAGAAACCATAAATGGTGGTTCTTGATAGCTAGCCTGATCCTGAACCAGGTGTTATTTCTACCCACGATTAGGGGTTTTGAGGTCCATGCTTTGAGGTGGTATGTCAAGGATTTCGGTTCTTGGAGAAGGGAGTTAATGAAATTGGTAGGCCTGTTTTCCTTCTTTGGCTTGACTATAAGGAGAGGAATGCTTGATTCTAACTCTCCATTTCATCCTTGATCTTGAACATGGGCCTTTAAACTTACTTTGATGACTCACTAAGGAAAGGAGCTTCCAGATCAGAAGCTTAGACGAATTAGTTTCTTGAATTACAAGGTTCAGAAATAGTACTCGCCACCATGGCTGTGAAATATTCCGTTTTTAGTTGACGATTCTATACATTTTTGAAGTTGCTTTTAAGAATCTCAAGGATAATATAAATGAAAAACACTTAAAGTAAGGTTCTGCCATTGAGAATTAAGCTATAGATAGTTACAGTTTGTTTTCAGTGTCTTTTTATCCCATTTTGTGCCCAGTCTTCAGTGATTTCAGAACCTCAATCAGCAATAAATTCAATGTTTATTAGTGGCATTTTGTCACTACATTCATGTGCAGTAGCAAGCACCCTTGCAGTAAATAGCAGAATTTCTAGGGTAATGTCACTTAGTTGACAAATGTAAAAGTGGCTGAGCATTGAAGCTATATCAGTGTCTTGGTCCATCTTGGGCTGCTATAACAAAATACCCATGAATGGTGATTTATAGTGTACAGAAATTTATTTGGTTCATGGTTCTGGAGGCCGAGAAGTCCAAGACTAACAGAAGAGCACACCTGTGAGAGGGAAAGGCCTGCTCTAATAACTAACCCACTACTGCAATCACAGCATCAGTTCACTGGTGGGATTCCTGGTCTCCTATGCAAGGTCCTGCTTCTCAGACCTGCCACAGGGACATTCATGTACAGAGGAGACAGAAGAACTTGGAGGAGCAGTGTGGATGGGTGGTTGAACACGATGGCAATAGGCAACGGAAGTATTTTCTTCTGATTTGTCTTTTATTCTCAGTCAAGTGAAGCAAGGTACTGTTATGTGAGAGGAAGAGAAATGACACGTTGGGTGTCTGGAAAGAGGAAACAATGTGAAGTTATAGGAGGAGAGTGGAGGTGAATTGGAACAGGGACACACAATCTTATTGCTCAGCAGCATTAAGGGTCTCCTGGAGACCTTGGATTTGTACATCTCAATTTCAAGCACGTCCAGGAAGATCATCTGTGCTTCCCCAGCAGTCTTCAACTGCACTGGATTAGGCATGTAGGAAGCAAAGCTGCACTTAGCCCAGTGTGTGGTCTCAGCAAGGGAGCAAGACAAATCATGATGGACGCAAGAGGGACAAAGTCTATGCAGGGTAGTGACCAGAAATCTATAGATTCCTACTGACAGGCACCTCCCCTGTATAAGCCTGCTAGGGCTGTCCTAACAAAAGTCCCACAGGCTGCGTTGCTTATGCAACAGATACATATGTTCTTGTTTTGTTTTTTTTTTTTTTTTCGGTACTAGGAATTGAACTCACAACCTTGTGCTTGCCAGGCAGGTGCTGTGCCGCTGAGCTAAATCCCCAGCCCAACAGATACATATGTTCTTACAGTTCTGGAAGTCAGAAAGATCAAAGTGTGGGTAGATTTGGTTCTCCTGACATCTCTCTCTTTGGCTTGCAAATGGCCACCTTCTCTCTGTGTCCTTGCAGGGTCTTTTCTCTGTGCATGCACATCTCTTACGTTTCTTCCTTTTAAAAACACTAGTCAGTTTCAATTGGGGACCCACCCTTCATTTTAATTTAATTACCTCTTTAGAAGCCCTATCTCCAAAAACTTTTAAACTCTTTCATCCACAGTAAAAAGTAATTATACATTTGACCTTTTACAGTACAGGTAAATACATAACTGAGAAAAGTTTCCACAGAGACTGTCATATGCTCTGATGTTTTAGGCATTTTCTGTTCTTGTCTGTTTTATTTTTTGAAAAATATCTACAGAGCTATCTCTTATCCTAAACAAATAATAATTACATGGCTGTATATAAATAATAGAGTAGTAATGTAAGCACTGATTAGTGATTTAACCAAAAATTGATCCTAACTACAGAGAAGAAGAGGAATGAGTGAGAGAAAGTTCTTATTCATAATGGTAGGTCAGACAAATTTATTTAAAAATGCATATATATAAAGGTGAATGGAAATATAGAATACTTGTATATTGTCAAGGTCATGGTAGCAAATGTTGAAAGAAACAGTTAAAAGTATTGAGACTAGTTGCCTCTAAGAAGAGGGACTTGCGAGGGTGTGCGGCTTTGGGAAGTGCTGGAAGACACATTTTTTTTGGTTTTGTTAGAAGCTTTTCAAGACAATCAGATTCTTTTTCCCCCAAAGTTCAGAATTATTTATTTATTATTTTAAATTAAAGTGAATTTATTTTAGCAGATGTATGAAAACGTAAAATGTTATACATATTAATGGGGTGATATGTGATATTTTGATATAGGTATACATTGTATAATGTTTAAATCAAGTTGTACATATTAACGTCAACAATTTATCTTTTTTGGTGAAAACACTCAAAATCCTTTTTCTTAGCTTTTTGAAAAATTTGACTTACACTATGTGTATATGATGCTCAATGAAAATTAAAAATAATAAAGAAACAAAGAAAGAAAAAAAGGAAAAAACAAAAGTAATTTCAACAAAAATCACATAATGGTTCCAACTATCTCTTGTACTGATTCTTTTTTGTTGGGCAGGGTGCCCAGATTTGAACTCAAGACCTCATACTTGCCAGGCAAGTGCTGTGCTGCTGAGCCATGTTCCCAGCGCCGGCACTGACTCCTAAGGACAGATTTGATTGAGTTTCTTTTGCTCCCCTAACACTCCCCATGAAACATTTGTGACTGTTTTCAACTCAGAATTCCAAGATGCGAATTTGTGTTTGTATTTTAGATCAGAAGTTCTCAATTCTTTTTCAGTATGTGAAGACAGCGCTTTCTTTTTTAAGACTCAGGATAACCAGTGATAAAGAGCACAGACCCTGGAGTCAGACTTGATTTGGATCCCAGCTTTACCACTTACTGCGTGACGCCAGCATGTGTTTAATCTCTTTGCCCATATTTCATTAACTCTAACATAGGGATAATAGCAGTAATTACCTCATGAGAGTGTTATGAAAATTAAAAGAATTAATATTTTCAAGTGCTTAAAACATCTCCCAGCATGTTTGATTTTGATATTTTTTCAGTACTGGGGTTTGAACCCAGGGCTTCAGGCATGCTACGAAAGCCTTCTAATATTGAGCTATATCCCCAGCCCCTTGGCATGTTAAATAAATAAAATTTCACAATACAGTAGTATCCTCTTTGAATCTATAGATTAAGAAAATATTTAACACTTGAAATTACCATGAATTCAGTAATGCCTTGTAAGATAACTTGTATTTTGTTAACCATACCAGGCTCTGTACAATTTGCATGAGATTGAATCTGTGGGAGATTATATTACTTATGAGTCTACAGGCACTCTTTAGTGTGCATACAAATTTGCAATCAATTTGAGGTCTAGAGTTTACAAATTTTTCATACATTGATTCCCAATGCCTGCAAAGTAGGTCATTTTAATTGACTGGAATATTTCTGTAGAAGCCACACTAATAGATTTTTCCCTCCATCAGAATTATGGTCTAAAATGACCTTGTAAGTGTTGAGTAAACAAAACCAGCACATGCTGCAGGAGTTTGGCACCCTGGAAACTTAGCACAAGCAATTACTGCCTAGGCCAGTGGGAGGCATGTTTAGAATGCAATTGTAATAAAGAAAGCTTGAATCTAATTTATTCCATTGCCTGAGAATTGACTGCATTGATAGGAGTTAGCAGAGAACAGAAGTGGGAAATGATCAGAAAACAAGAGGTGTCCATGGACTTCTTGCATTGTGTAGGGGAAAAACCACCTTAACCTATGAATACAAACATTTCAATCTGTTTAACACAAGTAACCCTACACTGTGGAGGTACTTAGCTTCAAGACTGCAGCATTAGTTGTTTTTAAAAAAACTATCTTCATTCATTCTAATTGAAGTTTACCAAACAACATTCTAGCGATAATTAGCTTCCCATGTAGGTTTGTCTGTGGTGGAGAATGTCGTTAGCACTCTTTTCATTTTGAGCAAATAAATTGGCATTCTGGATTATACAGCTGTTGCTATGAATGAATTCATTCAACATGAGCCTGCTAGGGAATTCTCAATTCTGGAGCCAAGAAAGAATCAGGCTCCCAAGGACAGATGAAGGATGAGGCCTGAAATGCAGGGTGCATAGGCACCACAGATATAGGTGGCATCTTCATCTAATCTTTTGTAAAAACAACACAGCATAGTACAGAACCCCTCCAAACACAGTTGCAACTCTCAGTTTTCCTGGTAGGAAAAGATACCTGCTACATTGCTGTCCTGGGAATAAGACTAAGGTGCATTTTCTACTTTGCTACCTAGTTCTGATTTGGAATGTGTTACGGTTTAGGTATCATACGTCCCTCAAAACTCCTGTGTTAGGCACTAGTTCCCTAATGTAGCAGTATTTATAGGTTGTTCTTTGGGAGGTGATGACTCATTAGGGCTTTAACTTCATCAATGGATTAATTCATTGATAAGTTAATAGGTAAATGAGCTTAATAGGAGGTGAAGCCTAATGGGATGAAGCAGGTCACTGAGGGCCTGGTTGTAAACAGTATATTTTCCTCTGGCTGCTTCCTCTTTGTCACTTTCTGCTTCTTGGCTGCAATGAAGTGTGCAAGTTTCCTCTGCCATGCCCTTCTGCCATGAAGCTTCTGCCTTGTCACAGGCCAATAGAGCCCACTGACAATGGACTGAAACCTCTGAAGCCAGGAGCCAAAATAAACTTTTTCTCCTTTAGAATGTTTTTCTCAGGCAATTTGTCATAGTGATGGAAAGCTGACTCACAGAAAATGTATGCTACATCAATTCTTTACACTTCTTAATTACCATTCACATACTATATTGATTCATTCAGTTCAACAATCACCTCCAGCAATGAGCACATTTCATTGTGAAATGTAAGATACAAAGATGAGTTACAAAACTGGTGAAAGCCACTCAAGTGCCCAGCACCAAATGAATGAATAAGCAAACTACGATATATATGTAAAATAGAATGTTGTTTAGCCTGAAAAAGGAAGGGTATTCTGGGACGTGCAGCAACATGGATGAACCCTAAGGGCATTAAGAAAGTGAAACAAGCTAGATACAAAAAAAGACAAATATACTGCAATTCCACTCATATAAGGTACCTGGTCTAACCAATAGAAAGTAAAACGGTTATTGCCACGGGGTTGGTAGGAGGCTGGAATGGAAAGCTAGGGCTTCATGAATATAGAATTTCAGTATGGTAAGATGTAAATTGTTTTTGGAGCTGGATGGTTGATTAACAGTTTGAGTATATTTAATGCCACTAAACTCTGCACTTAAAATGGTTAAGATGGTAAATTTTAGGTTTATATGTACCTTGTTGTGCTAAAGAATTGAGGAGAAAGCGGGTTTTTGGTTCCTGTCCTAACGCTTACTATAGTGTCTACAAGAAGTGAACAGGAAGGTGGAAGAACATTACGGAGATACAGACTAAAGAGCTTAATATTGAGGTGACCCCGGACAGTGATGGCAAAACTTTTAGAGTTTTCAATGATAATTACTAGCCCCCTTGCAGCACGCGTGCCACTGGTTCACCACCACTGCAAAGGTTTTACGACAAAACTGGCACAAAAGGTTGTTCATTAGATATTTCTCTCAGATACTTAGGACATATTTATTAGAAGCCTCCTGACGCTGCTAGAAAAACAGAAGGTTCAGGAGGACACTATCGCCCTGCCCGTGTTCTCAGTCCAGCTGTCGCTCCCAGATTGTACCGGAGAAGCCCTCTCTGGCCCAGCAGATGGCGCCGGCGCCTGCAGTGCAGCTCCAGGAGCTCAGAGAGCGCGCTGGGTGGGCCTCTCTGCCCCTCGCCTCGGTGACCCTTTCTTCCGGCTCTCCGCGCCCCAGCATGCCCTGCGCGAGCGGCGGTTGCTGGTCCGCTGGAGGCATGGCGGCTTCTTCGAGTGGTGAGAAGGAGAAGGAACGGCTGGGAGGCAGCTCGGCATCCGCAGGCAGTAACAGTACGCGGGAGCGACTGTTGTCTGCGCTTGAAGATCTGGAGGTCTTGTCAAGGTGATGCTCCCGGCCTGCGTACCCGGCCGGGGCGGGGCGGGGACCGACTCTGGAACAGACGGCTCTGCCTTTGCCTTGGCCCCAGGCGCTCGGCGGGGAGGGTCGAGCTCGGTGTCCTGGTGTCCGCGTGCTCTGGACGTGGGGTCCGCAACCCTCTGGGACTCTGGGCGGCATTTTTTCCCATTAGAAGATATTTTGGTAACGACAGTGATCCTGGAGCCCCAAGACAGCCGTAGCGGAGCTTATAAGTCTCAGGGTTTGAACCTCTTTCGTCCACGGACACTTAGCCAGCATTTAAGGAACACCTCCTGGGTGCCGAACTCTGGGGGACCGTAGTGAAGGGGAGGCTGGATGCCGTCGTGGAGGAGGCCAGGGTCAGAGAGATGGCTGTGTAAACCGTGGCGCCGGGCCCCTTTAGGTATGAGGGGTGAGCTGCGGGTACTGGAGCACAGGGACGTCTGTTCGAGTTGTAGGCAAGGCAGGCTTCCTGAAAAGAAAGGGCTGTTAGGGAAGAATTAGTTCACCCACTTGTTAAGCAGCAGAATTGCAAGTTGGGATGGCTGGCGTGCAGCCTGTGTGACAGAGAAACGAGATGAAATTGGGTGTCTTTCTCCATATTCTGCCGCCTTTCATGGTCGGTCTTTCAAGTAAGAGCCTTCATAATGGTCTCAGCTTAGGTGTTAAAATGCAGTGGTTCTCCCCCGTCGAGTGTTGCTCAGATTTGCCCTCTCATTTTTAACTCCTCTATCGTGACTATTTCTTAAGTGCAGTCTCCCAACAGTTTTTACTCGCCTTCCTGCTTTTGCCCTTTATTCATCCATATTGCAGAAAAACGGAATTAACTTTTTAAAAGGCATCTCCTACCACTTCTTTACTGAAAAGTATTTGGTAGGTTCCTGTTGTCCAAGGAGATAAAACATAAATTCCATAGCTGAATGTGCAGTAAAGACATTCTCTTTCCTCACACTCCATCCTGTTGTCCTCATTTGGTGCTATATCTCTCTGCCTTGCCTTTGCCTCTGTGAGTACAGTCGTACAGACATGGGTATGTGCAGTGGCGGGACCATAAGATTAAAACAGATCTGAAAAATTTCTATGGTCGTTATAACATTGTAGCACATTGCATTGATGTTAACCTACTGTACTGCCAGTTGAAAAAAAGTATAGCAAATATAGTTCTCTACAGTGCATAATTAATAATGGTAATAAAGACATTGTTACTGGTTTATGTATTTGCTAGACATTTTATCATTATTCTAGAGTGTATTCCTACTTGTGGAAGAATTTTACTATAAAATGGTATGCTGCTTTATGCGGCAGCAGCCTCGTACATCCTGTACTTATCATGTTATTTCCGCTCGTACGTGATTACCCTATGCTAGTGATGGTGATCCTTTTAGAACTTTCAACGATAACAAATAGCAGTATATGGGCTGTGGATTCTCTGCCACTGCCCTATACCATCGAGGTTTATTAACCTTCTGTGAAGGTTCAACAATAACTAAATCACCTAATGACGCATTTCCCAGAAATTCTCTACCCTGAGCTAGGTATGACTGTTCTTCCACACTAAAAGCCAGTTGTGCTTCTTCATGGTCAGTAGCATTCTTAATCTACTTCCAGTTTTGTGAGTGTTTCAGTCCCTTCAGAATCTCAAATGTAACCTTTTCCGTAGTTAAACCTTTAGCATAAATCTTACCTATTGTGTTTTAAACTATACCTGATCTACTTATAATGAGCATTTTATCTGTGCTGTTAATTTAGTGTGCAGCAGTATTATTGACCAAAGTTACTAGGGCAGCATGATATCAATACATGTGGAAAAAAAGAAGAATTAACCTAAAGACACCAGAAGTTAATGTGTTATGCATTTAATCTATTTTTGTTTGTTTGTTTGAGATGAGGTCTTACTGTGTACCCTAACTGGCCTCAAACTCAATACCTTGAGTTGCGGATAGTTGTCACTACACCTGGCTCCGTTGTTTAAACTATTTTAGATTATGGGGCTGGGGATTTAGCTCAGCGGCAAAGCACCTGCCTGGCAAGCGCAAGGTCGTGAGTTCGGTTTCCATTACCGGAGAAAAACCAAAACCAAAATAAATAAATAAATAAATAAACAATTTTAGATTAAAATACCACCAGCTGTGGAATTTTCAGCCAGCCAGTGGTCAGCATGAACAAAAAAACTCAAAGTCTTGTGCACTGTGGCTGTGTACATGTTTACACAGATTCATCATATGCTATTTTCTTATCTTTGCTGGGTTTGTTGTTTGTGATGGAGAACTTGTTAGTTTTCTAATTAGCTAATCCTCTTAAATGTGTGCCTGCATTATTTCTTTGGAAAAAAGCACTAGCAAGAGGGAGCATTTGAAGTATGATGGTTTCAGTTAAATTATTCACATCTCTATTCCCTGTGACTTGGCCATCTTTGGTGTAACTAACTGAAGCTTCATTAGTTCATGTTGTTACTCTTTGTAAGTTATTAAAATATAAATTAACATTCATAAATGTTACCTAGCCCACTGCTCTTCCAAATAGAAGTGACTTTTATTTGAGAAAAATTTACATGCTTAATCTAATCAGTCCTTTTAGAACCATTGGTCTATCAGACTCAGTCTTTGAAGTACCTGGAAGAGACCATGTAATTCTGATAAAAATTTTTATTTCACTGGATTCACAACAATTAATGAGTAATTGGAAAATACCATTGCTGTTGCATGAACTGGTTTTTCCAGTTATTCCCTTGAGCTATTTCTTTTCTGGAGGAATTTTCATCTGAGGGCCATGTCTAATATTTGTTTGGCTTCTAATATCTTCGCTAAAGAACCTTAATGAGGCAGCTCAGTGTTATTAGTCGAATCGAACTATTCTTTATCATTTGCTCATTTTGACCGGCTATGTGGTGTGGATGGTAGTGGTAAATTTTTCTGTAAATATGTTTTCGGTGTGAAGGAGAACACACACTCTTTTTAGGAAATAGCTGTTGTCTTTTGTTCAGAGTGCTGTTCTTAGAATTTAAAATCCTTCCTTACTGTGTTCACAAAGCCATTCCCCCCACCCTCTTTTTTCCCCCCTGAATTAGGAAGTTAAATTCAGGGCCTTCTCAGTGAGCTACATCCCCAGCATTGAAAAACGTTTTTTTTTGTTTTTTTTGTTTTTTTTTTTTTTGAGACAGGGTTTCATAATGTGGGTAAGTTGCCCAGGCTAGGCTGAAACTTGTGCTTCTCCTGCCTCAACCTCCTAGAGAATTATAAGCATGTACCGCCACAACAGGCTCACTCTTCTACTTGAGCCCAGTAAATTCTTTTTTGAACTGAGCTTGTACCATCAAGATGGCCAATCTTTCTGTTTTGCTGAATAACCCTAATGCATATTTTATATTCACCAAGTTCAGGACCTATTTTTTTTTTTGTTGTTGTTGTTTTTTTTTTTGGTTTTTCTCCGGTACCGGGAACCGAACTCACGACCTTGCGCTTGCCAGGCAGGCGCTTTTGCCGCTGAGCTAAATCCCCAGCCCCTCAGGACCTATTTTTATGAGCCTTCCCATTCAGGGTAAAGATTTTGAGAATCTTTTGACATTTGACAACTTACTAGTCAGTTTGAGATCTTGCCTTTGATTGACTACTGGCCCGTGTATCTGGAGTGTTTTTCTGATGCTGTCAGTACCTGTAGGATTGTTTGTACCTGATCTTCATGTACTTGAGATGACGCAGTTAAGTAACTCATCAGTATAGTATGTCCTGCTTGATGAGATGCATTTGCCCGTGGAAATAGTAAATCATCATTTATATTTTCCTCAGAAACCTGCATGTTTCTGAAACTGTCTATTAAAGCACTTTAGTTGTACATAGTCAGCTGAAGTGCTGAGTTCTCTTTTGCATTTTGTGAAAGAAGCTGTAATTATGTGGTCCTTTCTCCAGGAGTACCAAAAAGATTAACTATCATTAATTTATAGTCTTTATATATTGACAGATTAGTGATCGTCTTCTTAATTGAGGTACTTTGCATTCTGCATTAAAAACCATTGTCTTGGTGGTTTGTTTTCCTTTTCTTAGATTTTTAGATGACTCGTCTGCTGTTACTTTATTTGTTAATCCAAACTGGTGGTCAACTTATAACCCCCAGCTGAACTGAGTAAGCGTGGTGCTGGTGTGGGAAGCCCAGCAAGCCCTGAGGATTGTTGTCAGCAGCATAAGAGGCAGAATGGGAGAAGAAGTTAGGCTGTTGGGAACTGAAAGGCCGTGGGAGCTGAGAAAAGGCTGTTGGGAGCTGGTAGAAGCTGTAAGGAGCTGTTGTTTTGGAGGAGTTTGTCATGCTGACTTTCCTGATGAACTTGGCTGTTTTTATCCTTCAAGGAGCTTGAGACCTTGTTGGCACTGAGAATAGCTTTGGTTCACTTTGGGGGAGCTCTGGTCCTCACTTTGAGCATCACTTCCTGGCTTTGGAGGGGAAGATGGTGCACTGGTCAGTCTCCTGAAGTATGCTGTGTTGGCTTCCCTGATGGGAACTTGGCCATCTTGATCATCCGAGGAGCTTGGGACCTCACTGTTACTGAGGATGGCTGTGGTACCTTTCGGGGGAGCTCTGGTTCTTACTTTGAGCATCACTTCCTAGCTCCAGTGTAGATCCCTCAGCCTGCTAGCACAGATTCTTCATCCCGCTGGCGTGGACTTCCTAGATTCCGCCACTGACCTTTGGACCTTCACAGCACAGATTTGTGAAACAGGCCTGCAAAAGATACTGTTAGGGGCTCTGGGCTTCCAGGTGGATTCGTGGGAGGCATTGTTACAAGCTCTAGGTCTTCAGCTGGACTCACGTAGGACCCTACCATGGGATCCAGGCCTTCGGGTAGATTTCTTGGTCTGTAGTGTGTGGAAAGATTTCTTGCACTCTCTTGTGTATGATTCTTTGGGTAACTGTGATAAATAATCTTATAAAGTATGTGTCCTGTATTATATTGTTCCCCTTGCAAAATAACCCCCAAACCACGACAGTGGGTAAATGAAGTTTTACGTCTCACGATCCTGAAAATGGTTGGTGGTAGTAGTAGAAAAGGTAGAAGATGGTTTGCTACCTAAGTGTCATTGGAATGTCTCTACAGAATGAAGCTGCTCCATTGTGTTTGGCTTACAACAGGTTTCATTATGTGCTCGTTTAAGCATAGTTACATGTACTGATTCTGTGACATTTGTCATTATCTTCTGAATGAAATTTGTGTATAGCTTGTGTTTTAAGAAAATCGAGGCTGGTGATACAGCCTAGCAGTAGACCACTTGCCTAGTATATGCAAGGCCCGAGGTTCAGTCCTCAGCAGTGAAAAAAAAGAAGCAAAAAAGAAAAAAAATCACTAATGTACCTTACTTATCTTTGTGTTGAACCTTGACTTTAGAAAATAATGGATTTGAAATTTAGGATAAATTTTTACTGTTACCTGATTATATATAGAGCCTGTCAGTGTTTTTATTACTTCTTGAAATGTAATAGAATGAGGTGGTCTTTGGAGGAATTTAACAAATAGAGACATGGATTGTAGACTTTGCTTTTTTTTTTTTTGAGACAAGATGTCTATGTAGGTCAAGTTATTCTTGAACTTGTGGTTTCCTTGCATCAGTCTCCCAAGTGCTGGCATTTAGACTTTGATTTCTCAATCTGTTTATACCTCATTGTCCTGCTAAAACCATGTTGATAGGCATCCTGAGGCTTCTACACTAGTCAGTTAATTCTCTTTACCCATAACTTACTTGAAGTGTAATGCCACCAATAATAGGTTCTAACACCTATGTAAGTTATGGTTCACTGGGGAAATGTGGTTGGATTCTAATTAGGAATGCCAACTATATACTTCATATGGCAGAGTAAGGGCTCTTTATTTCCACGACTGTAACCAGAGAGTAGGCCTGGGGATCCTTTGGCCTCTTCTCACAGTTCAAGAAGACAGCTTTCTTCTTTGTCCAGAGACTATTACAGAGCTGCCTGAATCTTAAAGACTTTTCCCTCACCTGTCCTACTTTGCCTGAAGCAAGCTTGTAAGGTGAGATTTGTTAAGAAAAACAAAAGGCTTAATTCAACCCACACTGTTACTACCCTGAAATTAGCTTTTACTTAGACCAGAGGTTGTTGCCCGTGTCTCTCTAGGGTCAAGGAAAAGGTTCAGATGACATGCTCTTTTCATGCATTATGGATTTAAATCATTAGCAAGTTCAGTCTGCTTTATGTTCAAAATATATCCAGAATCTGTTCATGTTTTCCCATTTTTATTAGTAAATCCTAGAGGCTAGGCCCTAGTCAAAGCCACTGTCAACATTTGCCTGGAATATAACAATGGACAGCTAACTTGGAATCTTTTCTGGCCCTCTTAAAATCATTTCACCAGATAGCTCAGTGATTGTTCAAATGTAAGTCAGGTCATGTCATTTTCTTGTTTAAAATGATCAAGGGACTTCTTACGGAGCTTAGAATGAAACACTAATATTTTACTGTTACTAAAACCGTACTACGTATCTACCTTTGTCTTACCTTGTGTCCCTCCCCTTGGTGCTATAGCTCCTCAAACTTGGGCCACTGAACTAGTACCTGTGTCTTTTGCCCAGTGTCTTGGCTTCTTTTCTCTAGTTGCTGAGACAAAGTACCCAGTAGCCAAAGTTAAAGGGGGAAAGGTTTATTTAGCTCGTAGTTTGTAGAAGTTTCAGTCCATAATTAGCTGGGTTTGAGGCATGGTGGCATGGTAGAGGGGCATCCCAGAGGAGAAACAGTTCGTGGTGGCAGAAGACAGCAAAAGCAACAAGTCGGGAGAGACAAGCCTGTTTCTGTCCCTTATATTGTATCTAGTCTACCAGGCTTAGGGTGATGCCAATCCAGTCAGTGGAGTGATTCAGTGATCACCCACCCTTAGTCCTAGCACCCTTAATCCCAGCATTGCAACATGAATCAGTCATATACTCTAGATTCAATCACCTCTGAAAAAACCCCATCTAAAATTGCGTGAAGCCTGGGGAGGACACTTAGATAAAAACCGTAACACCCAGCCTCCTTCCTCCTAGAGCATGTGGCTGGCTTCTCAGTTCATTCATGTCTCACCTCCAGATGTGTCCTTAGAGAGGCATTCCCCAGCCACTCAATTTAAGTAGCCAACCCACTTTACTAACAGTCTCTAATGTAATTCTTTGCTTTTTTTCTTACTAACCCTTATAACTCTGGTTTTATTTCTTCTTACAGTTATTCTTGTCTCTTGTATTAGAATTTAAGTACTATTATCCATTTCTACAATCTATTTGGGAAGTGCCTGCTGCATCAGAGCTAACTCAATAGATATTTGATTATTGAGTGAGTAAATGAAGACCTTGCACCCCCATATTTACTTTTTCATTAGTTAATTTTTTCGTATATAGATAGTGATATGGAAACTAGTGTGGAGAGGGTTCAGTCGAATTGTCAACATCCAGAAAAATGATGTGAAGCTAGAAAGGTAGAAGTACAAAAGTAAAAACAGCTTGGCAGCCAGCGAGAAGGCACAAACACTGGTCTAACTAGACCAATGTCAGGTAGATAGTTGTGAAGTTTTCCTCTTTGATAATTTTTGAGCTGTACCATCTAGCAACAAGTTTGAAAGTGATATGTAAATTCACCTGCTATATTTTTTTCCTGATCATATTTCTTGATCAGATTTTGCTAATCTGATACTAATTTTCATATAGGAAAATTGACATACCTATTGAGTATTCAAGAAAGATGGAATTTTGGTATGTATTAGAATCCCTGTTAGCTGGTAGATGTTAAGCTAATGAAGTAGAGACTGATTAAATCATTAAAAATGACATGCATTCCTTAATTGTTTTGTTTTACTTGGACACATGTTCATTCACTAACCATCCCATTAGTGAGGAACCTTTTCTGTAAAGGGTCAGAGAGTAAATATTTCTGGTTTTTCAGGCCATGTGGTTTCTGCTTTGACTGCCCAACTCTACCCTTGTAGAGGAAAAGCAGCCATCACCTTAATGTATGAAACTGCAGGGGTGCTGGATTTGACTTACAGACTCTGATGTAGGCGTTTTCCTCGTATAAATTACTAGGAATCCATTGTTTGCATTTTCTACCTGGATTTCTTTGAAGTGAAATGAGAATTTAACTCTCTCATCAGGCAGTCTCAGGGCAATATGTTGTGTGTTTTTCAGACTTTTTCCTGGTTCTTTACAGTTGTCCTTGCAAACCTCTGTCTATGCATTTAGCTTAGGTTTTTGTAGAAAGAACTCTTTCCGTTCATAGTCCGGCATTCATGCAGTGTTTATATAATTATGGTAACAAGTAAAAGTAGGTATAAATAAATTCAGTAACAAACACAAGCAAGTCTCAGTAAGAGTGCATCGCAGCTGGTGAGAGCTGAGGTACACAGAGTGGACTGCAGAGCAGTAGCCATGAACAGCCTGCGTGTTGTAAATACCGTGCATGGGCCGGGCAGAGAGCAGTTAAGCAAGTTTCTATTATATTTATTATGTGAAAGGTTTTGTGTGTTGGTTTGTTTTTCTTTTAGGGAACTTATAGAAATGCTGGCAATTTCAAGAAACCAAAAGTTGTCACAGGCTGGGGAGGAAAACCAGGTAAGTGGTTCATTTTAAGATTAAAACAGCAACAAAAATCCAGCAGGGTAGTGCCAGGAGTCCCAGGGAAGCTGTGGTAGAAGGATCACAAGTTGAAGCCAAGTCTGGGCAGTTTAGGAAGACCCTGTTTGAAGATTAAAAAAAAAGAAAAAGGGCTAGGGTGTGTATCAGTGTGAGGCCCTCTGTTTAATCCTCAGTACTATAAAAACAAACAAAAACCCCAATAATTTCTGCAAGTTTCCTGCTTTATATTTTCTTTGTGTGAGAACAGGAAGGTATTACTTAAAACTTTAAATTGATAATTTTTTTACATCACTTATACAAGATAACTGTACTTAAGAAAATAGTTTCCTAAGGGTTTAGCAGAATTTTATTATTTCTCTTTATAGTTCTAGTTACCTTTACACATGTATTCAGTTTTGTCTTTTGAGTGAACCAATGAAATCTTGGTAAATAAAGATTAAGTCAGTATGTTGAGTCTAAAGTTAATATCCTTATAAATTTAGCCCTTATTACAGGTTTGGTTACTGTAGTTCAATTTGAAAACAAACGGAAATAAAAAATCACTGTTAATAGAAGTTCTCTTATGGGTATAAATCTTATACCCATATGGATACTTTTTATTTTCCTTATACTTTCCTGCTCTAATTTTCTGCTGTGAACAGGTTTTGTTCCCCAACTCAGAAAAATTTTAAAGACATTTAAATGATAAATTTTATATTAAATTACTTTACTATAATTTTTAAAAAGAAAATGAGCCAGGCATGATAGTGCACTCCTGTAATCCTCACACTTGGGAGGCTGAGGCAGGTGGGTTGATGTGACTTAGGTCAGCCTGCGCTATATAGTGAGTTCAAGGCCAGCATGAGCTAAACAGTGGGGACAGGGGAGGAGAAAAATGAACTGGGAAAGTTAGCCTTTTTAATAAAGAAGAAAACTAGAAGAGAAGACAGTATATCATAGACCTCGCTATCATCTGCCCCATCATTATATCAGTTTTGTCTTAGGGCATATTTTGAGGGCACAGAAATCTGATGAATTGAGTAGAGAATTGTTAGGGTCTTGCTAAATTGCCCACGCTTAAATTTGTAATCTACCTTGCTCTGTTCTAAGATTACAGATGTGTACCACCATGCCTGCCAGTTTTATTAACAAAGATTAGGAATAATATTTTGGAGGTGTTAAAATTTTATAGCCTTGCTAATTCATGTATGAATTCTTTGTCTCATTGGAATGTGGTCTTTCAGTATTCTGTTTTTTGATGTAGTCAACTATTATCTGACAGGTCCTTGAGTTGTTAATTCACCGAGATGGGGAATTTCAGGAACTGATGAAATTGGCACTTAATCAGGGAAAAGTCCATCATGAAATGCAAGTTTTAGAAAAAGAAGTAGAGAAGAGAGACAGTGATATTCAGCAACTACAGAAACAGCTAAAGGAAGCAGAACAAATACTGGTAAGTTGATGATTGGCCCCTAAGGCAAAGGAGGACAGTGTTAAACTATTCTGAAAAATAAATCAGTATCACTAATTTGAAGGCCACAAGACTTTACTTTCATGTCTAAAAGTAACATTCTGTCAGTAATAGTTTTTAAATTTTTATTAGTATGGATTACATTCATTGTGTAGAAAACACTGTACATGGACAAAACACATGTACATAATATACCTTAATTCTTTTTACTTCCTCTTCTCTTCCCCTTCTTCCCCTCCTTCTCCATCTCTTGGGACTTTTTCAGTAGTAAAGAAAAAACCATTGCTTTTTGACATTTTATTTTCAGATAGTCTGTATTACTTTTAAACTACATTTTCATATTTAAGGATTTCACAATATTGAATTGTAGAAATGGAAAGTTTTGCTTTTATCCTGGTATAGTACAAGTTTTAATTACTAGTGGTCTAAAGCTTCAGTTTTTCAAATATTTTGAAATCATAAAATGTATATTAATTTCACAGATTGGTTAAAATATACATTAATTTATTTGATCTTCATCTTAAACCAGGTGGGATTAAGATATATGTTACGGAACCTAGTTTTTTCTTTGTTCCTGATTACCACTTCAGAGGCAATTTATTAGCCATTAGTGGCCTAGTTATTTTACTAAATACCAGTTGCCAGATGATCCTAATACAGAAACAGCTGAGTTTGATTTTCTTATGAGCCTGATATTTCCGGCATCTTATCCTTGGTGAACCTCTTCAAAATGTGCGAAAATGGGCTCTAATAAATAGGAGGCTAATGGTCCAACGTACCTTAGTAACTCCTACTGAGGAGACAATCCCAAGTAATGCTTTCAAAAAATGCTTATATTAAAGTACGTTTTTCAAGCGCCTGCCTGGCAAGCGCAAGGTCGTGAGTTCGGTTCCCGGTACCGGAGAAAAACCAAAAAAACAAACAAACAAACAAAAAAATAAAGTACATTTTTCCCCTATGAAGGTAATACATGCTTATGAAAAGGTAATTCAGAAAATACAAAAAAGTAGAAGGAAGAAAAATTGCCTTTAGTTCCGTTTCTCATATAATGCCAGTATTTACAGTTTGGTCTTTGTGTTTTTTGAAACTCAGGAGAGTATTTTTTTTTATCCTTATTGTGATCTAGAAAAATACAAGCAGACTTATCTAAAAAGCATTTTCCATATAATTATATCCTCTTCCAAGTTTATATTATAAATAATGTTTGGATAAATATCTTTGCAGATAAATTTTTTTTCTTCTGTATTTTGGATTGTATTCTTAAGATTTCCAAAAATTAGTTTTTAAATTGCAAAGAATAAACACAGGATCATTAGGAGAAAATTTTTTATTAGATAGTAGCTTTATATGCATTATCTCAGTCTTCATAACAGTTCTTGTAAAGTCAGTGCCATTATTAATGTGAAGAAAAAAAGACTTTAAATGGATAGTTAAGTTTCTTATGGAGGTTAAAAAATAGAGAGATAGAAATTAAACCTAGATATCTCTGACTTCATACTCTTAATTACTCCAGAATGTTTCTTTTATTAGAAAGACATTATATTGGGTACTTTATCCTTGAATTAGATATAGCAATAGGATGCTATTAAGTGATAAATGGTCTGGATCCCTTCTGCATATTTATGGTATGTGACATAAATTAGCAAATGAATTTATAGTTTGTAAACTATGAGTGGAAAACTGGTGTATGAATATATTTCTTTCATTAAATATAACTTTGATATAAGTAATATCAGGTGGTATTTCAACCCATTAGAGATAAATTAGATTTCCAAGTTTTGTAAATTGTTCTTGTGAATAAATGTCTTGTTAATTAAGCCAAGAGCTATGCTTGATATAGTCAAGAATAAATCATATATATATTTTTAACGTTGTTTAAATTAGGCAACAGCTGTTTACCAAGCAAAAGAGAAACTCAAGTCAATAGAAAAAGCAAGAAAAGGTTAGTACCATGGAAAAGCTGGATGGTCTTCTACAAAACCTAAGTTCTTGTTTCAAGAAGCTCATAAGATCACTGGTAATCATTTCCTGCTGTTGAAAAGATTCCAATAAATATTCACTGGACTTTGTTGTGTTCTAGTATTGTAGTAGGCATCCCTAGGGAGGTAGAAGTATCATCTCTTTTCAGGTTATAAGAAGGAATAATAGAAGCCAGTTTTGTCCTTGTATTTGAGTGTACAATAAAGAGAATGGTTTATAAAAGTTGTTGGGAGAAAGAAAAAGAAATGGGATTTGAATTGGATCTTGAAGGCTAGGATAGAGAGAATGAAAGAGAACGTCCACTGGACACCTGAACTGGGACAAGACCTTCATGATATCCATACTAGAAGTACCTTTGGGATGTTGAGCACATTGCGGGGTGCAGAGGCCCAGCAGGCCTTCCTGTCCTGTACTACCTTTTAAAACGGCTTATATTACGATCTTATTGGGTCTTTTCATCTGCATAATAAAAGTGGAATTGTACTTAAAACTTTGGTTACTTGCCTTTAGTGACTTGTTGATTTGAATTACATTTAATCATCTCAAAATAATTGTTTAGTTTTCTTTCCTGTTTCTTTGGGAGCCTACTTTTGGGTTACTTGTAAAAAATAGCTAATGTCTTCTAAGACATAAAGTAGGCTTCTGCAGCAGTAAACAGGTCTCTAAGAGAGATAATTGAGGCTGGCTATTTGAAACCTAAAGCATGTCTTCATGAAATATTTTATACCGCCTTTATAGTTTTTTGTCATATTGAGACAAATCTAAAGAAAAATCAGTTATAAAAGAATTTTGTTCTCACTTTTCAGAGGCAGCTGCTGCTCATGTTTGGTGTATGTCCTTCCAGATTTTTTTTCTAGATTTATGAATATATATTAAAAGTACCCCCAAATAAAAATACATTTATTTTAAAACAAAAGATCGTCACACTGTACATATTCAACAGCTTTTTTTACCTAATAAATGCATGTGTACTTTTTTTTCTTGAGGTCTGTTTAGATCGTAAGCCATGTTGATCACATAGAATAGTATAAACCATCTGATGATTTCATAACTTGGATGTCATTTGGAAATGAAACATTGTTTTCTTTATTTGTACTTACTGTGGCTTTCTGAAGAGTAATGGTGTTTAATAATAGTTATAGACTGAGATTACTGAACAGTA
This sequence comes from Chinchilla lanigera, assembly GCF_000276665.1. Taxonomy (NCBI): domain Eukaryota; kingdom Metazoa; phylum Chordata; class Mammalia; order Rodentia; family Chinchillidae; genus Chinchilla; species Chinchilla lanigera. The sequence goes on along the minus strand of NW_004955431.1, from coordinate 1,799,250 downwards.
TGTTTGTCTCCCAAATGTTTCTTTATTTTAGCTGATTTTGCTGGATGAGTGTCATCTTTAGTTTGGAAATATATACACTTTAGGTTTACAGTATATATGGAGGCATAGTTGGGGAAGTTAAGTGGTTGAGATTACTCTATTTTCAGATAATTTAAAATTAGCTGGGTGTAATAGTGAAATCCAGTAATCCCAGCACTGTGGAGACTGAGGCAAGGGAATCTCTAATTCAAGGCCAGCCTAAGTTACATAGTGAAAGCCTGTCTCAAAGGAAAACAAAACAAAACAAATAAAATTAAGTATACTGTGTAACTATGATGTATGCCCTTCTAAAATTGTATGTTTAATAGACTAAATTTTATTGTTCCCTTAATTGTCTCAGGTGCTATCTCCTCTGAAGAAATAATTAAGTATGCACATAGGATTAGTGCAAGTAATGCCGTGTGTGCCCCACTGACCTGGGTTCCAGGTAAAAATACCGTTCTTTTATATGTAGTTTTGAAAGTTTTTAGGTTCATGAATGTGAACATAGACTTAATTACAGAATATATATTTTAGAAACATCTACCAATAAAGATATTTTCAAATCTTTACTGTCTCACAAGTGATGATTTATGCCTTAGTTTTTATAGATTTGGTTTTCTATATAAAGCCAGGGGTGCTAGGGACTGTGTTTCTGTCCTTTTTTAAAAATCATAAGTTATCAATTGTAAAAGGTTTAAGTTAATATGTGATACATCTAAAACAATGGATTTATGTGTCTGTAAAACCCCAGTTGGCCAGAAGCCAACTCTTGGAGCCATTAGGGCTTCCACAAACGATAGAACCTGAGAAACAAACAGTCCCTGCACTCTTAGGTGCTACATTTAGACACAGTGGTTGGCACCCAGTAGCTAACACAGGCCTACAAACAGCTGGGAGAGTTAGAAATAGCAAAGAGAGAAACTACCAACCGTATTCACAGTAAGTAAAATAAAAGACAGGGAACCTAAAGAGGAGCAGTAGGCTCTTATGAGGAATGAGAGAGGTATCTCAACTCCATCCCTCCTGAAGGTGGTGTTTACTGTCACTAAAAGTACTAAGGGGAACTACAGTTTTGGAGGTGAGTAATGTGGAGTTGGTGAGAAACATTACCATAAAGTTGGTCCAAACCTGGCTGTGTTTTTATCAGCCCCAAACTGCTATTTGGTATGTTTTCATGGTTGGAATGAGAACACCTACTCCTGATAGCACTAGAAAGTTACAGGAATTAATCTTTTAACAAGATCAGAAAGTTTGGTTGGAAGGAGGTTTAAGTAACCCTTCCAATAAACAATCCATTCCTATCTGATAAGAACAGATACTACACTTGATCTTAGCCAAAAGGCTGAGAAGTGATCCATTCCTGTCTTATAAGTGTCCTGATCATTGTTATTTTTCTAACTAAAAGATGGAATTAAGTTAGAAGAATTGAAATCATAATTTTCTCAAATTATCATTTGAAGTGTTTACTGAATGACTGTCTCATCTTTTTCATATAGCGAATAGTATATTCCTGGGAAGATTGAGAATAAAAGTACATGTATTTTTAAAATTAATACATTATGCTCTTAATAACAGTTGATAAGGTGAGCTTCATATTCCAAAATTTAAAATTAGTTGAGTTTTCAGTGTGCACCAAGGAAAATTAGTACTTCAAAGAACATATTTTTTGTTGTTGTTAAATATGATTGACTTAAAAGCAGTCTTTATGGTTTAGGAGACCCACGAAGACCATACCCAACTGATTTAGAGATGAGAAGTGGATTGTTGGGTCAGATGAACAATCCTTCCACGAATGGTGTGAATGGTCATTTACCAGGAGATGCCCTTGCTGCCGGTAGACTACCAGGTAATACTGATCTGAAGAGTGTTTCCAAGGAGATCAAGGACTTGATGACCGGGCAGAGATGACAGTGATGGGCTTTAGGGCTTTATACATTTGAGAGTCCAGAGCCAATTCATTTTAATAGCTAGGTTCTCTGCCTGTATGCCCTGCTTTCTAGTTACTCCATTTAAAGGCTTTTAGATGGAGGTTATGAAATTAGATAAAACTGCTTTTATCTCCTTTACCTATTATATTCCGACATAGTCCACAGGCGTCAGGGTTCTGTGTTTTTTTTCCTGCTCTACACTCAGTATTTTTGCAGTTGTGAAGTATGCCATATAAACAAACATGTATTTGTTATAAATAAATTATTAACATGTACTTTAGGTAATTTGTGTTTTGTATGTATATGGTGGAATATCTGTAAGATACGTAAAAGGAAATACCTTTCTGAGGCAGTAACTGTCAATATTTTAGTTTATTTCCTTTTTTCTTTTTGCATTTTTACATTAAAAATATTCTCCATATATTGCTTTTTTTGCTTGACAGTACATGTTAAGGATGCCCATATGTTATTAAAAAATGCTTTGTACACATCATTTCTGTTAGCTACCTAAAGTACAAACTGGGGGTGTCAGTGTGCACATATATTAATTTCCTTAGCTATACCTCATCTTTTTCATTATAATTTGTACTGAGTTATATACCAGTCTCAATCCAGTCAGTAGACAAACCATACAGGTAATTTGAACAGTAAAATTGAAAGACTTGTTAACTCGTTCCAATGTACTTACTAAGGGGTAAACATTGTTTTTTTTTTAAAGTACAGGAATGACAGATACGGAGAGTTGCTACTACACTCTAGTGGGCAGAGGCAAGGGACCCAAGAAGAGGGCAGACTAGAAAGGCACCCTTCCCACCCTCACTCCAAACCTGACATATGGGGTAGCTATGGCAGCTCCATGTCCGAGAAGATGAGGTATCAGAGGCCAGTGTTGGCAAGCAAGAAACTGCACTGGGGTCTTGGGGAGACTTACTGGACAGCCACCCTTTACGACTGTAGTGAGACTGACTAGGAAACCACCTTCAGGGGTGCAACCACTGTTGCTGAGAGGGAAGCCCGCTGTGATGTGTGTACTAACCAGCCCTACAGGAGTGAATGCATAAAACACCTGAGCCAGGAAATGAAGGCCATTCTCCAGCAGGCTCCCCCCAGGACCTTCTACGGATAAAAGCTGGATATTGTGGAAGCGGGTGGAGGAGGCATGGTTTAGGGTCCAGGAAGAAGGGTAAATTTGCACCAGCTGGCACTCCCACCTAGTTAATAGCATTGCTCTTCAGAAATCTGCCTTCTCTTAATCCTAAACTTAGGGCTATACTTTCAGGGATCATTTCTATACTGTGTTAATCCTGAACTTTTTTGTACAATACTTCCTGTCATACATTACTAGTCAGTTTGTCTTAGAACCATGTATAGTAGCATCAATGTATCTTACAGGAAAAACTTGTCAAGAGACTATGTGAATAGTGTCTTAAGAGAGTAGTATGGTATTTTTTATATATAAAATAACTTTTTCTTTGCGAAAATATTATACTTTTCACTGATCTTTTGTATTATGACCTTCCTTAAGTTGGCCAAATAAATAGTTTTATTTTTAGCCTTAAAAAACTTACTTCAAGGGCTACAGGTGTATCCCAGTGATAGTGCACGCTTTGCCTGTAGGAGGCCCTGGATTTGCTTCCCAGCACCACAAAAAAATTGTTTTTACTTCAAATTACTTATGAAAAGGAAAGAATAATTAACTAGGTTACTCAGAAAGAGAACTATTTTCATATATGTGTCTTTCTTTTCTCCAGATGTTCTTGCTCCACAGTATCCATGGCAGTCAAATGATATGTCAGTGAATATGTTACCACCAAACCACAGTAATGACTTTTTGTTGGAACCTCCTGGGCATAATAAAGAAAACGAAGATGATGTAGAGGTTATGTCAACGGACTCCTCAAGCAGTAGTAGTGACTCTGATTAAAAAACACGGGAGACACCCTACAGAACTGCAGACCACAGAATTCTGTTTCTGACACAGGAGCAAGGAGATACTGCAGAGGCATAGAGAGTAGCCACGTAAATATTGGCTGTGATGGAATTGTGTAGCCCATTAAAAGTCGAAATGGATTTTCCCTTTAAAGCCCACAATCATAGTTTTAGTTTTAATCCACCAGGCAAATGTTTGGGGATTAGTCAAAATTTACTCTTGGAAAGGAAGATTATTCAGTAGTTCAGCGCTTTCCCGCTCTGCTGTGCGCCTGTTGTGATGTATTTGTGCGTAGTTCTGGAGATAGAGTTGAGGGAGGTGACCCCTGTACATACCACTAATGGCTTCCGGGAATTACTTTTTAAAACAGGGAAGTGGATATATGTTACATTTCAGAATAAAAACTCATTTCAAAGTGAAGTCTCTTGGCTTCTGTTGCAGGAACAGAAGAACAGTTTGTACTATTTGTATTCATAATTTTTGTAAATAAATTTGCTTCTGTTTGTATATTTCTTTCTTGTTTTGCTTTTTAAGGTAGGGTTTCGCACTGTAATTCAGGTTGGTCTTTAACTCACTGTGTAGCCCAGGCTGGCCTTGAACTCATGGTGATTCTCCTGCCTCAGCCTCCCAAGTGCTGGGACTACAGGTGTGCACCACCATGCCTGGCTGTATGTTTCTTTTTTAATTTAAATAAACCTTTGGTGTAGTAGGAAATTATTTCTGTAAACCATTTACATTCTGTAATCCTTAAGTAGAATCCTGGAGTGAGAATGCAAGTGACATAATGAACATCTGATCTAGTAATCATAGCCAACAGGTTTCTCAGTGGCCCACATTCTTACTCTTAGAAACAGTGTTCTTTAATAATTGAGTAAAAGGTATGTCTGCTTTTAAAAATTATGTGAAAAATTTTAGAAGAGAGCAATCACCTCTTCCCCTCACATCCTTTCTCTCTCTCTCTTTTTTATTTATTTACTTATTTTTGGACACATCTGCTTTAGCCTCCCGAGTGCTAGCACGGCAGGTGTGAACCACCGTACTCATTTCCTCAGGTTCCTTCCCTCTTGCAGTTTCCCAGGAGTCACATTTAACCACTTTCCATTTCTGGTATGTAACTTCCGTGTATGTATATACATTATTTCTTGATTTACCAGTTTTGGACTATCACTTTTTTCTTATTACAAATATGACATCCATTTTGAAACAAATACATTAAAGCACAGAGAAAAATAAAATTATTAGCATTCTACTTAGAGTTAATTTCTGTGGATTCTTTGCAAAAATTCACATGTATAATTTTTAAAAGACCTTTCCTGAGGTGCTCTATTTTTTAATTTTTAAAAAAATTTTTTTGTTTCAGTGAGACAGTTCAGGCTGGCCTTGAATTCCAACTGATCCTCCTGCCTCAGGTTCCCAAATGCTCAGATTATAGGCATATATTGCCACACCTGATCTGTATTTTTTAATTGTTAGTAATCTCTATATATCTTTCAAATGAGCTGAGAATTCCATTTTTTTGTCTTGTTTTTCTCTTTTGATTATCTTTGATCTCTAGAAAATCATCTCTTTTGATTATCTTTGATCTAAAGAAATTGATCCTACAACTCTTCATAGAACAAAGGGCATTTAATATTTTAATGTCTTTCCTTCTAGGTTTATATTTATGAATGGAGAATATGTCTAATTTTAAACCTTGCCCTGTCCATCCAATACTAGGAATATTTTTCCACATGGATACATTCTTTGAAAGATTTACTTTAATGACTAACGTTCCATTATGTGGATGTGCTTCAATGTATCTACTTTTTTATTATTGGATAGTTAAATTTCTTTTTGAGGGGTAACATTTGTGTATCAACACTGCAAAATTTTTAGGATAGGTTCAGAAAGAATATGTGGTTTTTCAAGTTACTCAATTTGGTACTAGCTTTGAGTTGCTGCTGGAAAAAATTACCACAGACTTGGCTTAAACAACATAAATTTAGCCTACAGTTTCGTAGGTCTGAAGTCCAACTGGGTTTCACTAGGCTGAATCCAAGGTGTGGCCAGGACTGCTTTCGTTCCCGGAGGCTCTGGGGGAGAATGTTTCCTTGCTTTTCCTTGGCTTTGATAGGTTGCCCTGCTTCTGTGGTTCTGGGATCCTAGTTTTTTAGTTTCTCATAATGCATCACTGACGTTCTTCTGCCCACATTTTACAGGTTAAAAGAAACCCAGTGGGCCAGTCTGATCCCCTTCAGTGTCCCCTCTAGCTGTGAAGCTGAAGTCCTTTCCTACTCTACTCTCCTTTGTGAAGGGCTGGCCTGATCTTGTCAGCTCAAACTGAATCCTCTTCGGATTTTCTCTTTCTCCTAATCTTCTTACTCTTTTGTTAATGGCTGGTGATCTTTGCAGCAAATCAAGCTGATGTCTCATCATTTTTCTTTCTACTTAGAGCTTTTTTCTGTTTAGAAAAAAAATCCCTGTAATATACTGGGCCCACTGGGTAATTCTAGGTAAATCATTTTAAAATCAGCTGGTTAGCAACTTTATTCTGTTTGCTACTTTTTTGCTAAACTATGATGTTCAGTAGGTTAGATGTATTAAATACATTTTCCACGTGCAATATTTCAAATTATGATGGGTTTACCGGAGTATAACCTCATAAGTCTAGGAGCATCTGTCTTTACAATAGTCAAAATGTGGAATCTGGTAGGGTGATGTACACCTGTAATCGCAGCACTTGGTAGGCTAGGGCCAGTTTGGGCTGCATAGTGAGACCTTGTCTCAAACAACAAGAAGAAATGGTGGAGGCAGCCAGAGTGTCCCTTGGATGGATGGATAAAATGTGGTTTACAGACACAATGGAATGTTAGCCTGAAAAGAAATGAAATTCTGACAGAAGAAGCTATATATGTAGATGAACCTTAACATGACAGAAGTAAAATAAGCTAGTCACAAAAAGCAAATACTGTATGATTTCACATGTGTGAGATACCAGGAATAGTCATTTATGAAGACAAAATAAAAAGGTAGTTACCATGGACTAGTGGAAGTGAAATTAGCATTTAAAGGGAATGGAATTTTGACATGGGAACATGAAAAATGTTTTGCAGATGGAGGATGATTACACAGTGCTATAGTAAACACAATTGTTGGCAAGATCTGGAGCAATTGGAGCCCTCATACATTGCTTCTATGAAATGGAGCAGTCACCTTGGTAAACTCTGGGCCAGTCCTCAGAAATGAAACATAGTTAAAATTATATGACCCAGCGATTCCATTCTTAGGTATGTATCCAACAGAGCTGAAAATATATCTACAAAAACTTCTACGTAAGTGCTATTAGAAGCAGTCTGCATAGTAGAAAGTGGAAACAACCCAGTGTCCAACTATGAGTAAGTAAAATATGGCATATCCATATAATGGAACAGTATTTAGCTGTAAAAAGGACTGAAATATTTATATACATCTTACAACATGGAAAAACCTAGAGAACATAGGCTGTGAGAAAGAAGCGAGACAGCCACGTGTGATTCCATTTAGTGGTTTCAAGGACTGAGAGGGATGGGTGCTTGGGGGTGAGGCTGATAGGATGCAATGAAAAAGTCCCAAAGTTAGATGGTGCTTGAATAATGCTGAATATACTTAGATGTGCTGAATTGTACACTTTAAAAAGAGATTTTAATGGTGTATGTGTTAATGAAAAGGTGTAATATGGATTTGAAACCTGTCCGTGTGGAGAAACAACATAGAGCAGTACTTGTCTTTCAACTTGGGCACTTTTCCAGGAGTAAAATTGTTTTGTAGACTGGTAAACTGAGTAATATATGCCATAAAATGAGTTGGGCCAAGAGTATTAATGTTTTATCTCACAGTTCAGTATCTTTGTATTAACCAATATGAATTTGCTTTAATGGCATACCCATATACATAAATTCCATAGTATGCAGTCAATAAAATATCAATTTATATAAAATAGGCATTTAAAATAGCTAAGGAAGGAGGGAATGTGGAAAGGATATGAAGCAAACGAAGTGAATCTTGGTACTTGTTGGATGATAGATGTATTGAAGTTCACTGTACCATTTTATATTTCTGAGATTTTAAAATATTCCATATTTTGAAGGAAAACACCTTTGTTCTCCACATCAGTGCCCCCCGACACACACACCTTGTTTTCAAGTGCCAGGGAAAAGCTGGGCTCTTCTGGAAGATAGCTTTGATGCTGCCAAAACTCCAGTTCAGGATGCCCGACACGGAAGGAGTGCGGGGACTCACCAGCAAGCATGTGTCGATTGTGTTGCTGTTCCCTGAATACAGCTGTGAGATTTAGGCCACCTGTATTAGTTTGCTGAGGCTTCCATAATAAAATATGACAGACCAAGTGGTCTTAAGCAATAGAAATTTGTTTTCTCACTGTTCCAAAGACCAGAAATGTGAGATCAAGATGTCAGAAGGGTTACTTTCTTCTGAGGCCTCTTGTCATACAGATGACCTCCTTGATGGGTCATCATGATCTTTTTTCTGAACACATGCATCTCTAGTATCTGTTGAGTACATCACAGTTTCCTCTTTTTATAAGACACTAGGTTTTCAGGTTGGAGTAGCTCCCCGTGGCCTAATTTTTTTTTATTTTAAAGAGAATAAAAAATTTAAAAATCATTGAAAATGACACTGCATTTTAAAACAAAATGATAGGAAATCAACAATGGTTGTTACATTGCCTATTGTTATCTTCAAAGCAGTAGTTCAGATTACCAGATATAGGCATGCAAAATGGATCAAAAAAATTAAGCATGAACTGTTCCCTAATTTTAACTTAATCTCTTTCAAACTCCGTCTCCAAATAGAGTCACATGCTGAGGTGGAAGAACTGGTGGGACACAGTTCACATGACTACCAGCTAACAGCCTGCACAGAACATTTAGTGAACTTCTAAGGTATGTTTATCCTGGTGAGGTATCTTTTTACTTTAGATTCAGTTTGTTATATATTTTCACGTTGAGGTCCCTTGTATAGCCTCATTTTACAGAATTTGGCTAATCAGTGTTTAGCAAAGTATTTTTATTACATCTTCATTTTAACACTTTTAACATATAAGGTTCTTTTTTTAAAGCAGTTCTTATGAGACCAAATCTTTGGTTAGTGACATTGCCTTAATAATATTTGTGTGGGAAAATGATTTTCTTTGTAACAACTGATTTTTTTCATTTTTAAAAACTTATTAGTACATGTTTGCAGTACATAATGACTATATTCACTGTAGGAAATCAGTACATGTGCATAACACAGTTCAATTCTATTTTACCCCCCTCACCTCCTACCCTCCTTTAATTTTTCCAGTATCAGCTTCATTTATTTATGACTGTATGAAGTTAATTATATATACAGACTGAAAACCAGACGAGCTAATGAACATCTAAAACATGTAAAGCAGTTGTACTAAGTCAGTTGTACACCTTTAGACACATTGTTCGTGTTGGATTACAATGCTGAGTTTTTCACGTAAGAGATACCATGCAATATTTAAGCTTGTGTGTCTGAGTTACTTCCCTTACATTATGTTCTCAAGGTCCATCCATTTTCCTACAAGTGACTCAAGTTTATCCTTTATGGCAGAGTAGTGCTCCGTTGTATATAAACATCATATTTTCTTTCATCTGTTGATGAACATATAGGCTATTTCCAAGATTCAGCTATTAAGAATTGTGCTGCTACAAACATGGGTATGCGTACATCCCTGGGGTATGATGTCTTTAACTCTTTGGGGAAGATACCTAGAAAGGGACTATCTGGGTCTTATGGAATTTTTATTTTTAGTTTTTTGATGAATCTCTGTACTGATTTCCATGGTGGTTGTATCAGTTTACAGTCCCACTGTAAAGGACTTGGCTGAGAAGTGAATGGTTAAACTGGAAGGTAAAAGCACACAGGCTCTGTGAAGAGTGGGTGGTTAAAGCACGAGGCAGAAGCACACACATTGTTTGAGAAGTGAATGGTTAAACGAGAAGAAATTTAGTGAAGTAGGTTGTGTCTGGCCATCATTCTTCCCCTTTCCTCAAGAAAACTGCTTAGCCTTGAGACAGCTCCTTTCCCAAACTTTCTCCTCTTTTTTCACTTCCACTGATATTCTAAATAAAAAAGCTGGGGGTTTTTGGCTTCAGGGCTTCTCCTCGAAGTCTCCCTGATGCTGGGCACTCTTGCTTGAGATAGTCCCTCTGGGCCTTTCAGTGATTTAACTAAGTCTGAATAATCATGCATCCTCTACCCCGCCATAGTTGCACACTGCGACATCCCACCAATAATGGAAAACCAGTCCTTTCCTCTCCACAGCCTCACCAGCATTTGTTATTGGTTATTTCTTGATGGTAGCCATTCTTTCTGGAGTGAGATGGAACCTCAGTGTTATTTTAATTTGTGTTTCTCAAGCGGTCAGTGATGTTGAACATTTTTTCATGAATTTATTGGTCATCTGAGAAGTGTCTTCATTTTTTAATTGGATCTTTAAATTGGGGGGTCTAATTTTTTTGAACTCTTTATATAGTCTAGATGTTGGTCTTTTGTCTGAGAAGTAGCTGGTAACTTTCCCCCCATTCTGTAGGTTGTCTCTTCACTCTGTTGCTGGTTTCCTTTGCTGTGCAGAATCTTTTTAATTTGATGTAATCCCATTTGTTGACACTTGGTATTATTTCTTGTGTAAGTGGGATTTTGTTTAGAAGGCTTTTCATCAATGCCTATGTCTTCAAGACTTTTACTGATTTTGTCTTCCAGCAGATTAAGTGTTTTTGTTCTAATGTCTAGATCTTTGATCCATTTTGAATTTAGTTTAGTGCATGGTGACAGACAGGGTCTAGGTCCAACATTCAGCATGTGGATACCTAGTTTTCCCAGCACCATTTGTGAAAAAGGTGTTTTCCCTCCAGGAAAAGGATTTGGTTCTATTGTCAAAGATAACATAGTTGAATGTATCTAGAGTTGTTTCTGTATCTTGTAGCCTGTTCCATTGATCCATGAGTCTGTTTTTGTTGTTTTTCTGTTTTTATTTTTTCCCAATACCATGCTGTTTATACCACTGTGGCTTTATAGTAAAAGTTGAAGGCGGATTGTGCTGCCCCCAGCCTTGCTCTTGTTGCCCAGAATTGCTTTTGCTATTCTAGGTCTCTTTTGGTTCCATATGGATTTTAGGATTGCTTTCTTCAGTTCTATAAGGAATGTTATTGTTTATTTTGATTGAATTGGATTAAATCTCTATAACAGTTTTGGAAGTATGGCCATTTTGACTATATTAGTTCTGTCTATCCAGGAACAGGAGACATCATTCCATTTTCTGATATTTTATTTCTTTCACTTGTCTTACTGCTGTAGCTAATGTTTTGAGAAGTGTATTGAGTGGAAGTGGTGATAGTACACATCCTTGTCAGGACATCTCTCCTGATTTTAGGGAAAGCTTCCACCCTCTCTCCATTTATTATGATGTTAGCCATTGGTTTGTCATGGATGGCTTTTATCAGGTTGAGATAAAGATCTTCTATTCCTATTGTCTTCTGGCTTTTTAAAAATCATGAGTAGATGTTGGATTTTGTCAAATGTTTTTCCTGCATCTGTTGAGATGATCCTCAACTGATGGCCATTTAAGGAGAAATCTGGTTGCTACACATAGGTTATTCTTAAACTCTTTAAAGCATACTTTCCCTAAATCTTTAGCTTAAGATTTCCTTTTTAAATGTTCTAGGTACCATAGTGTTTGATGCACAGAATCAGATTATTAACATTAAAGACCTATGAAGTTGCATAGTCCAGGTGTATGGAACAGATTTCAGGTATGTGCCATTTCCAATGACTCATTCTGATTGCTGTTAAAAAGGCTTTTGAGGCTGAATCTAGGTGCAGTTAGTGAGGAAGAGTGTTTGCCATAACTGATGTAACTTAGTTTCCTCCCACTGTCATTCATTCTTCATTCATTCATTTGTTGTGTCTGAGCACCTTCATGTGCGAGGCACTTTGTTACATACTTAGGACCTAGCATTGAATAAAACTGAGCGTGATTATGAACTAATTGTCAACTAGAGTGGGGAGTGTCCAGCTGAATAGAGTCATCATGATTCTGGGTGTGGAAGGCCTTTTGGCCTGCTAGTGTAGACTCTTTAACTTCTAGCACTGACCCTTTGACCTCCCAGTGCAGACCCCTTGGCCTTCCATTGCAGATCATTCAGCCTCCTACTGCAGAATTGTTCAGGACATTGCTGTGGGCACCAGGTCTTTAGCTGGATCCTTTGGATCTCTAGAGCAGGGACAGATCACTTGGAGTACTTCTACATTTGCCATTGTTGGCCAGTCTTGTAAATTTCTGTGTCCTGCATTAAATCTGAGTCAGAGCATGTGCATTCTTTTGAGGAGCCTTGCTCCAGCCCTGCAGGCCCTTGTAAGCACTGACTGATACACTGAGTCTGCCTTCCGGAATTCATGAAGCAGAGGGGCAGAAGGAGAGACAGATCATGAGCATATATGTAAGATGAAAATGGGGAGTTGCAAGTATAATAAAGAAGAAAAAGAAAAAATAAGGAACTGAGTTCCAGTTTCAACAATTATTGCAACATTTTTGTTTCTCAACAAAACAAAATTTTTCAAGTGTGTGGCAGAGACCAGAAAGGTATTCAGAGACAAATAGATATGAGTGTTTATTATGATTCAAGCTCTTTTATGACAAAAAATTTTATAGCCAAAATACGTGGGCCTTTCATGAAGTACAATTGAGCTTTCATAAATGTTAAAACAAAAGTAAGAAATGTCAGGCTCTTCAAGTGCCTGAAAAGTTCATTCTTTGATCTGGGTTAAAGGAAGAATTTGGGGTTCCCTGCCGCTCCTCTTATGAAAATGAGTATGCCTGACTTTTTGATTCTATTGTGTGCTGCAAGTTTGAAAACAGAGTGTTTGAAAGGAAAACAAGTGTGCCCAGTGCTATAGTTCACAGACAAAGCATTTTTATTCTCTTACAACAAATCACCCATAAAGTCAACCGCCCAACAGTACTCATTTCTCTGTCATCAAAAACACAGTTGCCACAGGTTGGCATAAAAGTACCCTCAGGCATTGCTATAAAGTGTTTTTAGACTCAACCTTTTTTCTACCCTGGGTAGGTTTTATACACACAGAATACTGTGTCCTTCCTTAGAGTGTAACATTAGGGTTTCCCTTTGATGAAGTATAAGCAGTAATGTTGGTACTTGGTCAAGTTTATAACAGAGGATTCCATTCCAGAGTGTCTCGAGTTGGGAATGATATGCATTGGTAACCCATAGCTGCTCTTAGGAAAAGCGTACCCCACATGAAGGATGTCAGACTTACGTGAAGCACAGCAGCCACATTAGTTAAGCTTTAAGCTGTCTTGAAAATGGCATTTCTCAAAGTGTGACCAGGAGCACTGAGCAACCTGGCCGCATGTTGGAGGAAGGACTCAAGAACCTGCTCATTGCCAGCTGACGAGCATCTCCATGTGAAGCCTTATGCACATGCTAGTTTGATATGAGTGTCCTGAAGCCTTTTCAGTGACTGCATTGACTACCTGAGAATCTTGTAATTTCTTTCTCATTTATTTTTCACTTATAAATAAAAATAAAGAGAATATCCTAATAAATACACCCCCCCAAAAAAGGACTAATAAACAATTAGATTCTTTCTAATGGGCTTTATGGGGTAGTAGGTTGGAAAAAGAATCAAATTGCTGTGTACATCTAACTTTGCATTTATACACACAGCTCCATAAACTCTCCTCTAAACCCCTTAGGTCTGAGTGTACTTCAGAATTTGCATGGTGGGGGGCTTAGAAGAGTAAAGAGATTTATATACCATATAAATGCCCCCAGTAAAGTCTAGGACCTTATAAATCAAGCATGTTAAAATCTCTTCATCAAAGCAATATATACTAATGACCCGAGCTTTTTACTCCTAGGTTTATATTCAACAGAAATAAATGCATACACGTACACTGGAGGCTGAGGCAGGAAGATCGCCGTGAGTTCATCTGAGACTAGGTTGGGCTACACAATGAGTTCAAGACCAACCTGAACCTCATATAGAGACCCTGTCTCACAAAAAAGGTGTGTGGGAGGAGACCCCACAGTGACTGTGTCCATGGTCCTCCTCGTGCTGGAGTTAATGGGGAGCTCTGAGCAAGCTGAACAAATAGGAAGGGAAGATCAGCAACAACTACATCAAAACAGAAAGCTAGTCCTCATGGTTGGTTTGGACTAGACCCTAATTCACATGATAGAGTGGCTCTACGCACAGGTGTCAAAAGTAGGCATCCTTCACTTCCAGCAGGCTGAGATGAGCGTACGCTGTACAGCCACCTATATCCTTGCTGCAAGGACTCTTTGGAGAAAACTGTCCAGTGGTACAAGCTGCTTGCCCCAACTTGGGCAGCTGGCGGTATGCACACACCACTGCAGGCTGTTTAGATTCTGACTGGAAATGTTTTTCTCCTTGAATATTACCACAGGGTAAATAAATGCACTGGCACATTTTCTACAACAGGAAACCTTAGAAATCTCTTCCCTTGTGGAAACTCAGTGGTTTGCATTATTGATGCCCGAAATAACTGGGTTTTTCCCCAACCTGATAACTGTGAAGAGATGTGTGTGTTTCCCGGGCAAAGGTGATGTGAATGCAGCCCTGGGGTCCAGAAATCTCAAATGAGAAAGAAAATAAACCATTCATCTAAAAGTGCCAATGTCTTGGGACAAGTTCCACCTGTGAAAGACCCCAGGAAGGCAGACACATTCCTGAGAGAGAGTGGAACAATGACCTTGGGAAGCCCACCTGGAAGCTAAATCTTGGTGAAGCTGTGTTGGGGCTTCTTCTGGGAAGGCAGAGAGGGTGTCTTAGTTACTTTTCTCTCATTGCTGAGACAAAATACCCAACGCCCAAAATTAAAGAAGGAAAGGTTTATTTAGCCCATAGTTTGTGGAGGTTTCAGTCCATACTTGGCTGGCTCCAAGGCAGGGTGGTACATGGCAGAGGACAACAGTTCATGGCAGTGGAAGACAGCAAAAGCAACAAGAGCAAAAGGGGCAGGTGGGGGGAAGCCTCTTTTCCCTCCTTATACTGTATGCTGGCTAACTGTCCATGCCCACACCATCTCCCGCCCTCCTCTTGCACAGGCTCAGGATGAATACAAAATAAGGACCCTGGCCTCCTGGTGAGTCACGTAGTTAATCTAAACTCCTCAAATTGACACAATGAACAACATCCCAGAGTGGGAAGGGCGTGTCCTTTTCACCCCAGGATGTAGAGCTGCTGAGTCACTCAGTCACGCCTCTAGACTCAAGTTGGCACAGTGTATCAACGACAACAGAGGGACTCCTGGCTCCTGCCTGGGCCCCTCTTCTGCCAGCCCCAGCAGTTGTGAGCTGGCAGGTGCTCCCGAGCCCCAGGTGCCTTGTGGACAGGATGGTCAGCCCT
Source organism: Chinchilla lanigera (assembly GCF_000276665.1). Classification (NCBI taxonomy): domain Eukaryota; kingdom Metazoa; phylum Chordata; class Mammalia; order Rodentia; family Chinchillidae; genus Chinchilla; species Chinchilla lanigera. The sequence continues at coordinate 1,783,932 of NW_004955431.1, read as the reverse complement.
CAGCAAGGGCACAAACCCTCAGGACCTCTGACATGGATTTGGATTTAGACTTGTGACAGTGTAGGGAGTCAGAAGTCCTCCTCCTCTACCTCTGATGGGACGGTGAGGAGAAGAGAGGCCAGAAAAAGGCTCCAGTCACCCATGATGGAGCAAGAGTTCCACAGCAGGGAGGAGCCCCTGACATGGCGGTGCCTGAGGGAGCTCCCGAAGAGTCTGGGGCTGGAGTCCCTGCACACTATGAAGGGCCAGACTTGGACTGGCAGGAGGACGCGCTGGATGGCCTCTGCAGCCTGGGCAACGCTGCGTGTCCAGAGTCACAGAACAGCAAGCAGTCGGGCATCACTGCTGGCAAGTCCTTCAACCAGAGTTTGGAGGAGGAGGAGGAGGAGGACATAGATGATGACTGCCACCTGATACACGTCAAAGAGATCCTTGTGCATGTGCACACATACGATAGGTACCCCAACCAGGAACTTGAGGAAGCTCCAGATATATGGAAGTTTGTTCCAGAACTCCAGAGTAAGCTGCTGGGTGACATGTCTGTGATATTCAGTGGCCTGTACCCAATAAACTTCCTGGTAGAAAACACAGGAGCACTAGTGCACCACGGCTCTGGGTACCAAGGCCTTTGCCCACTGGGGCTGAGCCCTGATGCCTCTGACAGGGCCACATACCTGACTGCAAAAGGGGCTGGCATGGAGAAGGCGCGCCAGGTGCAAGCATGCAGGCTTGTGGATGTGGTCACCCCCACTGGTGAGGAAGCTGCCCGGAGCCCTAGGACAAGTATGGGAATAATGCTTCCCCCTCACAGAGGCAGGCAGCTGGAGCCTCAGGGAGAACAGCCCAGCAGCCTTTCCTGATGGGCAGAGCATCCTTCTAATGGCCTTGTTCCACCCGATGCTCATCCTGAATCTATGATTCCCACACTGGGAAGCTCAGCGGGACGGGTGCTCGGGCCCCGTGCCAGTGCCCCCTAGTTCCCTGCCTATGCACAGGGAGCCCGCCTCCTTCAGAGCTGTTCTGCCACATCAGCAGCAGATGTGTGATGAAGATCCTGATGCTGGAGGTGAAGGGAGCCTGTCCCTGCCTGGAGAAAGCGCAGCCCAGTATGTCAGAGATAGCGCTGGTTTACCCTTTGTAAGGAAGACCCAGAGAGTGTGGACAAAGAGAGGCCACAAGAGCAAGCTGAACAGTAAGAATGCTTCCAGTGGGTCCAGCAAGGAGCCCTGCAGTGAGGACAAGGCGGTCAGCAGCTCTGAGGCACATGAGATGGCAGCGGCGCTGGGGCAGAGCTGAACGACTTTATGTGACTGCAGGGTCTCACAAGCTCTGCGCCAGCCCTTGGGTTCCTCTTCCCCAGAAAGAAAAGTACATTGCAGAGTTCCACATACAGAAACACATTATTTTGCAGAACCAGATGTTTAAAAAGAGGTTTTACTATCAGGAAGTCTACTTCTAAAGAGGCGAAGTGTTATGGGGATCAGTGTGCCATGCCCAAGAGTTCAGCAGAGCCTCATGGGGAGTTGAGACTGGATTTTTGTGGTTCCTTGTCATATAGGAAGGTTTTTTTCCTTGGTGAGCGGGTCCTTTTAAATACATTATTTAGGGTGAAGACTCTGGGAGACCCAGTAAGACTTAGAGAATGATGTAGCAGGAACCTGGCATCTTGTTATAATTTTTCACATCAGAAGCTATCAGAGTTTTGAAGGCTTTTTAAATGAAACAGCAATTTATATGTGTACAGAAAAGCAAGACCCTGAAGTCAGCTGAGGGTCTTGAACTCCATCTCCCTCTGAGGACCTGCAGGTGACCTTGGGCCTCCAGCATGGGTTACTTCCACAGCCTGTGCTGCTGGTGGCCGTATCCTCCCACCATGGGGGTTATGATGAAGGAACTTCCCTTGTCTTGGGAGGCCTTATACTTCTTGGAGGGACCTGCTGTAAAGTTTTTGTACATCTGTTTTATATTTGGCCCATAAAACAGATTCTAGTTTCATTTAAACAATAAAAATAATAGTGAATGAACTATAACTATAGCTGCACAACATAAATCTATATCTTGAAAATGCTGATTGAAAAATGTCAGGAATAGAAATGCACATTGCATGACTCTACTTAAAATTTAAAAAGAAACTAATCTCAGATGAGTTGGTGATAATAGAGGTTACTTTTGGAAGGCAGCACATTTTGGGTGCTGGCAAAATATTCTATTTCTTTCATTTTGTAATAATTAATTGGGATCCTGTATGCATGCTATACTTTAACTTAAAAATTTTAAAGACATGTTACTTTATTAGCTATCATCTCATTTCGCTAATTTATTAAATAGATTCAAGTATTCATGGAGCCTCTTATGCCAGGTTCACCATTAAGGATACCTATATAGCACACCAGATTGTTTAAGAAGTTTATTGGTTACGTTGCTTATTTATTTTATTAGATCCTACACAAAACAAACTCTTAGGCACTGAATTAAGTTCTGGGTATTTCTTCCATGGTTCTACCCATTGGTTTCACAACCATTACTCCAGGTTGGTTCCTCTCTAACCCTGCGTTTCAGGCAGCTAGACCCCCACACTCTTGCCCTGGGTTGGCTAGTGTGAGAAAAATCCATGTCCAGAAGTTGGGGTGCGAGGGTGAGCCCTCAGGATCTCACAACATTCCTTGATTTTGACCTGCTGTCCCAGTCCGGTTTCCCTGGTTCCAAACTCCTCATTCCATCGTTCAGCATTTTAATGCCTCTCGCTGGTCCTTGGCCAGTGTGGCATCTTTATTTTGGAGCCTGTCAACCACCTCTTCTTTCTCCTCCCAGTGGAATTCTACTCTTTGGTGGTGACACAGGCCGTGACAGTACTTATAAACACAATCTACTCAGAAGCTGTTAGGAAACTAAAAACTCCTAACCCAGGATTCTTTCTAAATAGCAGTGCTAACAAAACAGGTGAAGTAAAGTTGCTGCCAAGAGCTGACTTTCGTTGGTGACAAGAAAAGGCAGGTGTGAGGCTCACAGTTCTCAAACACGTAGGCTTAACGCACTCCCTTTTGTGGACAGTCACGTCCTTCCTCATATAATCTTCAGGCCCAAAGCTCACCCAGCTATTCCCCCAAGGAAAACCTAGCTGGACCATGGTTCCTGTTTGCTGATATCCCTCTAGCAGTGCTCTTGATGCACTTCTCTTGGAGTTACAAGAGAATCTTAACCTGAACAGCTTGTTTCTCTGCCTCCCAAGCATCCCTTGACTGAAACATGTACTTACTGTATAAATCAAGTATATCTAGTTCTACTGCTTTGATATGTTATTCTAATAAAAAAGAACTTAAAAAGTATTCTCAAATACACAAGCCCATATATTCATATCCCTTTACAACACAGAACTCATTAAAAGTGCGTTTTACCTCCATGTTGTTTAATAATTTTCTCTACAACATAACTTGCACTCATTGCTCACCATTAGTAAACTGGTATTTGGATTTCCGCTTCTGCTCCTCGTGTGGACTTACGGCCCATCTTAGCCAGAGCGTCTCTGTTTTCTATTTTATACTCTAACTCTTCCCTCCTATATCTGTACAGAGACAATTCTCCATCATGTCTCTGAAAACAACTAGAATGCAATATCTGCATCTACTATTCTGAGTAGTCTCAATATGACTTGTCTCATTCTAGCTCAGGAAAAGGGATAAAGAAAAAAAATACCATGTAGTCATTTCTTCATTTAATCAGTGCACACCAAGCATTTAGTGTTATCAGTTACTACTTGGGTTGTTGGTATGTAACACAAAGACACAGTCTCTGGCCTAAATGAGCCAACTTTCTACTGGAGAGACAAGCAATGAATAAAATACAGAGCTGATGATATGCCACTATGTACAAGTACTGGCAGTCTTACCAGAAGATGAACCAAAACTAAAATCACAAATAATCGAAGGCTCTGGTAGTACAGGAATCCTGAAGTGTGAACATGTTCCCTTTTTATTCATACAACTATGAAGTGTGTGTATATATGTACCTCTGGCTCAGGGTGGGAGATGCTGCAGCTTGGTGATAAGAGTATGAGCTCAGCATGAGTGATGCCCTGGATTTGATCCCCAACATAAATAAACAAACAAATACATGGACACAATTTTCAGTCATTTCAAAGGAGGAAACTGATCTGGAGACATTTATCTGCAGAACCTTCTGCTTCATAAATGCATGTGTGAATGTAGTCCATCAGAAATTTAAATCAAGTTACACAAAAAGACAAAAGTGGGTGGTGTTGGAAGAATATAATTGTATTGTGTCTCTTAAGTCTAGATCCTTATTACTAACTCAAAAGCCATCTCTGAAATCAAGATACAGCAGTAACAGTATGAGGTGAGACATTTCCAAATCTGCTTGGCTGAGTACAGGTTTCCCAGAGAAAGAAACTCTTGAACTGAGGTATGAAAACTGGGATTAAAAAATGTGTTACAGTAGAATGAAAAGTAAAAATAAATCAACTAATGGGAGAGCTAAAGCTTTGAGAAGAGTTCTGAGCTGAAGGTGATAAAGACCTGGGCTGGGGAGGGGCAGCTGGGATAATTCAGAGAGGGATGAGTTCACGTCACAGGAAAGAAATAGAATGGACAATGCAGAGTAGATGCGGGAAACAGGCAAGGGACCAAGTCCATTTGGAAGAGCCACTCCCTGAGCGAGATGCAGAAGCTCAATCTGGAACCTGTCAAGCAGGAAGGGTACGGAGAGTCCCTGATGTTTGTGGGGGGCGGTGCGGGAGCAGACGACAATGACCTGGGCAGGGATAATATTGTCTGGGGAGTCCTCAAGTAATAGGTAGAAGTAAATCCATGAAGAAGAGAAGAACAATAGGAAAGTATCAGGTCAAACTGAAGTTGGTGAAACATTTGGCTTATTTGTACTTTGTCCCCTTGACCCGTGGAGTGTCCTGACAAATAAAATGGAGTTGCACACAGCTACTAAGCAACAGCACTGTGCAAAAAGCTAAATTTTAAACTCTTCAAACATAAAAATTGAGGAAATCTGGAATAGGAATTTGGGATTAAGGAAGTATAGTAGATTAATTTACAGTATAAATATTATTAAGTCCCTAGCACAGTAGTTGGCACACAGTGGGTGCAGAATTAAATGTTTTGTAGAACCTTAAGTAGAGAATTACATTTTTCAGTTTTTTGAGGGGTATAAAATGGAAAGCATGATATATACCTCTCCATCAACACTTGGAGTCAACTTTCATTACTTTTTTAATAAAAAAAAAAAACTACTCTAATGCAGCAGACATCTGTGTATAACCTAAGTAATTGGTGAGAGAGCGAGAGATTGATTCAATATGTGATTTTATGTTGGAAGAAGACTTTGTATATCTTCTCCCATATAGATGACTTCTTGAGATGTCTTATAATCCGTATTTATTAGGATCTTTGGTGTCTCAAGAAGACAGTATTTCATCTAAAAGTATTTTCTTTGTTTGGGAAGTTGGCAGTCGAGATGACAAAGAAGTGTCTCTTTCAAGAGGCATAAGCCTAGAGGGGTTACATCATGCTCCCCTGGGTTGACTGCTCCAACATGCTGCCAGAGCCAGTGTGGCAGCTCTTGCCTATCCTGGAGTAGACAATATCTCAGGGTCTTTTGTATTTTTTATTTTTGACCCCAGGTCTTAATTTAGCAGCCAGAACCTGGCAGAATGCAATACATCATGAGAACTCTAGCTGACAGTTTTATGAAAATGTTGCTAGTATTCAGCATTAATTTTTTCTGATCATCAAACTAGCTAAGAAACAACTGCGTAAGAGTTCAAAATACTAAAAAAAAAAAAAAAAAAAAAGAAGAAGAGTTCAAAATCCTGCTTTATTCAGTCTTTTGGAGGCACATTTACCAAGCAATTACAGGATGCCACGAGAGCAGATTAGAGGCTGCGGTAAATTCAATCCCTCTCTAACGAAACCCTTATCTTTTTACTTTTTCCTATGAATAAAAGCTCAGACTCATTTTTCCTTTCCATTGAAATAACTTCATGTCAAATTGGGTGAGTTAAAAAACAAAAAAGCAGAACAAACCACTTAGAAGTTCCTCAAGAGTTTGTTCACTAAAAATTTAAAGAAGCAGCTATAGTAAGACTACAAGTTTGTGATAAAGCTTTTGAAGCTATAAGTCACCTGCTTAGAGAAGTACTAGCATAAAGAGATATCTCAGCAAAGTCCTAGTCAACTGTATTTGAGCTAAGCCTATGGGATGGTTTCATCAATAAGGCTTGTCTGCTTTCTTCTTAGGAAGCCTCATATGTCCCCTATTTAGCAGAAGTCAGGGGCAGTCAGCCAATCAAGGCAGGGAGTGAAAAAAAATAAGCAAGCAATAGAAGGATGTGGAATAATCAAATAGGAGTAGGAAAAATTGTGTAAGATTCATCAGTGTATTTGAAGTTTAAGGAGTATACATATTTCATGGTTGAGCTCTTCAAATATTCTGGCAAAAATGTTAAGATAAAATCAACAGAAAATTAGATTTATAAATATTA
>NW_004955431.1:1752245-1777324 GCF_000276665.1 Chinchilla lanigera | reverse complement strand
ATAATTTTTAAAAAGAAATGAAAAATCATACTTATTGAAAAAAAGATTCCTTTATAACAAGCACTACAATAATATCAGAGTCTTTTGAAAGAACTAAATTATATAGAAATTCGTAGAAGCAGGATTGAAAGGAAAAGATAGATGTGAGTTTATAGTCCAGTCTAGCAAGTCTGAAATGTTTTGGTCTTGGTTCCTGTTATGGCTTGTATCTAGATGTCCCCCAAAGCTTAATGCATTGGTGGCGCTTTGGGAGGTGGCTGGATCATGGTGTATGATCCTGGGATTAAGGAAGTGTGGTACTAAGCAGTCCACTGATTGCATTTAGCATTGTTCTGGGCTTGGTTGAATAGATTTACTGAAAACTGAAGCCCCACCTTCGGTGTAGATGGCATCACCCTCGTTGGGCAAAAAGGCAAAGGCAGTCTTGCTGCTTCCTGTTTGGCTGCTTTCTGCCTGTGCTGCCATGAACTGTTTCTCCTCTGCCATGCTGCTCTGCCTTGAGTTAACTGAGTGTGGACTGAAACCTCTACAAACTGGAGGCCAAAATAAACCCTTTTTCCTTTAACTTGTGGGTGTCAGGTATTTTGTCTCAACGACAAGAAAAGTAACTGAGACAGTTGCCTTATACTCTTAAAAATTACAAAGAGATTTTGTTGTTGTATGGTTTTACCTAGTGATATCTGTATTAGAGATTAAAACTGGCCAGGCATGGTGGTACACACCTGTACTATCAGCTATTCAGGAGGCTGAGGCAAGAGAATCACAAGTTCAAGTACAATCTGGAGTACTTAGCAACACTTTGCCACAAGATACAAAATAAAAAAGGTGGGGGGATTAGCTCAGTGGTAGGGTGTCCCTGAGTTTGATTCTCAGCACTCCCTCAACACCAGAAACAAAAAATAAATTATGCCTGAAAATATTATCAGGCAGCTGAGCCAGGAGATTACATGTTTGATGTTGGCTTGGTCTATATAGTGCAATGCTATCTTAAAACAAAAACAAAAAATTGAAAGTAGGTTTAAAGTCTCATTAACCATTTATAAATAAAAATCTAATGCATGTTTTAACTTTTTGAAAAAGAACTATTTTTCTAAAAATATTTATTAGTTAGGAAAGTGTCATAATTTTTGCAAATATCTTCAATGTCTGACTTAACAGAAGAAAGCTGGGTTCACACATGCTTTTATAGTCTGTCTGATATGTCATTTATCAGGCAGATTCTAGACTGTGTATGATGATGAAGGAATGAGAGTGTGATATTACATGATATTTTAGGATTATAAAAACAGGTGTCTTTGGCCTTGAATACCTTAAAAGGATCTTGAGAAGCCCCACACTTAAGAGAACTGCTGCCCTAGAGCACTCCCTTCCTCTTACGTACAAAGACACTGCATCTCAGGCAAAGTGAAACATTCAGAATGACCTGGCCTGTTGATGTTGGGATACAGATCTTAGATGTTTTGTCTCACTCCTCTTAGGTTAGGGTTTCACTCAGAAATCTGGGAAATATATAGCATACTGACCTGGCCTGTAGATACAGATTGTTACAATATACTGCCAGTTCTCTTAAAATAAAAAAAGGAAAATCAACAAACATGATACATTCTGTAACAAGCAATGGTTTAAATGTGCATTATGATATCTGAAGTAGGACCTCCATTTGAACTGAAACACTACAGCAAATCCTACTGACCCTACCCTGCATAAACTGCAATGACAAACCACACAGTAAACATCCCAGATAAATACGGAAAGCAGATTAACCACAGTGTCTCTATTGATTATGTATTTTGTGGTTGAAATGCAATTTAATTACACATTCTAGAAAGCTTTTCCTGAGGTGGTGGGTATATTAAGAAAATACAAGTAAAACAAAAATCACATGGAACTTTTTTGATAAAATGGAGTTGTTCTGAAATGTAGATATTTTTCATTCTCTAACTTGACCTTATTTTTGTCTTGTTGTTGTTTTTTTTAATCAAAGAACCTTCTTGGTGATGTAGAGGTGATTTCCTTTGTATCCTACCAGATGGTTCAGATCTTCTTTAAATGGATCATAGCCTTGCTCCTTCAAACCACGCAGTGCCCAGAAAAGCTGGTCTAGTGGAGGGAATTCTTCCCATGGGACCCACTCCCAGCCTAGAAAAGAAAGAGGCCAAATCCATACGTTTAGCTGGCAAAAAACAGGGGTATTTATTTTGATAAGCTCACCTATACTTAGAAAAAAGTAACTAAGTTTAAGTGATTTGTTACTAATAAACTCCAACAGTGATGCTTTGCAAGAACTTAGTTATACAAATATAATTTGAATTTAGAATGAAGATTTTAAGGAAAGAATAGTGATGATATAAAACACTGTGTTATTTGGATAGGAAATTTGGTATTATTCAATGTTCATTTAAATAATTATTTAAATATTTGTCTAAAAATGCAAAGAACTTTGCATACTATAGGCTGTATTTCATAAAAATAAACTAGTTTCTTTACCTATAAAATAGATTACAAAATTTCCAAGGTATCCTCCATATCTTAAAAAATGGAAGCTAAACAGAGAAACAAATATTATGACTTGATTTATTTTATGGTACTGTACTATGCCATATTGGTTGGATTAGATTTTTGTGGTATTGGAGACTGAATACAGGTCCTTTGTACTGAAGTATATCCCCAGAACTTTTTTTATTTTGTATTTTTGAGACAGGGTCTTGCTACCTTACTACATGACTTAGGCTGGGCTTAAACTTGCAATCCTCGTGCCTCAGCTTCCCAGAGTATACGGATTACAGGTATGGGACACCTGGAAGGTGTGCCTTGGTATATTTTAGATAGAAGACAAAGAAGGAGCTCATTAAACAAAATCTATTGAAGCAAGAAAGATTTAATGATGCATATCTATTGTAAATATACATGAAATCCAAGAAAAACTTTTGTTTTATTTGATAATTTAAGTGCAGATAACATAGAAGCACAGATGCTAGGGCTGAGGGTACAGCTAGTGCTAGAGCGCTTGGCTAGCATGTACAAGGTGCTAGGTTTGAGCACTGCAAAATAAAGTGCCGAAAGCACAGATGCTCACGATTGGTGAATATATCATTATTATATGTAATTATATTAAGTCATATATTCTATGTTCTAAATGAGTTTCTTGTCTTTCTTCTTTTTTTTTGTTTTGTTTTTTTGAGACAGGGTCTTGCTATGTAGTTCAGACTGGCCTTGAACTTGCAATGATCTTACTGCCTCAGCCTCCCAAGTGCTGGGATTACAGGTGTGCACCACCGCACCTGGTTTAAAAAAGTTTCTTTAGGATTACATATTTTACCTTAGTATAAGTACCACTTCTCTCACTAAGTATTCTCTGCCTATAAAATACAGGTACATATTTTCACTCTGAGAAAACAAGGGAAAAAGGGAAGACAAGAAATTGAGTAAGTACAGGAAAGGCTGATCCGTAACTGTGATGATACACAAATGAGGCAGTGGAGGAAGAGAGGAGGAGGAGGAGGAGTGGGAGAAAAGGGAGGAGGCAGGCAGATGCTAACAATGTACTGCAAGAGGCTGACTTAACCAAGTGCCCCGAGAGTGGTCTGTGGAAGGGTATCCCTGTCTCCTAAAAATGAGATGTCTGGACGATCCCCTTAGTCACAGTCAGAAACCAGGAGGACAGGTGCAGTGAACAGTAAATGGAAGCAGGCTCTCCAGGTCTCGGCCCTGAGGAACACGGCACGGAGCCTGTCACTACACAAAGGAAGACCAACTGCTCAGTCCGGTGTGACCAGAGTGTGTCTCCAAAGGCTCACTTGCCAGAGGCTTGGTCCCCTGAGCGCTGAGGTGGAAATTAAGAGGTGGGGCCTGGACAGACTGATTAGGTCTTAAAGTACTGAACAAGTATTGTTGATTGACAAAATTCTTCCACACTGGAGAAAAAGGCAATGTTTAGGGGCAGAGGACCAGCTCATGAGACCACTTGGATAGAGTGGCACATGGCAAAGAATATACATATTCAAAAATTTTGATAGTTTCACTTTATTTCCTTTTCTCAATTTTATGAGAATCTGAGGAAAAAGAATAACTTGTAAAGCCTTCAAACAATATTATTGTCATTCAGAGTAGTTATTTCAACATGGAGGTAACAGACAACTGTTTTGTCAGCATGCTCATTCTCCATAAAATGGAGGCTTTCTTTCTCCCTTACGGGTGAGAAAACTGAGAAAAATATATGAAATGTTTTTCTTAAAGTCAAAACCTTAAAAAAATAAACACTAACAAAATGAAGATTTACCAAGCATTTACTGTATTTACTAGGTTCTTATACATATGTATGAACTCATTTAATCCTTCCCAGAACCCATCTGAGGTGGTTACTATGATTACAGGTGAGAAAAGAGGCCCGGATGTTAAAAAACTTGCCCCAGGCCACAACGTACAAAATGGAATGACCAGGACACAAAGCTAAGTAGTCTGGTTTTTCAAGTTCCTCAGGATTTGAAGATATTTACATATCTATATCAGTCTTTGTGCGGATTTCGGGCATAAAACCTTACACTTCGGTGGCTTACAGACAACAAAAAATTTTCTGAGTTCTGGAGGCTGAAAATCCAGGACCAAGACACAGGCCAAATCAGTATCTGCTCCTAGCCCATTTCCTGTTTCATAGGCAGCCATTTTCTCTCTTCCCTGGATATGGAGGAAGGGGTGAAGGTCTCTCTGGAGTCTCTTTTGTAAGGAAACTAATCCTATTCTTGAGGACAAAGGCCTCATGATGTGATTGCATCCCACTGGCCCCATCTCTTGTTACCATCACCTTGGGGGTTAGGACTTCAATGTATAAATTTGGGGAGCACATAAATATGAAGAGAATCTAGTTCTTTTCATGTGGTAACATATGTAATGCTGCTTCTGACACCATAGTAACAAAAAAGCATTATTATATAAAGTTCTCTTACTTTCATTTTTTTCAGGCTCAACATTCTTTGGCTCTGAATCATGAGTCAAATCTACTTCTCCTTTCATTAATATAGTGACATAATGATAATTCTCTTTCTCAACGAAAGAATTTACCACTGAGGCAAAGCGGACATTTTTCAGGTGAAGAGCTGCTTCTTCCCAGGTTTCCCTTTGAGCACATTCTTCCCAGGTCTCACTGGAAAATGGAAACATATCGTTGTTTTCAATTCTATTAATACAATTTTTTGCTATGAAAGTCTTGCTTATAAATTTATAATGCAAAGCAAAAACAGCTAAAATTAGTGTATACTTTAAAACAATAAATTAACAACCCTACCTTTGACATTCTGTATATCCTGTATCTATCCTATATCTAGTTCCCAAAGGAACTACATATTGAGCAAAAAAATACCCTTTAGCCAATTTAGCACTAATTCACAAGCTTGAGCAATGAGGGAGCAGCTTAGCACATTAACTAAGAACACAGGTTTTGCAGCCAAGTAGGCCTAGGCCGGAGTTTGAAGTCTATTACTTTCTATCTTCGACAAGTAAAGTGAAATACTACTTTCTAATGGAGTTGCTGTAAATATATCAAAATTACTATGTCTTTTCCAGTAGTCTCAGAATTTTGGTTTAAGCCTCAAAATTGAGAAGAATGAGGCATAAGCCCCTCTAAACTCTCAAGTTTAGGGCAAAAGAGCAAACAGATGCCAGCTGAGCTCCAAGATTTGCTAAAGAAGACCAGGAAGACATTTGATCCTCATCTTGCCCAGGCTATCTAAAAAAGACAGGAGATCTTAGAGAGGGAGGAAAGTTGTGAGTTTCCAGTTCAGTAGAAATGTTTCCTTTCCTCCCTGTGAGGAGCCAGTTCTGCTCCCTTAAGCCACGTGAGAGATTCCCTCCAAGAGAATCAGTAGAGCCTGGATGTGTCCCAGAAGGAGACACTGGTGTGTTGGCCCTACCCGAGACACAAGGAGCCGCAGGAACTCTCAGGCCTACCACAGTGCACCACAGCAGTGGAGACACGCAGCAAGAACTCTCGCATAAATCTGAAATACGTCCCTAGCAGTGTGTTTGCACATGAATACAGAGGCTGGTGCTTATTCCCACCTTGGGAATTTAAAAGGTAGGAGACAGGTGAGAGTAGCCCATAAGAGCTGAGAAAGCAAAAAGGGCAGCAGTGGAAAAGCATCATTTCTTTTTTTTTTTTTTTTTTTTTTTAGTTTTTCTCCGGTACCAGGAACCGAACTCACGACCTTGCGCTTGCCAGGCAGGCGCTTTGTCGCTGAGCTAAATCCCCAGCCCGAAAAGCATCATTTCTAACCCGGCAGGGTGGCGCACGCTGAGAGGCTCAGGTAGGCGATTACAAGTTTGGGTCCAACCCCGGCAATTCAGCAACTTAGCGGGACTGTGTCTCAAAATCTAAAACAATTAAAAAAGGCTGGGATGTAGCTCAGTGCGAAAGCCCTGTATTCAACCCCCTTCTACTGCGTGTTTCCTTTGGGCTAAGTAGATGCTACAGGAGACTGCCGGATCTCAACAGGAAGAAAATGTACAGTCGCATGCTGGAACAAGAACTAGGGCAGGGGACCACAAAAAGTCAGACAGCCACAACAGGGACAGAAATCTTGACGGGACTTCCAACTAACTGACAAATGGACTCCATGAAAGACAGCACCCACTCGGACAGTGGATACACAGAGGACACCAGTGAATGGACAGCAGCTCTTGGTCTCACAAACAGCTTGTCTCCTCTTCCCAACTCACTGGAGAAGGGAGAAGTGTCAGTAACGGCTAAGTGAGGAGGGGCAGGAGGTGGGCAAGAAGCAAAACAATGCCTCTACCTCCTTTCCACATTACAGAGATCAGAAACCGGGGGACTGACGGTTTAAACTGGGCTGGACTTTTAAATGCATGGAGGTGAATTGTGAAGACCAAAATACAATTTATTTTTATAAAATAAGCAATATATAGAAAATACCTTTGAGGGAAAGAGAGGGGAAAGGATGACTCATGTCTGAAGACAATGGAAGGAAAAAGCATGTTCTGTTTGTTTTCCTATCACATTTAGCGCGCTGTACAGTTACGGAAAGGTCAAGCGAAAGGGAACCTGTGAGGAGCATCGTGTGTTTTCAGCACTGCGCAAAAACTGCATTAAAGTTCAGTGCTGGCTATGATCCTTCGAAAACCGGGTCAGCACTTTCTTGTCCTATTTCTAGCCATCGCTCTAGTAATTACAGGTAGTGCTTGGGTTGTGATCTAAGTTTGGCTGACTGTCACGAGCAATAGTACAATATACACGGCTGTGTGTGTGTGCATGTGTGTTATTGTGGACTGACAACCTAACTGTGCTCTACAACTGAGTACACCCCTAGCCCTTTTGATTTTTTTGTTTTCAAACAGGGTTGTCCAGCTGTGGTCCTTCCTGTCCTAGCCTCCCAAGCAGCTGGGGTTACAGATGTGTGGCACTGTGCTCAGCAGCAATCTGATTTTTTCTTAGTATAAAAAAATTTTTAAAAATTTATTAACTAGTGGTTTATCTCATCCGAAAATAATACACTTATTGATGCTTTTATAAATTCTGAAGACCATACAAAAATTCCACATGAAAAGAGCCTATGAGTTACACATTTCAAGGACAAAGTCTGACTGAAAGGCACTGGGATCAAGCCTGACTACCATCGTATAAGAAATACAGGGGGACTGGAGCACAGTAATCACGGGATAAATTCTTCCGGATAAATGACCCACATTCTTCAACAAATAAATGGCATGAGAAAAAGGGACGAAGGAGTACTGTTACATGGAGAGGCAATGAAGGTACGCTCCACCTTTGACCCCAGTGGTACAAAACAGCAAAAAGGCCTTTTAAATAGTCTGGCTAACAGGGAAGACGACAGAACTGTTATGTAGGAAAACAGCACCGTGTTTTTAAAGTCTGTTAGCGGTGCACACGTGAGCATTTAAGGTCCCTGTAACAGGATGTCCCACATCTCCCTTCCCACGGCGTGGAAAGCCAGGCGTGCGCGTGTGCTCCGCGCGAGGCCCGAGCAGGAGCAGGAAAGAGCCCCTCTGAGCGCAGGGCGCGGACGCAGTTTTCTCCATTTCTCTGCACCTTTGAAGCGTTTGGATGGAGCCCTGAAGGACAAAGCACGCGCTGGCGCGGACGCTTTACGCTTTTATCTGTTATTAATCTTAACCTCACTCTCACTTCAGAACCCACTTTTTGGCAAAATCTCGGCTTTCTCCGCTCTTGTGCACCGGCAGATCCTCGCGACCCTCGCAGCTTTCACCCCACGGCTCCGCCGAGGAAGACGCCGAGGCCCAGGGCTGCCCGCTCGTCCGCCGGGCTGAAGTGCAGCGCGGAGGCGGGGAGACGGACGGACAGCTGGATAAACCTGACAACGCGGGCCCGCTCTTGGTTTAGAAGCACCCAGCGGCCTTCTCTCGGTCGTGGGCACTAGGACAAGACAAGGCGACTCCCAGGTGCGAAGCGCACGACCCAAGCAGGTCGCAAGGAGTCTGCCGGCCTCGCACAGCGCCCCCTCCCGGCCGGAGCCTGCGCGGAGGCAAGCGGGCGCTGCGCGGCGCCAGCGCGGCCGGGCGCGCGCGCATACGCACGGCGCAGACGGACACGCGCACGCACGCACAGCGCACCTCCCTCTCGGGCGCATTCGGTTTCCCGGGTAGTGTGGAGATGCTCACCCGAACTCTAGGTGACCTCCAGGAAGTTGGAAGCTGCCGGCCCCAAACGACCCTTTCCGCTTCCCCAGCAGGACGCAACGGGGATGCCTGCAGCTGGTCACCACCACGCCGACCCCGACCCCGGGCCGTTGTCCCCGCGGCTCGGAGCTGGTGGTCATAGCGCGAGCCGGGCGGTCGTAGCGCGAACCGGTCCGCCGCGGCCGGAAGTGACGTCGCCCAGCCGTCCCCGCCGTACCCCCCCGGGCGTCCTCAGCCCCCAGCGAGCGCGCGCAGGCAGTCTCCACCGTGGGTTTCGGGTGGTGGCGCGTCCTTGGCCTTTCCGAAGGACAGCGTGCCTAGAATTGCGTATGGACCAGGAGCACTTACTGTGCATAGTCAGCACTCAGCTGCCCCCTCCGGGGTCCGCCCGCATCGCGCTCCAGGCACTTGCTTTTCTAAACCTCTGTGCACGTTTTTGCCTGTAGTGCTCTACGCGGGGGCGAACTCATTCTCGCTGTGGCTCAAATCAGTGAGGTACTAGGGCAAGGGCAGATCGTGTGGAAACATCCAGTGTAAAAGTGCGATTTAAGATCACTGACAACTTTGGAGGGTAAATAAGAACTGATCAGTAAACTGCTAAGACAAGTTACATATTTGAGGAGCAAACACACTGTTGCAAATATTTGCACGCTGTAACGCAAATAAAAATGAAACACGAAAGGGAAAATCCCAGCTAAAGCCAACACCTGTAGCCAAAATGAATTAAGATCCACAAATGAACAATCTTGGAGGGGAGGACTTACTGTTCAAAAATTTAATGTTTATTTCTTCTAAAGTAATGTGTACATAATTAATCCAAATAATTGAAAGCTGCAATAAAAATTCTACCCTCTAGTCCTGCTGCCAGAGACAGTTTTCTCTCTTTGAACTATTAATTTTGATATTTGCCTATATATTCCTAAGTATATGCTTATTAGAAATCCACTAAAAAATTACTAGACCAATTAGGTGAATTTACTAATGTCATAGGTTTCAAGATTACTATGTAAAGTCAGTTATATATTCTAATAACGAACAATTGGAAATTGGATTTTAAAACCAATGCCCTACTTAATGGCATGGAAAATACACAATAGGGATAAATTTAGCAAAAGATGTGTTCTCAAAGAAAATTTTAAGTAAATTAATACTAATGATTGTGGATCAGAAGACTCAATATTGCTGAGATGGTAATTCCCCATTTGATTTACATAAATTGATTTACATAAATCAATTGATTTACATAAATTCAATGCAATCTCAAAAATATCGGGCTTTTTTTCCCAGTAGAAATTGATGGGCCCAGTCAAAAATTTAAGTGGAAATACAAAGGACTACAATAATCAAAATAATCTTTTAAAAGAAAAAATTTTAGAGGATTCACACCAAAGAAAGGGTCTATCTATTTGATTTTTTTTTTTTTTCTAGTGTGGGGAATCAAACTCAGGACCATGCACTTGCTAGGCAGGCGCTTATGCCACTGTGCTATATCCCCAGTCCAGGTCTACCTATTTCGAAAATTAACTCAAAATAGTGGTTCTGAATAAAAACATCTAACGGTATAAAATTTCTAGAGAAAAGTCTTTTTGACTTGGGTTATGGTTAGGCAGATTTCTTAGATATGACACCAAAAGCATAATCTATAGAAGTTAATAAGTTGGAATCATCAAAATTAAAAATTGATACTGAGAGAAACTGCTGTGGATTGAGTTGTGACCCTACCAAATTCAGGCTTAGATGTGGTCGTGAGTCTTGGGTCCTCTTATCAGGATTAGTGCCCCTAATGAAAAGATCCTCATCCCACCCATGAGGACACAGTGGGAAAGGCTGTGAGATAGGGAGAAAGCCTTTACTGGGAACCAAATCTTTTGGCACATTGATTTTGGATTTACCAGCCTGTTGTTTAAGCCACAAAATTTATAGTATTTTGTTATAGCAGCCTAAATCTAAATATTGATGTTAGCATCCTTGAACGTGCCCAAATGAGTGATGTTTGCCTACTGCTTCTCTTTGAAATGCTGCAGTGTTTTGCTTGTGGTCCGAAGCCTTTAAGCACTACTATTTGGCATCTCCTTTCTTCAGTGGAGCTATTACCTTTCAAACATGACAGATTTGATAAAATACAAGTTAGGTTAATATTGCTTGCCTCCACTCAGTCACCTTTGTATGAATCCTTTTTTTTTCCTGTTTCTTGTTTTTTACTCCAGGTTTTTAAAAAAAGGTTTACAGCTGATGTTCATGAAGAGAATGAGTAAACTGTGCCGTTAATGTGCTGGAAAAGTAGAATTAAGTCTGAAATAATGCCTAATTATAGATGCCAATTATAGATGTAGGACTGCTGTATCATACCTCTGAGAACGTAAAATATCTTGTACCTGCTTTATGATATGTAGAACTGACTGTGCTTTATCAGAGCTATTTTTACTGTTACTTTAGAATGTTTTCTTTTAAGATGATGATTAAGAAGCTAATAAAAAAATGGTGCCAGGCACCACAACAGTAAAAAAAAAAAAAAAAGATGTTATCTAAGAAGCTATAGAATTCAAGAAAATCTTTGCAGAGCACATATCTCATGAAGGAGTCAATATAGAATAGATAAAGAATCCTCAAAACTCACTCATAAAACGGACAAGCTGAAAGAATGTATGTGAATGTGCTGAATAGGTATTTCCCCTGAAGGAACTTCAGGAATTTCATGGCAATTATGCACATGAAAATAAGCTCAACATCATGACTTGCTAGGAAAATGGAAATTTAAACCACACTGAGATCACTGTACGCATGTAGTAGAAGGAATATTACGAAAACACATGCAATTTGGCGACACCAAGTGCTGGTGATGATAAAGTGCTGTTAAGAATTATCGCATATTATTTGTGGGAGTGGAAAGTGGCACAGCCACTTTAGAAAAAGTGCTGTTTCATAAAATGTTAGGTATGTGCTTATCACACAATTCATCAGTCCCGCTTCTAGATACCATCTGAGACATGAAAGCTTATGTTCATAGAAAGATCTGTATGTAACCATTATAGTGGTTTTATTCATAACCATCAAAAACTGCAAACAAGTATTCTTCTACGGATGAATGAATAAATCGACTATAATACAATCATAAGCAGAAAATTACTTAGCAATAGAGAGGGATACTTTTTTTTGTTGTGGTTTTTTTTTTTTTTTGAGACAGGGTTTTGCTATGTAGTTCAGGCTGATCTTGAATTCACTGTGTAGCCCAGGCTGGCCTCGAATTCTTGGCGATCCTCCTGCAGCAGCCTCCTAAGTGCTGGAATTACAGGCATGTGCCACCTTGCCTGGCCAAGGGAGGCAGTTCAGATATCCTCAACATGGATGCCAAGTGAGAGAAGTCAGATATAAAAGGCTGCATGCTGAATGATTCCATTCATATGACATTCTCGAGTATACCACACTCTAGACAAAGAATGCAAATCAGTGTTTCTCTGGGACTGGCGGTACAGGGAAGGGTTGCTACAAAAAGACATGGAGACTTTCTTGGTGAGTGAATGGTTCTGTATGTTGATTACGGTGGTATAACTACGTGCTTGTAACTCATTGAGCTGTATACTTAAAAGGATGAATCTTAGTGTCTGTGTATTCAACCTTACTATAGCTGATAGTTTTCAAAGAGCCAAAATAGAAAAATGAAATGTGTATTTGCAGAAAGGAAAAGGCGAGATGCAGTTCAGCAATGAAGAGCACCAAGGCAATGCGCAACGAAACTGTGCTACTTAATTTCAAAAGCTGTCATCCATGTGGGTGTCTCTGAAGATTACACTTCTGGGAAGGCTAGCATTAGGCTGGGGTAATGAGGAGGCAGGGTTCTTTGCTCACTGGACCCTGGAGGACTTGGGGCCTAGTGACAGACATGGCCACGATCCATCCTATTAAAGAGATTTAATGGGATTTTAGGCTGTTCCTAAAACATAGTAAGAAGTTAGGGGATAAGAAAATGTGGAAGGTGACAGCGTGTGATATTAAGGATAAGTTTCATTTAGTAGTCAGTTTCAAGTTTTCCTTTATTGCACTGCAATTTCATTTTACTATCCCACAGCCTGCACCAAAGTCTAGCTACATGTTACAGCCTGGTGTTAACTGTGCTTTGAAGCACTGGATGTGGATTTACCTTCACATAAAAGAACAAGCAAAAAGGGAGCATCAGCCCAGAGAAGCCTTGAGGTCGAAGAGGAGGTCTTTGATCTCAGTACCCTTGGTACCCAGAACAGCAATCAACCGATGGGTGCTTTATAAATGAACACTTTAGGGAAAGCTACTCCCAGTGTTACAAAAATAATTTCACTGTATTTACACAAACTAGAAAACATGAAACACAGGAGGTTGTGAAGGCAAAAAGGCACCAGGTTGATGTTTATGAATCAGCTAAGAGATATACAAACCAACCCATGTAGATGTTACTTCTGCTGCTTGGAGACTCCACATTCCACATTCCCTCCTGCAGATTCCCAAACAGTGGAACAGGGTGTGGCAGTAACTATTGCAACATTCAAGCCCGACACAGATTCCTGGGACTACATCTCCTTTCTAGTTCACCCACATTTCCTGCTGAAGGGTAGAGAATCCAGATACACAAGCCCTCTTCTGCCCAACTCCAGAACTTTGCCAAGAATGCGTTCTTTTCCTCTCCCCCTCCACAGCATTCACACAGAAATATTATGTTGTCAGTCTGGAAGATGCTGGGGTTCCCATCAAGCCGACTATTTTGTCCTGCTTAATGTAGCCTTATTTTAATGACAGCGTATTTGTTTGATGTGTTTTCCGTATCTCTTCTACTTATCTATTGTCAGGTTTTTACCTAAAACTTACCTGATCTCACTTCACAATTTACAGTAAAGCTGAAAATATTCCTAACAACTGATTATGAATAGATCTTTCTTTATACTCCTGAAAAACACCTAAGAAATGGTTGGAGAATAAGATGAAGTGGTGCCACTAACTGCTTCCTTCAACCATAATGCTTCCTCAGGAGCTGATGTGACAAAGCCCACTGCAGCAGGATCCATTTCTTCGTGCCACCCTGCCCTGGGCAAAGCTGTGCTGACTGCATGTGCTTGGTTCTCCCACTGAAGTCTCTGGTTTGAACTCGCCTACTTTCTGTGTGCTCTTTTCTCCTAGCAGTCTCTATGTTTGACATTTGAAGCTTCATGTACTCAAAACCTGTTTTAAAATTTTATGTAGTACTGGATGGTACCTATTACAGCAAATCACAAATTTAAATCACACTGCCACTCAGGTGTCCAAAGAAACCACGCCCCTCCAATATTCTTCATCACTGGGCTATGTAGAATTAATTAAATGTTCAACATGGTTCTATTTGGACTAATGTAAGAATTTACTCAGTCCCTTTAAATCATGTTCAGTCCGTCTTGTTGAATGTTCAGTCAGCTTTCTTCCCAGTGTGCTGCTTTACCTAAGCTGTCCCGTACCTATGAGGCTTATACTGTGACTCATTCCACACTGTAACTCTTTGGGAAGACAGGGCCCTTGAATTCGTGTGGCCTCAGCATGGTACCAATGGGCCAGCGAGAGAGCAGAAGAGTTCACCCATAGGCACCCTCCCCCACCCTCCTTCTCAGAGACTGTCCAGACTCTCACCCAGGCCATGTTGTCAAGTTGGTTCTGGTACAGACTTTTTTGGGTGATCTCAAACAGTTTTGAATAGGAAGGGTAAAAGGCTGGGAAAGAGCAAAATAATCTTTCTCTGCCTACTTGGTTTTCACTTATCTAATGTATTTTCTTTCTCTAGGATGAAGATCACAAAGAAGAGATACTGACATTTCACACACTTTCCTCTCCACTAACCACTATCCTTAAGGGACAGGAAAGAGAAAGGCTGCCTTCATTCATTCTTTAAAATCTATAGTTTAGCTGGGTATGGTGACTCACACCTGTAATCCCAGCACTCTGAGAGTGTGAGACAGGAGGATAATAATTTCTAGCACAGTCTGGACAATTTAGTGACTTAGCAAGATGCTGAATCAAAATCAAAAAGTGTAGAAATGAAATGTGACTGAAGCAACATTGTATAGCTCAGTGTCAAGGCCCTGGGTTCAATCTCCAGTAACATACACACGTGCAAAGCTATAATTATAGTCTAGAACTAGTCTTTCTTAAAGAAGAGACACTAAGGTCTGATTTTCAAGCATATTGCCTTGCTACACAAACTTATTTTGAATGTTAGAAATTAAGCATTATACTAGTCTTTCTCTTGGTATTTTTTTCTATACCATATGTAAATCCTCCCTCATTAACATATTAGTTGGAGTTAGCTGGTGGTACATTAAAAGTGCCATTAGCCACATTCTTCTCTACCCCTTCCATTGGGGAGGAGAAACAATATAACTTCCCTTCTTCTGAATCTGGGCTATCTATAGCAGTGTTCTTGACTAAGAGGATGCGATAGAAGTTACATATGTGATTTTCCAGGCTAAAACTATAAACAGAGTCACTAAGCAGTAATTTGCCAAGGTTCCAAAAACAACCAACCAACCACAAAAATAAAAAAAATTTTGAAATGCCCAGAAAAATATCCACCTAAACCCATACTAGAGTGTGTGGCAATAATTGATATATTGCTATGGAAATTATCTCATGCCTTATAAGCTCCTAAAATAAAATCAAGGTCACTATGTGACTAGTGATAGTATGAGGAGGAAAAACAAACACTGAAAGTAAGTCTTCAGCTTTGGTTTTGGCTATCTCTTCAAATTAACAGCAAGCACTTATATCAGGTACAATATTCTTGACATGTCAGACCAGTAACGTGTTTTACAACCGGCCAGAGGCAGCTGAAGAAACTCCTTCTTGAATAAGCTAAATGCTTCAACATGAAACATTTTCCTTCCAAGTACTTAAAATGATTGGTGAACATCTAACCAGGCAAAACGAATGATATCCATCACACAAGCAGGCTCATTTACCCAAGCCCCAAAACAAATAGTAGTTATAGTAGCAAAAGAAACAACTACCCCAGTTTTTTTATTCTTTAGGGCCAACTGTGAAAGGGGTCAGCAATTATTAACCACAGCAATGGACAAAGAAGGCAAAATAATGCATGAAGGAATTTTGCTGGATGATCTTTCATCTTTTTCTGTATCAGCCAGAACATTCTAACAGGCTTATTTGGAAATATAAGGTTGTCTTTGATACTTTTGCTGGGATAAAATACCCAACACCTGCAATTTAAAGAAGGAGAGTTTTGTAGAGATTTCAGTTCATAGTTGACTGGCTCCAAAGCAGGGTGATGGCAGCAGGGCACAGCAGAAGAGAAACCACTCCTGGCATGGCAGCAGGAAGCAGAGCTCTATCAAGAAGGGAAGATGAGACTTTGGTAGGCCACGCCCCCAGAGACCTACCTCCTCTGACCAGGGTCCACTTCCCAACATCACGTTTAGCTCCACTGATGAGTATCATGCCCCCATGATCCAGTCACCTCCCCAAAGCCCCACCTATGAGGACATGAGGCTTTTCGGGGACATCTAGATATAAACCATAACCCAAGTACACATATCTTATCTCCTAGGTGCTTCACAGATTTAGAATTCAGACTACCTGAGAGGTCTATAAACCATGTAAGAAAGCTTGCTTTATTTAGCTTGGTGGCAACCAAAAGACTCCATGTTATTAAGGATGTCAGAATTTGAAGCTTCCTATGGACTGGGCATCAGCTCCTCTCTTTCTATGTTTATTCTATCCCCTCCAGTGTTCCAAAGTCCACATTTGTCCTGGGAAGAGCTTCAAGGTAGCCTGAGTAATTGTCCTGCTGTGAGGGCAGGGTGCTTTGGCTGAGCGTATCCTGTGTCCGTTTCATCAGTGCTGTTCAGGAAGACATCTAGGGTCTGTAGCTGCTCATGCTTAGTCCACCGTCTGTGCTCTCATCTCCTAGTGATACCTGCCACTGTTAAGAAGGGGACCTGAGCTATATTAGTTGTCATTGTTCTTAACTCCTGAGACACCCTGGAAGAAGATGTGGGGTTTTGAGTCTCACTATCTTGCGCGTGTTGGTAACTGGCCATGGAGAGACCTACCTCCTCTGACCAGGGTCCACTTCCCAACATCATGTTTAGCTCCACTGATGAGCATCATGCCCCCATGATCCAGTCATCTCGCCAAAGCCCCACCTATGAGGACAGGAGGCTTTTCGGGGACAGACCTTCCTGACATTTTGGGGAATGTGCTGTGCTGGGGTTGATATTCTCCCTCGCCTGTAGAAGCAGTTCTGGCTGTTTCAATTGCAGTCTTTCCTTCTTCTGCTGTTACTGGAGACACATCTGTTGCTGCTGGTTGGAGTTACTGCCAACCATAAAGTCCCTCTGTGGGCTCTGGGGAGCTAAGGGAGGGGGCTGTTTTACTGCAGCACTCTGACTGATTCTACGGTTTATGGCTTTAGCAAAACAAGGGTCAAAGCCTTGGGTCCAACCACAGAGTGGTCTTGTTCTTATGGTTTATATAGTAAATTTCTCCATCCTGAGTCATGGCTTGTTTCCATCCATCAGGAAGAGAACCTGAGGCTGAGGTCATCAAATTCTGCTGCACTGGTGGACCACTGGAGGCCCTAACATTTATCTGACGGAGCATGGCCTTCCCGGGGTCCTACTATGTTGTCTGATCCATGTTATTTAAGAAGTATCTCTGGTCAGAAGATGCCTTGGCTATCTCCCAGCCTCCTGGCAGAGGTGTCATCAGGTATCTGAAAAGAAGACCTTCAAAGATGTTCAGTGGGTATAGCTGCTGGGCCAGAGACGACTGGTGCTGGGTGGTCAGAGACCCAGGAGAAACAGCTTCCAGCTGCAGGGAAGCTGGAGAGGATTGAGCTGGAATACATTGTGCAGTCAGGGCTCCTGCAGTGCCTGCATTTGTGCTCCTGTGGCCTGAAGGAATCGGGCAGATTCTGTGGAGCCTCATGAGCAGGGTCTGAGACATCTTGGCTGTGACAATGTTGAAGAGCACCTCCAGGTTGGTCTCCAGTGTCCCCAGACATGTAGGACCTGGTGGCCGGCAGGGAGCAGGGTGCTGTGGCACTGGCTGGTGCGCTGTGGGGATGGGGGGTGGGGTGATGTGCTCCTTGGGTATTGTTCATATAGCTTCTTTAGTCAAGTGACTTTTCAAATCTTTGATCCACTTTTAAAACTAGGCTTTCTGTCTTCTTAGTTTGGAGTCTTTATATATTCTAGATGCCATTTATCACATTCGTTTTGCAAATATTTTGTCTGTGTGTAGCTTGCATTTTCATTTTCTTAGTAATATCTTTTAAAGAGCAAAACAACAAGAAATAGAAACAAATTGTGTGAGGAAGGATCGCAGGTCATCAAGCAACCAGGATCGCTCCACTGGTCCACATCTATTGCTATATGACCAAATAGTGGGGCAGGAGTAAGGTCAAGCTTGGTTTATGACTGGGTTATGTTTTAAACCCAGAATGCATGATGGTGGCTTTACAGCCTTCTTCAAAGGTGACCCATGAAGACAGTGGTGAGGTCAATTTTCCTAGTGCGCACAGAACTTTAGCTATCAATTTGGGGTGGGAAAGAAAGTATCTCAAAGGTAAAATATAAAGTTTGACTCTATATTGAGATTTGTGGGCAATGGTTAATGGCCTGACACAATGGTCATGACACTAAAAGGGCAAAGACAGGAGGGTTAGAGAAAAGGGAATCTGAGAGCTATTACCCCGACTAAGATACAAAGGAGTGACAGGCTCTAAGGAATGTTTTGATGGGGTCACTGTGGCTGCTGGGAGCAGTGGTGGAGGGAGGGCAGTCAGGAGGAAGTGAACAATGGTGGTAACTTGGGCGGTAGTAGCATTATTGGAGTTATTGAGAAGTGGTTGGATTCTAGATAAAAATCCAATAGAATTTTCTATTGGATTGGATATGCAAGAATGGGACTAGAAAGCAACTAGAAAAATATAGTTGATGTTTACTTTCCTTTTTTTTTTGGTTTTTCTCCTGTACTGGGAACCGAACTCACGATGTTATGCTTGCCAGGTAGGCGCTTTTGCCGCTGAGCTAAATCCCCAGCCCCTGATGTTTACTTTCAGAAGGAGCAGAATTGGGGAGGAAAATCAGGAGATATGTCTTGCATATGATAAGCTTGAACTGCTTAGTTCATGCTTAGACATGTAGTGGAGGTGCTCAGTGGCTGGTGAGTAGCTGTTGAACAGCTAAGTTTGGAGTTCTGAAGAAAGAAGTGTTGAGTTGGAGATATAAATGTGGATATCATGAGCATATTGATGATCTTTAAAACCAAGAGACTAACAAGCTCACCATGGGCATGAGTGCATTTAGAAAAAGGAAATAATCTGAAAAACATACAAAGAAAATAAGACACCAAAAATGTGGAAACAAGACTAGAGGAGTATAGTTTTCCAGAAACCAAGCACAAAAATTGATTATAGAACTAATGATCTGTGTCAAACACTGCTGATACATCCAGTAAAGTGAGAATACAGAAGTGATCACTGAGTTTAGGAATGTAGCAATCAAGAGTAATTTTGATCAAAGTTTCAATGAAATGTAGGGGAGTTAGGAAGACTCTTCTTTTGGTTATTACAATCATAAAGAATTATGACTGTATTGTCACCAGGGAGAGGAATAGTAGGCTTAAAGTGGAGTTGAAGTCTTCAAGGAACAGACATGTATTGATCAGGTTAAAATTAAATTGGTATAACAAAAACACGGAAGTGGCTTAAAGAACAGAGGTTTGTTTCTTTCTTATGTAACAGTCCCAGTGTGAAATGTCTGTTGGAGGCCAGGCCTCAAGATAAAGACAGACTAACTAGACCTGAGATAAGTGGCAACACTGGTCTAAGGTATCTAGATAGGCATCAGTCACCTCAGTGGGTGAGCAGGACCCTTGGACTCATCCCTTCCCAAAAAGTTCTTTGTTCTTTCCTTGTACACTTGCTACATGACTTGCTTCACTATTGGATCAATATTACATAAGTGACTACACTTATAGTCTTATTGGTTGATAATAGCTATAATCCACGTTGTCCCCATGTGGTTGTGCTCTATAAGACTTCCCCTGAGAAGTGGGGTCCTCAGTAACTCACTTTCAGGTCCCCTTCTACCTCTCAAGAGCTGTAATGCTCCCCCTCAATAAATATTTCCTACCCTTAATGTCTACTGTTCCTTAGAATTCATTCTCTGATTTTGGGGAACATGAACTCAACTTATTGGACATCTAGCAGGTTGGGAGTTATAGTATTTCCCTTATAACATGTCTGGAGGTCCTGATATCATTTCCTATATCAGTTTCAGATTCTACAATCCATCAAATTTTTATGAAACTACTACTTAACAAAGAAAAATATCTATAATTATCTTAAAGGCTATTCCCTTCTTTCTCAACTATTTTTTATATACTTTAACTAAAATATATATTACAACAGGTTGTGTACAAACAAATAAGAAGATTTAGCTAGCTTTTATTATCATTCTTTGTAGTAGGCCCTGTGGAGTCTTCAATGAGTTTAAGCAGTATAAAAGGATCTTAAGACCAAAAAGTTTGAGAACTGCTGTTCTAGCTGTTTGGCATTTCTAGTCTACTCACTTGTAACGATTATAACCTTTCCTTATTCGGAGTTCTTAATGCTTACCAGGACCCAAGCCAGAAAGCACTGTTACTATTCATAGAAGATAGTGTGGACACTGGAGCATTTTCCTTAACTTCTATATCCTTCTCTTAAGGTGCTAATGGTTCAGAGATTAGAATTGCTGGTCACTATGCCCTGTAGCCAAAGAGAAACCCTCCTCCACTTTAATGAAGTTAAGTCATAAAATTATCTAGAACTGTCTTATGAAGACTTTTTAGATAAGCTTTCCTAAAACCGGAAGAATTTAAAGAATTTAAAATTTACTTAAAAATTGGGATTTAAGCATAATTTTGATATCCTGTAGTCCAGTGAAAGCATAATTTTGTCCATTTATAAAAATTGAGTTGTTTGCCTAGTCCTAGGTTCTCAATACTTTCTCTTATTTTCTCTTTTTTGATACTGGGAATTGAACTTAGGACCTTGTGCTTGCCAGGCAGGTGCTGTGCCACTGAGCTATATCCCCAGTCCCTCTCTTGTTTTCCCTAAAAGTTTATAGTTTTATGTTTCACTTTTAAGGATGCAATCCACTTTGAGCTGATTTTTTTTCTTTTTCTTTCTTTCTTTTTTTTTTTTTTTGAGACAGGGTCTTGCTATATAGTTCAGGCTGATCTTGAACTTACTATGTAGCCCAGATTGGCCTTGAACTTGCAGCTATCTTTCTGCTTCAACCTCCCAAGTGCTAGGATTCCAGGCGTATGCCACCATGCCCAGCTGTACGTTGAGTTGATTTTTGTACAATATGAGAGGTGCTGATGAAAGTCCAAGTACTTTGATACCATTTGTTTAACAGACTATCTTTTCTGTGTTGAATTGTTTTTGCCCTTTTGTCAAAAAAATCAGTTTGCTTCATTTTTATTCACTTCCATCAAAATATGTGTGTGCTTCTAATAACACGGTCTTGATTATTATAGTTATATTTTAAGTGCTAGATTCAAGTAGATTGTTTCCTCCCACTTGATGCTTTCTTAAAATTGCTTTAGCTATCTATTCCTGTTTCCTTGCCACTATTCTCCACATGCATTTTAGAAAATGATTACCTATGAGTCTAAAAATATCTTGATTGCATCCTGATAAGCATTATGTTAGGGCCAGGGATACAGCTTAGTGGCACAGTGCCTACCTGGCAAGTGTGCGGCCCTGAGTTTGATTCCTGGTACCAAAAAAAAAAAAAAGGGAGAAAATTATGTTAAATCACTTTGGGAAGATTTAATATTTTTGCTATGTTGAGTCTTCTAATATAGGACTGTAGTATAAAAGATGTGATTGGAACCTCTGGTATATGTTTAAATTTTAAAAATTTTATAGTGAGAGACATAGTACTATTACTCCTCCTCAAACTACTCCTCCTTGCTTCAAATGCATTTAGCCCATAACTCTTGTCACTTTTGGAAACAGTTCTGGAAGTCTTCTTGCCTAAGTGCCTTTAGTTGTGCTGTCATGGTTGTCTCTATGCCCTGGATGGCTTCAAACATGCTCCATCCAGGACATGGTCATGTTGACTCTGGGGAAAAGACAAATTGCACAGTGCCACACTGGGTGAACAATGTAGATGACAACACCCTGTAATGTTGTTGAAAGCTTGCACTGGATGGCACTTGGCAGCAGCACTCACCACATTTTTATCACACCTTGTGAAGGCATTCAAGAAAGGACTTGTAGAACTGTTTCAGAAAGTGATTGGGGTAGGTGTTTGAAGCTGGGAGGAATATGTTGACAAGGATTAATGGCAGTGTGTCTTTTATAGTAATAAATTCCTTAATTTGTACATTCATTGTATATTTTGTTCATTCCTTGTAGATATTCCTTTATCTGTTTTGATTTGTATAATCAGTGTTGTGTAATTTTCATCACATAAGCACTGCAAATGCTTATGAGATTTATATTTATTTCATTTTTTGAGCACTTGCAAGTAGCACTGTGTTTTTAACTTATGTTCATCTGTTCAATTGATTTTTATGTATTTTCTTATATCCTGGGACATTGTTGAACTTGGGTGTTCATTCAAGGAGTTCATTGCCATAACCCTTGGGATTTTCTATGTTGACTAGCTTGTCACCTGTAAATAGGACAGTTTAATTGATTCCTTTCCACTCTGTATGCCTTCTAGTTGCTTTCCCTGTCTATTGCACTGAATAAACTTGCTATGCCATATGTTCAGTAAGAGTGCCAAAGTTGGGTGTGCTGTTGCACACCTGTGACCCCAGAATTCTTGGAAAGTTGAGGCCGGAGGATTGGAAGTTGGATCCCAGGATGGGCAACTTAGTGAGATCTTGTTGCTAAATAAAAAGGAATGGGCATCTAGCGCACTGTGAAGACCTTGTTCAGTATCCAGTGTCGCAAAAGAAAAACAAAAACCCAAAACCCAAACCCAAAACCAAAACCAAATGAATATTGAATAAGAATAAACATCCTTGCCTTGTTCCATAAAGTAGAATGCTAGTGCAGTGATAATTGTGAGGATTTTTGTAAACCTTCCTTATCAAGTTGAGGAACTGCCTCTCTAGCCATGTCAAAGAGTTTTTATTACAAATGGGCTTTGAAATATATGAAATGTTTTTCCTAATTTGATTGATATGATAATGTAATTTCTTCTTTGTCTTGTTAATATGATGGATTACATACCTGAAATATTTTTTTCTTTTAAAGAGAGGAAAACAAATTTCAAAACAAGATAATAGGAGGATAACAATGGTTAATACATGGCATATTGTTATCTTTAAATTAGTTACTCAAACTACAAGATATTGGTATTTAATTATTCAAACAATATTAGCACGAACATTTCTTTTCAATGAACTAACAGAAATTAGTATTATAACTATCTTAACTATTAGTATTATAACTATCTTAACTGTGCATGTGTGTTTTTCCCTTCCTTTTTTTCTCCATTCCCCCATCCCAGTTTCTCTTTCCTTTTGAAGTTTCTTCCCATTTTACAGTATCTATTCTATATTTTGAATCTTATTTACTCCTTCAGCTTCTCACACTAGGGAGACAATATAATGTTTACATATGTGCATCTGCTTTATTTGACTTATGAGTATGGTCTTGAGTTGCATCCAGTTGTTGCCAGTTTATCCTTCTTTATGGCTGAGCAGTATTCCATTGAATAAAAAGACCGCACCTTTTTTATCCATTCCTCAGTTGATGGGCATTTGGATTGTTTCCAGTATCTAGCTATTACAAATTGTGCTGCTACAAACATGGGTACATATATATTTTTGTGGTACAATGTTTTTAATTCTTCTGCAAAGATACCCAGGAGGGGAATAGCTGGGTCAGATGGGATCTCCAATCCTAATTTTTTGAGGAATCTGCACACTGATTTCCACAGTGGTTGCATCAGTCTACACTCTCAACAGTGGAGAAGGGTTTCTTTTTCCTCATAGGCCTGCCAGCATTTGTTATTTAGTTGATTTCTTGATGATAACCATTCTTTCTGGGGTGAGATGGAATGTCAGTATTGTTTTAATTTGCATCTCTTGAATGACCGGTGATGTTGAACATTTTTTCATATTTTTATTTGTTAATTTGTAGTTCTTCATCTGAGAAGTGATGCCCAATTTTGGATTGGGTCTTTAAATATAGGAGGTCTGATTTTTTTCAGTTCTTTATATGTTCTTGATTAGTAATCCTTTGTTTGAGGAACAGCTTGCAGACATTTTTTCCCACATTGTGGGTTGTCTCTTCACTCTGTTGGTGGTTTTTCTGCTGTGCAAAAGGTTTTTAATAAGATGAGTTCCCAGCTGTTGATTCTTTATGGTGGTTCCTGTATGATTGGGGTTTTATTCGTGAAGTCTTTGCCTACAACCATGTCTAGAGTTTTACTTTTTCTGTCTTCCAGCAGATTTAATATTTCTGTTTTAATATTTAGATCCTTGATCAATTTCAAATTTAGTTTAGTGTGTAGCAAAATATGTGGGTCAAGTTTTAACCTTCAGCATGTGCACAGCCTATTTTTCCAGCACCACTTTTTTAAAGAGACTATCTTCCCGTGAATGTGTTCAGCACCTTTCTCAAAGATACGGTCGATAGGTACATTTGGAGTTATTTCTGCATCTTACAATCTATTCCACTGATCTTTGGGTCTGCTTTTTTTCCCCAGTACCACATTTTTTTTTTTTTTGAATCACAGTAGCTTTATAGTATAATTTCAAGTCAGGGATTGTGATGCACCCTGCCTTGTTTTTGCTGCCCAGAAATGCCTTGGCTATTCTAGGTCTCTTCTGGTTCCAGATGAATTTTAGGATTGTTTACTCTAATTCTGTGAGATATGCTATTGGAATTTTGATTGGAATTGCAATAAATCAATATAACAGTTTTTTTTTTTTATATTTTTGAGACAGGGTTTTATTGTGTAGTGCAGGCCGGCCTTGAGCTCACTTTGTACCCAGGTTGGTCTTCAATTTGCAGCGATCCTCCTGCATCAGCCTCCTGAGTACTGGGATTATAAGCATGCACCACTATGGTCGGCTGTATAACAGTTTTGGAAATATGGCCATTTTCACTATATTTGTTCTTCCCACCCAAGAGTAAGGGATATATTTCCATTTTCTGATATCCTGTTCTATCATTTTGTTCTATAAGTCCCAGGATGCTGTATTGTCATTATCATTTAATTGTAGAAACTGTCTAATTTCTTGTTTAATTTTACCTGTGACCCATTGGTTGTTCAGGAGGGTGCTATTTAATTTCTATGTGTTTATGAAATTCTTGTGGTTTCTTTTGCCATTGATTTCCAATTACATTGCACTATGGTCTAATGATATGTATGGGATAATTTCAA
>NW_004955431.1:1744062-1751526 GCF_000276665.1 Chinchilla lanigera | reverse complement strand
GAAGAGTCTGCATTAGAAGCCAGGAGACTAAGTCCAAGCTGAAGGAGAAGACTGGAGCTCCACCAAAAGGAATGGAAGTACCTAAATGTGTTCTTTTATGTAGCATATTGTTGGATCTTGCTTCTTGATCCATTCCGCCAATCTGTGTCTTTTGATTGCTGAACTGAGACCATTAACCTTGATGTCGATAACTGCTATGATTGATATGTATTGACTTATCCTTGTCATATTATTTTCCTGCTGTTGGCTCCCCTCCTTTTTCCCCCTCCCTCTGTTTAATTGTTTGCTTGCTTAGTGGATTCATTCTGTTGGAGTTCTTAGAATTGTAGCCCTTGCTATCTCTTTCTAGAATGTCCTTCAAAACATTTTGGAGCACTAGTTTGGTGGTCATAAATTTCCTCAGATGTTTTTTGTCATGGAAGTCTTTCATTACTCCATCACTTTTGAAAGACAGTTTTTCAGGGTACACCAATCTGCGTTCAAGGTTGTTTTCATTTAGAACTTGAAATATTCCACTCTAAACTCTACTTGACTTGAGAATTTGTGCTGAGAAGTCAGCTGTGATTCTGATGGGCTTTCCATTGTAGGTGATTTGTTTCTTTTCCCTAACAGCTTTTAAGATTCTATTCTTGTGATGAATTTCTAGAGTCTTGACTATCATATGCCTGGCTGTAGATTTTTTTTTTTGTTCATGGCTGACTGGAGTTCTATATGTCTCACTTTTCTAAATGTCAAATTCTTTTTCTCTACCAGGGAAGTTTTCTGCCATAACATCTGTGAACAGTTTTTTTTTTTTTTTTTTTTTTTTATCATTTGTGCTATCTCCTGCTTTTTCATTTACTACAATCAATCTTAAGTTATTCTTTGCCTCATCTAGCAGCTGCTATCTTGATTTGTCGTGGTCCCTTGCTGTTTTTAAGGAATCTTTCTTTCATGATCACTAACCTCTTCTATAACTGAGATCCTGTCCTCACATTGGCTTAATCTGCTGCAGATACTTTCAGTGAAAGTTTTATTCTCTTGGATATCTGCATCTCCCATACAGATTCCATTTCTTTCTTATGCTGAGCATTCATGGCTTCCATAATTTTTTTTCTTTTTTGTCTTTTTGAGACAGAGTCTCACTATGCAGTTTGGGCTGGCCTTGAACTCATTTTGTAGCCCAGGCTGACCTCGAGCTCACAGCAATCCTCCTGCCACACCCTCCCAAGTGCTAGGATTACAGGTGTGTGCCACTACATCTGGCCTAATACCCATAATTTTCTTAAGCTTCTCTATTTTTTTGTCTGTATCTTCTTTAGAGTCACTAAGCATGGTTTCCATTGTGGACATTATCTCTGCAGTTATCTGAGAAATTATTTCTGATTTCATTTTTCTCTAGAGCCTCATTCAATTGCTTTGTTGTTACTACCTCAGAGAGGCTAGATGGGTGGCTTTCAGATTGTCCCACCTCATTGCCCCCTGGGCTTGCCTTTGGTCAACTGGATGTCCAGGGTTGCATCTTGTTTAAGTGTCTTCTCATATTTTCTTTTTAAAGTTTAATTCCTGAGGTGATGCTTGTAAATTGCCTATGATGGTTTGCTTTATTGCTAGTATTTAGAACCCATAAGAAATAACCCCCTCTCTGATCTATCTTCCAGGTGTAGCTGTTTTTTGTGTTTTGAGTCTGTGCAAGATCCTACCTCTTCAATTTAATTGGTGATGAGAATCTGCTGCCTGCTTGGCTCAGACCCTGGTTCTTTGGCATTGTGCCACAGTATTTTCTGTGACCCATAGTCAATCTCAGTCTTGGAATACCAGGAGGAATAGCTGTTTAGAACAATGATGTCACTTTTGGCTATAGTGGTACCATCAGCAATGACAAAAGCATCAAATTCAGCCTCAAAAATGACAAACTGAAATAACCATTAATTTGCTACCCTTCCCCATATGAACTAGATTTGTGGTTCTATAACAAAATCTAAACCAAACCAGAAAATTACATGCAGTGTACATGTCCCTAATATGTCAATTTTGCCCTCAGGGGTTAAAATTTAAAATGAGTTAGGGAGAAAATAGAGAAGTGGGAGAAGAGCAAGAAATAAGAAGTAAGGCTGGAGGACAAAGGGGGATCACACTGACTTTGGGAAGCTAGTGCAGAAGACTGGAGTGAAAGAGAGAAGGAAGAGCTAAAAAGAAGAATGGAACAGAACTAGAACCACAAAGAGGCTATAAACCATGTTTGCACTCATAAAAAACAAGGTCAATCAATGAAGGATAAAGAAGGAAAACAAAAACCACCACCACAACAAAAAACAAATGAGAGAGAGGGAGAAGAGAGGAGAGGAGAAGGGAGGAAAGAGAGAGAGAGAGAGAGGGAGAGAGAGATCCACCTCCAGGTTTGTCTTTGCTGTCATTGGTAGATGACATGTGGGGGCAGAGTCCCGATCCATGTTGATCTATCCCAGCAAGCCAGCAGTAGCTTTTTGGTGGGGTGGTGGATAATCTCAGTGAGCCTGCACCTTCTGGCTGATACCAGACTCATTTGGCCTGAGCCATGAGTGCACTTTCTGTGGTCCTGAGTCCAACTGGGGAACTGCTAGATGGAGTCAGCAGCTGCTCCGGGTTCTGAGCTCAGCCAGTCCCTCTCTGGGATGGCTCCCAGCCAATCAGTCTCTCATGAGGGGCAACTGAGCCCTCAGCACTCACCACCAGCTAGTGCAGTTCTTTACATCCTCTGTTCTCCTCCACAGCTGCATCTTTCCATGGAGGCCTCTGGGGTCACCAGCAGTCATGTGTGTCTGCAGGTCTGAATCACTCCTTTCACACAGTAAATCCTGTCTCAGATAGAAGGCACTGCAGGCTACCTCTTTCTTCTTCATTGAAGTTTCTCTCTTCACTCTCTCTGTGGGCTTCAATTCAGGCTTCAGATCCTTCCTGGGTCCAGGAGACCCACTTCCCTCCTTCTTGTCTTCCTCATGTTGCTATATTCCAGTGTCTGGATGGTGACCCTCAG
The DNA here is from genome assembly GCF_000276665.1 of Chinchilla lanigera. Taxonomy (NCBI): domain Eukaryota; kingdom Metazoa; phylum Chordata; class Mammalia; order Rodentia; family Chinchillidae; genus Chinchilla; species Chinchilla lanigera. The sequence continues at coordinate 1,748,531 of NW_004955431.1, read as the reverse complement.
AGAAGCTCTTTCTCTGCTGTTTACCACTTCATCATCTTGGTGCTCCTTCTTCACATGCCTCAAATGTTAAAACAGATTTTCATCTTTAGAAGAAGTCCTACTTCATCACTGTGTTAATATCAGAGAACATACTCTGTATTGTTTCAATTCATTTAAATTTTTTAAAATTTATTTTTGTTGTTTCATTCTTCTATATATTTAAAATTTATTTTTCTTAGTATGTGTTTGTAGTAATACTGATTATACACCTTGTAGGGAGTTGGTACATGTGCACAACACAGCTTAATACTGTTTTCATCTTCTCCCTTCCCCTCCCTCTCTTAGTCCACTTCCCTATTGCAACAGACCTATCTCCCTGTTTCATATTCTATATCTTTTATTTTGCTCTTTAATTTAGTTATACTTCAAGTTTGTCATATAAGAGAAGCCATGCAATATTTAAGCTTCCAAGTCTGATTTATTTCACTTAACGTTATGATCTCAAGGTACATCAATTTTCATACAAATGAATCAAATTTATTCCTTTTTATAGTAAAGTAGTACTCTATTGTGCATAAAGGCCACATTTTCTTTATTCATCCACATGCTGAACATAGGCCACTTTCAAGATTTAGATATTATCATTTGTGCTGCTATAAATACAGGTATGCATTGACATTGTAATATGATGTCCTCAATACTTTTAATAAGATATTTAGGAGGGGAATAACTGGGTGAAATAGAATTTCTATTTTTAGTTTTTTGAGAAATCTGTATCCTGATTTCCATGGGGTTGTAGTAGTTCACATTCCCACCACAACTGTAGCCAGGACCACAAACTGATTCCACAGGACCAATGAGTGCCTTTGGAGCTTCCCATATAATTCCAGAGTAATTAAACAAGTCTGTTGCAAAACAGTATTCAACCTGTAAAGTTATGGTGTTAATACACTAATTGGGGGGTGGTGGTGTCCATCCCAACTATTTAGTAGAATAAGGCCAAGGAGAATAAGAGTGATTTCTTTGTTCCCAATCTAAGGGGGCCTCTCTACTAAGGCGTTCTATAGTTAGAGCTATCCATATTACTAGAGTCTATAGAGAGACTTTAGGGGCATTTTCAGAAAAAATTTGATTATGTCCAGGATCATTAAGTGTGTAATTTATAGGCCATTCAGTTACCTTGTAATGGTGGGCTAAATTATGAACCATTGAACTTTTTCGTGTCTCATCAGTGTGGTCTTGTAGCTTATTCTACTCATCTCCTTGAAGTGGGGATACCCACCGAGGAAGTCCTGATGTACTTGACAAGGACAGCAGGCCACATATCCAACAAAATGTTTGTTGTAATGATTCTGCATATGCCTTTGCCCACACTAGAAGGGAACTGAACTCTTCTTTAAGTGGTAAAGCAATTAATGAAAGGGTTAAGAGTAACAGATTAGTTATCTGAAGATTTTGGTTCTTTTAAACAAGAATTTTAAGTCTGCTGTGGATTCACAGGAGTATTCAGATGGTTGCTCACACACAGGAACAGTCTCTGGTTCCCAGGCCTTGAATCAGGTGTAGTGTATCCAGGAGTCCAGACCTACCTACAGCCGATGGAGTTGACAGGATTACAGTGTATGGTCCTTACCAAGTTGGTCCTAGGGAAAAAGATGATGAGGAAAGAGACTTTACTAGTACTAAATCTCTGGGGTGGAATATGGAATTTCCATTCTCTTTGAGCTGAACTTCTGTTAGCTGTTGAAGAGTTTGTTAGAATGTAGCCAGTGAGGTGAAATCTTTAAGTAAGGTATATGTTTTTCTATTGAAGAGAAAATCATTAGTGAGGAAAGGGCATCCATAAAGCATTTCAAATGGACTGAGGCCTAGAATTCGAGGTGTATTTCTTTGGTAGTTAACGGTAGTACGTAAGACCCCTGTAGGTGGGTTTCCTGAGCCATTTTGTGAAGATATCTCTTTAGGGTCTCATTCACTTTCTCTGCCTTTCTTGTTGATTGTGGCCTCCATGCACAGTGAAGGTGACAGAGAATTTCTAGTGCCTGAGAGACATCCTGTGTGACTGTTGCTTTAAAGACGGTCCATTATCACTCTGTAAGCTCTTACGAAGTCCAAATCTGGGGATGATTTCTGGGACCAAAAAACATTTACCACCTCTTATGTTTTTCTGTTCTATAAGGAAAGGTATTAACCCAGTTCATGAAAGTATCTATCCAGATCAATAGATATTGGAGCCTCTTACTTTTTGGCATATGAGTAAAGTTGAGTTGCCAATATTTTTCAGGGTATTTACTATGTCTCTGTTTACTTGGAGGGGCATATGGTATAGTTAAGAGGATTGTTCTTTGGGCAGAACTCACATGTCTTGACTATCTGTTGTATTGTCTGAGAAAGTCCCTTTCCTATTGAAAGGAAGAAATTAAAATTTTAAATACAGCCTGCCCAGGATGCCTGCCAAAACCAAGCAGACATGTCTGGCAGGCCCAATAACAGAATACTTTTCCCTTTATGTAAACCCCTGTCTTTGCTGTCTTTGTAACTGATGGCCTTGCAGTGTAACTTCAAACATAATGGGACACTTCTTCCTTTGTATAACCCCTGCTTTGTATAACTGATAGCTTTACAATGTAACTTGAGATGTTCAAACTCCTTCAGCAACCCCTGATATCACCCAATCCTCCAATCATATGTGCCACATCTGCCTACTCTCTCTTTAAAAACCCTGAAAGCCTGCTGGGTGGGGCTCTGACTCTTTGGGAGAGATCCTAGTCAGAAGTCCACAGGTATAATAAACTGTCTCCTAACCTTCTCAGTGTCATTTCTTCCCATGTTTTGTCTGTTTTCTGTAGCACTATGAGTAACTTTGAGGCCATCTGGAAGGTCCTGTCTATCCCTAAGTGAAAAATTTGACATAAAAACCACCAGGAAGGAACAGTTTACCATCATTTGATTGTACCCCATCCTGATGGAAGCAACTGATACTCACCTATGGGAGACAACCCATTCAATTTCTGATTGAGAATATTTGGGTCAAGTAGATCAAGGGATCCTTCCCAGACCAAGGGGGCCTTTTTTGCAGCTATGTCAGCCCATTAATTACCTTGAGACACTTCATTAATTCCTTTTTGGTGCATTCTACAGTGATTTTCTGCTGGAGGGTATATAGGCAGATGATAAAAGTTCATTTATCTCTTTATGGGAAATCCACTGGCTATCAGGTAATTTCTTTTTTTATATATAGCTGCATGGGCATGTAACACTAGGAAAGCATACTTTGAATTAGTATAAATATTGACTTTTTGTTCTTTACTGAGTCGGAGCTATGAGTTTTGCTAGCTGGGCACTAGTTCCAGGTGCAAGGGAGGAACTTTCAAGCATCTGCTGTAGAGTGACCAGTGCACACCCTGCCTTTCCTGTCCAGTTTTCCATGAAGGAACTGCCATCACAGAAGAAGGTCACATCAGGGTCAGTAAGGAGAATGTCTAACAAGTCTTTTATGGCTGCATATATATGGAGAATTACCTATTCGCTGTCATGACTTTCAGCCTCAATTTCTTCCTTTTCTGGTAGAAAGATGGCAGGGTTTAAGGAGGAACATGTCTTGATTTGGCTGTTCCTTCTAGAAGTACAGCCTGGTATTTAAGAAGTCAGTTCTCTGATACCCATAGGCTCCTTTTGGAAGAAACAAGTCTTGTCATATTATGAGATGTATATAGAGTGAGAACTTTGCCTAAAGTTAGTTGGATGCCTACAGGAAAGCTATGGCAGCCACATTTCTAAGGCACACGTGCCATACTTTTGCTACAGTGTCTAATAATGACAGTGATAGCCTATAGTTTGCTGAGCAAACTTGATCCTTTGTAAGTACTCTCAAAGCCATGCTCCACCTTTTATTTACATATAAACTAAAATGCTGTTCTGTCTGTAGATTTACTGCTGGGGAACTCAGAAGCAGTTGCTTAAACTGCTGAAATGCAGTTTGGGAATTTGGTTCTCAGTTAAAGTGTGGGTATCTGCCTTGTAAGCTTCTTTTATTAGCTCACAGACAGGTCATGAGATCTTACCATACCCTGCTATACAAAGGTGGAAAAAGTGTATAATTCCTAGGAAACTCCTTAGCTGTTTTAGGGTCTTGGACTGTGGGAAGGAAATTATTGCTTTAATTTTCTCTTCCCCCAGGCTTTGGGTTCCATAGATATGATAAGGCCCAAGTATTTAGCCTCAAGAGTGCAAAGTTGTTCCTTAGACCTAAAAATCTCATGATCTCTGTCTGCTAGAAAATTTAGCAGAGTGCCTTGGCTAGAAAGTTCTTCTGAAGGGACATATAACAGTATATCATCTACAGTATGTCATCTAAGACCATGACCTGGGAAAATTCAAAACATGCAAGCCCTTGTCCAAAAAGATGAGGACTATCTCCAAACCCTTGAGGAAACACATACCAAGTCTGTTGAGACACCTGGGTGTGAGGATTTTTAAGGATAAAAAGA
>NW_004955431.1:1719386-1743346 GCF_000276665.1 Chinchilla lanigera | reverse complement strand
GATGGGTCTGTGATGGAATGCTCAAGAATCTACGATGAAGGCTGAACAGTCTACACCAGAAGGCTGAAGAGTCACAGGCAGAAGCCAAACAGTCTACACTGGAAGCCAGGAGAGCACCGTGAAGTTGAAGGTGAAGACTGCAGCTCCTCTTAAGAGCCAGCAATCAGTCCTTCCTCATTTCCCTTTTATTGTATGCAGCCTACCCGCCCTGAGGGGGATGGTCCTCTACACCCACACCATCTCGTGCCCTCCTCTTACACAGGCTAAAGATGAATACAAAGTAAAGACTCTGGCTCCCTGCTGAGTCACACAGTTAACCTTCTAAACTTCTCAAATTGACACAATGAACAACATCCTAGAGCAAGAAGGACACGTCCCTTTCACCCCAGGATGCAGAACTGAGTTATTTAGTTAAGCTTCTAGACTCCTCAAGCTGACACAATGTATCAACCATAACATCTCCCTAGGAGGGGAACTAGATTTTCAGGCATAATTAAAAAAGAATGGGAGAGATAACAATATGTATCATAACAGCCACTGTTAATTCCTATCATTTTGTTCTGAAACCCTGCATCACTTTTATTGTTTTTGCTTCGTTTTGTTTTTGTCTGTGTTGTTGGTATTTTGCTTTGTTCTTTCTTTTATTATTCCCTTTAAAATAAAGAAAAAGGAATGGGAGAAGAGGAAGTCATCCTAGTTATTGCTTAAAGGTTGTGAAAAATAATGAGTTAGTTCCTCTCCATACTTTTACTCAAGAATGATAGCTGGAAGGAAGGCCAATGTTGAAAAGAAGGACCGAGAGACATGCACCAGTGATTACCTCGGGCTCCTCCAAGGAGTCGACAATCCTGTCTGAGGGAGAAGGTAGAGAGTGCCCCGAGGCCCTTCAGTCTTGCTAGACCAGCCGGTGAGATGGATCTGATTCCTGGGACCTCCATCTCAGGGGGCAGTCCAACTTCCAGTGGTCACTGTGGCTCAGGGGGCCTCTTATTGTGATTTTTCTAAATCACAGTCCCCCTTAAGGAAGCCTGGCTTTCTGCAGTGGTAGCAGATACTTTTAGTTGTTGAGCTCTTCTTGGAGCTCTGGGAATCAGACTTAGGTTCTATTCCTTTTAAGGCTGCTTACTTTATCTTGTTCTCTTTGTTTTCTCTTCTTTGGGCCCTCCTGGTCTCAGTTATAAAATACTGATGAGGCACTTCTCACTGTAGTATCAAGTGAGCTGTCGGGAGCAAAAGTCACCTTTTATGACTTTTTCCTAATATCTGAGCCTGACTAGTTCTGTCCTTCTGTTGAATCAAAAGCCATATGTTTCATCAGTGCCTCTTGTAAATGATCTAAGAAGGTGAAGGTTCTCATCTTTCTCTGGATGAATAGTTGACAATTTAAAATAATGAGTTCTCATCCTTCTCAGACCTTTAAGAATACATGTCTGAAGATATTTCCTATTCCAATCTCCTGTCTGGTTGGTAGGCAGAAGGGATCTTGTATAGGGACTGCTTGGGCTCCAGTAGGAACTGGCTATTTCCTGGCTACCTGTCCTCTGGCCTTCTAAGATTAACAATATGATATTTATTTCCAAATGTAGTAGCCAACTATATTGCTTCTTGTCTGTCATTAGAAGTCAATGGTTTCTATAAACAACAAACAACAATGTGCAATATGACAACCATGGTTGAATTCTTACCATCTTGTTTAGTGAAGCTCTGTATCATTTTTAGTGTTATTTTATTCTCTTCAATTGTTTGAGCAGTCTTGCATTCTTATATCTGGTAATCTGAGCAACTTCACTGAAGATAATAATATGTAATATAACAACCATTGTTAATTTCCTATCATCTTTTTTGAAATTCTGTATCATTTTTATTGTTTTTGTGTTGTTTTGTTTTTGTCTTTGTTATTGTTAGTTTGTTATCTTTTTTTCACTTTAAAATAAAAAAAGAAGTCAATGGTTGATTTAAGAGTAACATTACATCTTTTCAGTCTAGTTCATGGGTATGAGTAAGTCCCCTAAAGACCTCAATGTACTTGTCAGGGTTGTTTTAAAACTTTTCCAGATCTTGTTTGAGGTCACTGAGAGAAAAGGACACATGAACACAGGTAGTGTCATACTCACAATTTACCCTCAGTAACAGATATTGTTCTTAAAGACCTTGAACAAAATCAGCTAAGGTTGGATATAGCACAGTAGAAGCTGTAGTTTTGGCTTAGAAACCTCACCCTTAGTCTTTGAAGGGCAAGTGGTGGTGGTGGTGGGGTGAGCTCAGGCTCAGTAATAGTGAATGAGACTTTGATTAAGGTTGCTTGGAAACCTCATCCTTAGGCTTAGTAATAGTAGATGCATCTGATTGTGCATTAAGAGCCAGAGGTGTTTAGTTTTCCTATGGCTTACATTTACATTTTGAACACAAATAAGGATTATTATTAATGCAAAGAATGTCTGAACATAAGGTATTTTGGCCCATTTTTCCTCTGTCTTACAGTATAGGTCTAGTTGTGAAATGGCACCATAGTCAATACTTCTCTTTGCATTTCATTTTGCCTCTACAGGGTAGATTGGCCACATGATAGTGCAGAAAAATATTAAACAGGTCTTTCTCAATATATGAGGGTCAAACAATTTCCAGTGCCTACGAATACATTCCAAAGGAGTAAAAGAATTCAAAATTGAGTTCCCATCTACAACACAAAAGGAGAAATAGGCATCCCTTTTAATCTCTACTTGGCTGGTTTAGAAGCCCCTCTTATCTTGTTTTTCATTTATATGTCTGTCCTTTCTTGTTTCTACCTGCTACATATTATTTCTACCTGTGGCCTCCCTACTCTCCCCTCCGCCTCCAGGTTCTTGTTATGTAATTCAGGCTGGCCTTGAGCTATGTAACTCAGACTAGTAGAAAATTTATGGCAATCTTCCTGCCTCAGCCTCTTGAGTGCTGGGACTACAGGTGTGTGCCATCAACCTGGTTTATACTGCTCTTGAGTGTACTGGAAGCACTGCTGGGGCAGACACAAATCCTGGGAAGTTGATTAGCTTCATTTACAAGGACACACCAGCCTCACAAAAGTTCCCAGTCTTTCCCCGTCCTCAAAGGATTTGGGGATTTTGAGATCCTGGGTGTCCATCCAATGCTCTTTGTTCCAGATTTGCAAATCTCTCAAGAGATAGATTTGTCCTTTGTCCTCGAGACACTGCCTCTTGAGAGTACACAGCACAGACATCCTCAAGGAACGATCACTGTTTGTTTTTTTTTTCCCTCATTCTTCTCTCCCCATACTTTCTAGTAGCGAGGTAATTCTAATTCTATTTCTGCTGCTAAACTTTCCTTCAGTTATTCTGGGCTTTGGCTTTTGAAATTCAAAGTTCAGTGTCTTGCAGTTCAAGGTCTGTGCATTTATTTGCAACCTAAAACCTGTTCTCTGCTGGTGTCATCTCTCTTTTTTTTCCTTTAGTAATGAATATCATGGATTAAATGGAATGAAAGATAAAGAGTTTTAAGAAAATGACAAGAGGACAATGAATCTCAGTTATGATCTCGAAATCTCATCCTACTGTATCAAATGAGAGAACAACCAAAATAAAAGTTGTGGCACTGAGCAAGGTACCTGTTGTTTTGAAGTCTCCATTTTCCATTCTGTAAAATGTAGGATCCTTATTAGGACTATTAAGAAAATGTATGCAAGAATTTAGCTAACTGTTCAATTAATAGATATTATTCATCTGAACCCTGAGTAGAATTTGGAGTAAGCAGATATAATGGAGTAGTTTCTATAGCACTTTGTACTTCTATAAATTATAAAGTTAATGGACACATCAGCTATGGGCTTCAACATGTGAAGGATGTAAAAAGTTAAGGGTTGGGAAGAAATTACAGTCTTCTCCTCAGAACACTTAACCCCACCTCCGACACACACACTTAGTGGAAGGCAGATGTACAGAAAGGTCACAGGCAGGAATTCCACAGTACTTGGAAAATAATTCTTTTTCTCTTCTTTGTCACACGCAGATCTACTTTCCAAAACAAAGTAAAACAATAAGAAAAACAAAAACCTAGGGTCTATTTACCACCTTCTGCTATCCTGTCCTACCCACAGTGCGTTTCTTACATATAAGAATTACAAGAGCTTTTGCTATGTAAAAAGTACCTTCTGGGTAAGGTAATTTCAGTTAAATTTTTTATCAACACATATTAGTTGTATGTATGAATGGGGTTCAGTGTGACATTCTCTTACGTGCATATAGCATGCACTATTCAAATCCAACCTCCCCTTTCCACTTTCCCCCTTTTCAATCTCTAGTAATGACTATGTATTTTCCATTAAAGTTAATTTCTTAAGCTTGCACATAGGAGAGGGAACATACAGCGCTTGTCTTTATCTGTTTTATTTCACTTAACATAATACTCTTCACTACCATATTTAAAGCTGATTTCCCAATGACATACAGGGTTATCAGCTGGGAGGCCCATCATTATTTTAGCTTTGTGTCTCCTTTTAATCAAGAGGTGCAGAGCCTTACTCTGCTTTTACTCACCTGTCTTTAAAATGCTTGGTCTTAGATTCAGATGGTTGGTTGTACGTGATGGTCCCATGACTTTAAAAAGAGAGCTGGGTTGACAATAGCATGCCATTTTCTTATTAGATGGGATATGTCCTCCTAACAGAAACCAGAAACTAATAGATTCCTCGAAGTCCTTGTAGCCAGATCACCTAGAAATTTACTGATTATCAAGAGACATCTGGATTAATGTTATGTTTTCCCCCTTTCCCTATTTCTTTCTTTCTTTCTTTTTAGGTAGGGTTTCTTTTTGTAGCTCAGGCTGGTCTCAAACTCTCCGCAATCCTCCTGCTTCGCTCCTGCGTTCTGGGATTACAGGCCTGCGCCACTTGGCGCCCTGCCCAATTTCTAACTTCGCGAAGCACTTACTGAGCATCAGAAAAGCGCCCAATTTCTAACTTCGCGAAGCACTTACTGAGCATCAGTGATGTGGAAAGAGCCCTCAGGTCAGTCCTCGGTCCGTGCGAGTGGAACTCCACTAGCAGGGCTTGCTTTTATGATTAAATCTTAAGAACGGAGTGATTTGGAGACTAGAAAAAGCCCCTTTCCATTCCCTAAATCGACCGCTCCTGGTTTTATATCACGCCCCTCCCCGTGCTGTTCCAAGATTAGACCGAGGAGCCTCAGAAACAGGTGCCTGAGCCCAGCTAATCCTTCAGCCACGCCCACCTGGGCGGTGTCCAGACGGCGGTTGATTCAGCGACTAGCCACGCTTTTCTGATGCTCAGTGCGTGTGCTGGATTCACTTAGAATTCTGAGAAACACATATGTCCCCTCGCCCTTCAGATGGGGCCCTTCCAGTGTGTCCTCGGGTTTAGTAATTAGTGCTCGACGCTCTTCGGGTGTCCGAAGTCGCGCTTTTTATTTTTCTTTAATTATTGTGTAAAAATTTCAAGACTTAGTTTTTTTTTGGCACCACGCAGAAACAATCTTTCTTTCTTCTTTCTTTCTTTCTTTCTTTCTTTCTTTCTTTCTTTCTTTCTTTCTTTCTTTTTCTCTCTCTCTCTTTCTTTCTTTCATTCTCTCTCTCTCTCTCTCTGTCTCTCTCTCTCTCTCTTTCTTTCTTTCATTCTCTCTCTCTCTCTCTCTCTCTCTCTCTCTCTTTCTCTTTTCTTTCCTGGTTTTTGGTTTTTTAAGATAGGTCTCGCTATGTAGTTCGGATTGGCCATGAACTCAGTAGGTAGCCCAGGCTGGCCTCAAATTCACAGTGATCCTCCTGCCTTAGCCTCCAGAGTGCTGCGACTACTGGCTTGTGCCATCACGCCCGCCAGAAACCCATTTCTTAAATGAATCCCCTTTCACAGATGAGATAACTGAAGCTCAGAGAAGAGAGCGTAACTGGTGGTGCTAGTTCCCTTTCTACAGCACTTCTCTAGAAGTGTGCACGTTGCTTCCAGCTACAGCCGGAGCACTGATGCTGCGGTCGAAGTCCAAAGGTAAGAGTTTGCTGAGCCTCACACAGCCCAGTTTAGCACTAGTCTGGCCGTGGAGGAGTTAAGCGGAAGCCCCGCCCCTCGATGGGCGGGGCGAGTGGGGCAAGGTGTCTGTTCACAGTGCGGCGCCGCACTCCGCGTCGCTCTTCTGCGCCTGCGCGAGGCGCCGAGGGGACGGGTCGGACTCAGGAATGGCGGCCTCCGTGTTCTATAGCCGGTTGTTGGCCGCGGCCACCCTTAGGAGCCACCTGCCCCGGACGGCGCTGCGGGCCGCCGCCCAGGTATTGCTGCTCGGCCTGCTGTCACCTCGAGGGTCGGCAGGAGAAAGGGCGAGGTGGGACACTGGGCTCCTGTGGGCGAGGGGTGAGGGGACGGGTGCCCGGTAGGGGTCACGGAGCCCCTGGTGACACGTCTTGGGTACTGCGCCGGCCGCGGGCGGTTCGCCCGCAGCGCTGCTCGCCAGCCCCGCGAGCCGGTCGGTATTTGCGCTGCGCCGCTCCGGCCCGCGGTCCATGAGGTGGCCCGGCCGGACTGCCCAGCTGGTTTCCGAGGGGCCCGAGCGGAGGGACGGGCTCTTGCCTGCGGGGAAGGGCTCGGGGAGCTGTCTGCGGCCGTCCCGCGTCCGGGAGGCGGCCGGGCTTTCCCGGCCCTTCTGGGGAGGGGGATGTCCTTCGAGGGTGCTCTCGTGTCTCTTGGGGGCCGACATAGGTGAGAGTGGCTTAAGACCATCAGTGGCTGCGACTCGCCCTCGGAGTAGGTTTGTCTTGTTCTGTGTATTAGTAGTGGTGAAAAGGTTCTCTTTTACATTTGGGGAAGTAACATAATCTTTTGGATCACTTCATTTCTGGATAGACTGTAGCATGGGAACCCCTTTGCCCTGAAGTAATTATAGTGTCAGATACTGGGATAAGCTCACCAGGGTTTTCAGCAACACGGAGGGAGTCGTTAAGACCTGCATCGCTGGTTAGGTAGTACTGTGGCTGAGAGAATAAGTGATTTGGACTAGGTAGCACAGTAGGTGATGTGAAAGGTGAAGTTTAATTTCAGAATTATCCAGTTCTTACATTGGTATGCGTTAGTCTCTTGCTTTAATCTCCTGTAGGATTTGACAGTAAAAATTGACCTCTTCTTTCTCATGTTGACATCAAGAAAATGTGGAAGACCATGACTGCTTCCTAAGTCAGTTCTGGAGTTTTATGTTATGTTCAGAAGTAACTCTTCAGTCATACAATATATGAACAGATTTAGGCGTTTTTTTTTTTAAAGATCTGTATAAATTTTTTTTTCTTGAACTTCCTTTAAGAGTGCTAATTTTTTAGAGAATGAGGCTTTGGTGAAAAAATGTTTTCATTCTAGTCATAATCTTTATTATCTGGCAATACCTTTTAAAAAGACATTGTTATTCCACATGGGCATGTCTAGTATATTGTCTTTATAACAACATCTCTCTTTTTCTATCCTGGCATTAAGAAATACAACCTTAGAGTTTGAAAAGACCTTATCTAACTTTTTTCGTAGATGGAGACACAGAGATACACAGTCTTCTGAAACTTGCTCAAGGTCACACACTAAATTTAGCAATTCTCTTCAACATTTTCTTAGTACTATAACCTTCTTCCAGTTTTTTTTGTATCTTTATTGAATATAATTCATGTTATAAGCATATATTTGAGAGATTTTCTTGGATTTGGTTAGGATTGGTAATCTCTTGGCAATAGAAGTCTTTTTCTTTTTTCTTTTTAGTTGACATAATATTGTAGATAATCATGGGGTTCAGTGTGCTGTTTCAGTACATGTATACGTTGTGTAATGATTAAATCAGGTAATATTTCCATCACTGGAAACATTTATCATTTCTTTGTGCTGATAACATTCATACCCTTTCTTGTAGCTGATTTATTTATTTTTTGGTATGAGGACTCAAACTCAGGACCTTGTGCTTGCCAGGCAGGCACTGTGCCACTGAGCTATATCCCTGGCCCTCTTCTAGCTGTTTTAAAATAAATCATACCTTATAATTAAAACTGTAGTCACCCTACTGTGCAACAGAGTACTGGAAATTCTTCCTATTTAATTGTAACTTTGTACCTGTTGGCAAACATTTCCTTCTTTAGGAGTAGGAATCTTTTAGGTGACAGTGTCAGAAAAGATGAATACTTAAATGTGGGAGTCCTTGTGATTATACAGAAATTTATATTACTAACAAAATTCGAAACTGATCATATGCTAAGTTAAAATTTTTAGTGCAAGAAAATAATTATTAGTGTAAGAAAAGAACATATTTTAGACATTAAAAATTAGTGTAGCTACTATGGAAGTCAATGTGGAGGTTCCTCAAAAAATAACTAGAAATAGAACTACAGTACCATTTGATCCAGCTATACCATTCCTTGGTATATGACCAAAGGAATTAAACTCAGTGAACCATAGGGGATACCTGCATACCCATGTTCACTGCAGCACAGTTCACCATGGCCAAGATATAGAACCATCCTAGGTGCCCATCAATAGATGAATGGATAAAGGAAATGTGGGATACATACACAATGGAGTATTATTCAGTCACAAAAAGAACAAAATTATATCATTTGCAGGAATATGGATAAAACTGGAGATCATCACGTTGAATGAAATAAGTCAGATTCAGCGAGACAAGTATTACATGTTTTTCCTTTTTTTTTTTTTTTTTGCGGTACCGGGGGTCGAACTCACGACCTTGCACTTGCCAGGCAGGCGCTTATGCCACTGAGCTATATCCCCAGCTCCTGTTTTTCCTATTATGTGGAATCTAAAAGAAATAACAGTAGAAGGGAGATTATTATTAGACAGGAGGAAGGGAAGAAGAGGGAAAGGGAAGGGATGCAAGAGTGAGTAATATGAGGCATGAATAGGACCAAAATACATCACGTGTTGAACCCCTCCCCCTGTGTGGAACTAAGGGGCAGGGTAGGGCAATGGAGTTGATGGGGAGTGATGAAAGTATGTTATGTGCATGTACAAGTCTGCCAAAATGAAACCCATTAATCTATATCATTGTTATGCACTAATAAATAAGTGGGGAAAATATTTGAGACATTGGGGCTGGGGATTTAGCTCAGTGGCACAGCGCCTGCCAGGCAAGCACGAGGTCATGAGTTCGATTCCTGGTACTGGAAAAAAAAAAACCAAAACGAAAAAAATATTTGAGACATTTCTTTAAAGTGGTATAAAAGCTACAGTAATGTATGTGTACTAATGTTTTGATATTAGAGGTATTTGAAAGAAGCTGTAATATATATACATAGCTTTGCACTGGGGTTTACCTTCATCTTTTTATGGAAAAATCTCAAGCTAGTAGGAACATTCCAATATTAGTATAGTGAGTATCTATATTGTCTTTACCTAAACTTAACACAATGCCATATATGTTTTATCTTTAAAAATTACATATGCATTTATTTACTTATATGTATGTATAAGGTCACACATTCATTTAAACATTTTTTTGTGATAAAATATATTCATAAAGTGGAATACCTTAAATTCACAAAAAAACTAAATCTTGATAAAATGTTGATAGATAAAAACAAAGCACAAAATTATTTGTAGAGTGTATATAGGTTTGCTACTTATAATTTTTAATGGCATATTACTGATGAAATCATATGTTTAAGGTATACAGCATATTTGGAGATACATTGTGAAGTGATTATTATAATTTAAGCTAATTAATAATCACCTCACATATAGAAATTCTTAATTTCTTCTGCTTAGAAATGTTTTTTTTTTTTTTTTGGTTTTTCTCCGGTACCAGGAACAGAACTCATGACCTTGCGCTTGCCAGGCAGGCGCTTTTGCCGCTGAGCTAAATCCCCAGCCTGCTTAGAAATGTTTTATAACACAAGTAAAACAATATTTTTTAAACTGAAAGAAAAATGCTGAGCATCTCACTTCCAGAAACAGATTAAACAATTAAGTGAACATAGTTCTAGACAATTTTTAATATTTGTTTTTGAAAAGAACAAATTGGCAGTGCTGTATACATTATTTTGCAGATTACTGTTTCACTTAAGGAAGTATGGTAGACACCTTTTACTTAGTACATTCATGTCAGCATTGTATTAACTTTTCAGTTGCTGGGACAAGTTACTGGACATCCACCACTTAATGGGGGAGAGGTTTATTGGGCTCACTGTTGTAGAGAATTCATTGCATGGTAGGCTGGCTTCAGGGCAGCAACATCATAGTACAAGGGTATGATATAACAGTTATATCAGATTAGTTCCTATCAGTCAGGAAGCAGACAAGGGAAACTTTGCCAGAGAGAAGGGGGCCAGGACCATATATAATACCCAAGGTCATACCCAGACACATCCAGAAGTGTACTTCGCTAACTTCCTAGGCAGCTCCCAAGTCGGTCAAGTTGACAGTTAATGTTAACTGCTATAAACATCATGATCTCTTAAGGACATAATAACTTTCATTTTCCATCCCACCTGTGTTCTCTTATACCCTTTCCCCACTCCTCTTTATTTTCTTCCTCTTGTCTAGTAATAATGTCCCTTTGTTTTATTATCTTCTTTAGATTTCACATATTAGGAAAGACATGTAATACTTGTCCTTCTGAGTCTGGCTTATTTTATTCAACGTGGTGATCTCCAGTTTCATTCATACTCCTGCAAATGGCATAATTTTATTCTTTTTATGGCGGAATAATAATCAATTGTGTATAGGTACCATTTTTTTATTCATTCATCTGTTGATGGGAACCTAGGATGGTTCCAATATCTTGGCCATAGTGAATTGTGCTGCAATGAGCATGGGTATGCAGATATTCCTATGGTACACTGAGTTTAATTCTTTTGGGTATATACCAAGTAATGGTATAGATCAAATAGTAGTATTCTCAGTAGCCATTCTGACTGGAGTGAGTTGGAATCTCAGTGTAGTTTTGATTTACATTTCTCTAATGAATAAAGGTGTTGCAGGTTTTTTTTTTTTTTTTTAATAAATTTAAGGGCCATTTATTCTTTTTCTTCTGAAAAATAATTTGTCCACTTATTGATTGGCTTGTTTGATATTTTTCCCTTGGTGTTTTTTCAGGTAGTTTAAATATTATTCTTCTTGTTGGAAGAGGAGCTGGTAAAGTTTTTCTCCCATTCTGTAAGCTGTGTCTTCACTATGTTAGTTGTTTCTCTTGCTTCTGAGAAACTTTTAAAATTTGATATAACCCCATTTGTTGTTGATTCTTACTATTCATTCCTGTGCCATTGGTGTCTGGTTTAGGAAGTCTTTGCCTGTGCCTGTGGCTCAGATGTTTTTCTGATGTTTTTTTTCTAGCAGTTTGAAAGTTTTTAGTATTAAACTATCAATGGTTTATATCTTGATGTCGCCTCAAGAGCCTCATGTGCCAGAGGCAGGCTTTTGGAAGGTGGTTGAGTCTGGGAGCTCTATAGCAAAATGTGATATTAGGAGGAGAGGCGAGGTCAAAGGAGGTGGGTCCCTGGTGCTGTGACTGTGTAGGGGTGTCTCCCTTCTGGCTCCTCCCTTAGCTCCCTGCTGCCTTTCTGTTATGAGGTGAGCAGTTTTCTTCCACCCAGTCCCTTCCACTGTGCCACCTACCATGGAAGGACTGAGACATCTAATACATGAGTCAAAACAACCTCTGGGCTGGGGATGTAGTTCGGTGGTAGGACTCTTGCCTAGCTTGTGTGAGGTCTTAGGTCTAGTATTAAAAAAAAATTCCCCTAAATAATCACAACATAAATTATCATACATAGAAAATTTAACATTCTCATAAGAGAAATGTCTAATACAAGTATGTAATCAGATTCAGATTGCCTCAGTTGTCTCAAAATAATCCTTTATAGCTGTTAGATATTTTTAGAAACTGGGTTCAGGCTGCTATGGTATTTTGTCTGATCCGTTCAGGGAATTAGGTGCCACCTAGTGACTTTTATACTACTAATTTAATGTTCTGTATGTATTGCGATTGTTTATTTACATGTCTGTGAACACTAAGATCATGTTGGCTTTAGTGTTTTTAGCATCCTTAGCGTTCATTGTAGTATATAGATATTCAAAAACTACTTGAGCATGTGACCATTTTTGACAAATTTTTGCTAGGCACTCCTCCCTTGTACTGTTATTATTTTGAGGCATAATTTATATACAATAAAGTATAACTTTTAGTTGGGTAGCTAGATCGACTTATTTTTTGCTAGATTGATTTTTATATCTGTATTCATTGGTGTATTGACCATCCAGATCAAGATACACAATGTTTTTGGCTCTCAAAAAGCTCCATGGTCCCTTTATCAGTACTCCCCCACAGAGAGTAGTAATCATTTATTCTGACCTCTACCACCAAACACTAATTTTGGCTGGTTATGTAAACAGAGATTGTGTAAGTATTTGTGTGTATGGTTTCTTTTCCTCAGCATGTTTGAGAGATTAATCCATTGATGTGTGAACAGTAGTTTGTTTATTGCTCTGTAGTACCCTATCATATAAATATAGTGCAATTTACCCATTCTATTGATGGACAGTTCATTTACATTTTGAAATGAATAAGACATTCTTATATATATCTTTTGGTAAATGTAAGACTCATTTCTGTTGATAGGTATATAGGGTTAGAAGGGATTCTTGGGTTAGAAGATAGATGCACAGAATAATTTGGAGTGATTTGGGAGGTTGTTAGCTATTGAAATGACACTAATTAAGGAATTTAGTTATCCAGGAAAAATATTAGTGAGGACTTTACCTCACTAAATGAATAAAAAATAAGTTGCTATTACATGTAACTGTCTTAAACTAGAGGTTCATGAACTGTAAATTGTTAAGAGTGGAGATTTCCTTCCGTCTTGCTCAGAGATTCCAATTTTGTAGATGAGAACGGGGTCTGAGAATCTGCTGTTCTAGAAGCAGATTTAATTTTGGTGCAATATATCATAAACCCACTTTAAGAAACATTACATAAGGATTCTTTCAATTCAGTTTTTATATTTTTGTGTTTCACATAAATCGTTTCAGTATATTACATTGTGTTTGGGGATACAGGATGAATACGGATAAAACTTAGAAATGTTCCAATGCAGTTTTTCAAAGCTTTCATAGAATTTAATTTGTTTGTATATTGTCTTGTGAGGTTGATATGATTGAGGAGTTTGTAAAAGGGAGGCTGGCATTTCAACAGTTGTTATGATGGGTTTAGATTAGGCTGTGATTTAGTGGAGGCTTTGGAACTAATATGTGTGAGAGATCTTAATGTGACTATGATACAGGAAGCTGAAAAACCAGCCTTCACTCTTTTCTCTTTTAGCAGTGAAATAAAAACTGCTTCCTACTTAATTCTTTTTGTGAGAGTACTTCCGGCTCTGCTTTACTCAGGAACATTATAATTTTTTCTTCCACTATATAAAAGTACATATCACTTTTTATTTTCTATCTCTTTCCCCTTTCTTACCATGTTTGGCACATAGTTATTAATTTAATGTCCCCCTGTTCTACAAATATTCATTGAAATGTCAGCCCTAGGAGTAAAGTTATTCTGTTTGGTTCAGTGCTTTATTTCTTCCTCTTTTAGTTTTGTTTTGTTTTGTTTTATGAGAAGGGTCTTGCTTTATAGTTCAGGCTGGCCCTGAACTCACTATGTAGCCAGGCTGGCCTCAGACTCATGGCAATCATCCTGTCTCAGCCTTCTGAATGCAGGGGTTATAGGCATGTATGTACCACTATGCCCAGCCACTGTTTTATTTCTAGTGCCTAGATAATCAATAAATACTTACTAGGATGAATGAATGTTCTAAATAGATTGAAAAGTGAAGAAGTTATAGTTGGCATTGCTTTTTTGGGGAGATTTTAGGGTTCAATTGTGAAGGACAAGCACTTGAACTGGACTTGTAAAAGAGGTACCACTTAGAGGAGTTGCTTAGAAGGAATACGTTAAAAACAATATTGAGTGTTGGTTCTGTGAGATGAATACTGTATATTATGAGATGGAGAGTTGTGTGGAAGGTGTTTATTGGAATGTGGCAATGCTTGTGGGAGACTGAAGGCAAGAGAACCGAGTAAACAGAGAAGTGTAACTGTGGCACAGCTCTGGGTCCCTAAGACACCTGCTACTCCTAAGGGAGAGCTGGAAGTAGGATGGCCCTTGTGAGTTGTCCCAAGTTGTAGTAATGTACCAAATCCTTCTGTCTCTCTCTCTCTGCCCCTATAGATGTCAGTGGGTGCAGCCTGCGAAGGGGAAGGGAAAGTGACTTTGGGCAAGGAGATTCTAAGGCATGGGAGGACTTGCCGGAGAGCTGTCCCAGTCAGCACTCCCAGCAGCCGGAAGCATGAGTGTCTTGGTCCTGAAAGGAGGAACTGAGTACCATAACTTAGTGTCCACTAGAAATGAAGTCAGGGTTTTGAGTCTTGAGTGTATGAAAAAGTGTTGGTGTCATTCAATCATCTATTGCCAGATGATATGTTAGATGTCAGAGGAATAGTAGGGAGAAGAAAGTTGGAAGGAGTTTTGGTTTGATGGAAAAGATAAGATAGATTTTAGATCTGCTAAATTTGTCACTGACATAGAGATGCCCCTGTAAGTCATTGGAGATATGGTAGTAAAGATCAAGTGTAAGATAAGGACAAGAGGTGATAAGGAAATACTTAAAACTACAAGGGTAACATTGGATATTTAGATGTTTAGATTAGCTTTTTATGATATGTTGTCATTTTCAGGTGCTCTGAATAGTGTGTTCTGATGATTTACTATAACAGCTCATTATAGGAGAAATCAAATACTCTATAAACAAAGTATTTCAAGGAGGTGTTTTAACAAGAATTAATTGTCAAGTCATTATTATATGTAAATATGTTCCCTATTTCTCTAGGTTCTGGGAAATTCTGGATTGTTTAATAATCATGGACTCCAAGTACAGCAGCAACAGCAAAGAAATCTCTCACTACATGAATATATGAGTATGGAATTGTTGCAAGAAGCTGGTGTCTCAATTCCCAAAGGTTATGTGGCAAAGTCAGCAGATGAAGCTTATGCAATTGCCAAAAAATTAGGTACTAAATTAAGAAAAACTTATACTACCTTGACATGGGAAATTTACTTTTGCTTTGATGACTACTCTAAGCTTTAATTTTTAAAAAAGTTATATTTACTTGGTAGAACTTTATGATTGTTAAAATTCTAAATTTATTATGAGATGATTTTTGAGCTCCTATAGTGTGATTTAAAAGGAGTTGCTTATACTGATGTGAGGAAACTGAAACCCTATTTTTAGTTAGCATGTGGTTATGGAGAAGGAAATTCTGTTTACTATGGAGAAGGAAATTTCTGTTTAAGATACTTTGTATCTTAAAGGGTTGGTGCTGTGTTGATTTTTCAGAGAAATGATGAGAGAAGATCTTAGTTGTTTATTTGATTGTAAAGATAAGTCCAGTACTTTCCTTCTTGTTTTTGGTTTAAAAAATATGGAACCAAAGTGGAGGAAAATGAGCTCTACAATGTGAGCTGAGCTCCGTGAGAGCACAGTTACTTTGTTGTACTTGTGCACTGATGTGTCCCAAAGTCTTAGAAGAGTAGTTTTAGAAGAGTAGTTGAATGTAGATCATGGATAAATACTAGTATTTTTTAAATGAGTGAAATAAGTTGCTCGTGTTTATTAGTAAAGTGTTTTATTGATGACAGAAACCTTTACCGATGACACAAAAGTTATTACTTTTGATTTGAACTTATATTAATCTCTTAAGAGCCAACTTTTTATTTTAGAAATTTTTTTTTTTAATACTGGGAATCGAACTTAGGACCTTGTGCTTGCCAGGCAGGCACTTCTGTCACTGAGCTTTATCCATGGCCCCTAGAAAATAAGTTTACAAATATTTAACATGAGACCATAATAATGAGATAATGGAATAGCTTACACTGCATTTTCTTTATATAGTAATATTATAGTAGTAGTTTAAATCTCACCAATTTTATGGAGATTAGCACAATTAATCTTTCTTGAAGTGTACATTTGTTAGTATGTCTTTATGCTTTGGTGAAGACTTTCCTTTTATTAGTTTTTAAAGAAAGATATGAAACATTTAAGAAATATTTAAATTTTAAAAGGTTTTGTCTTGATTTGTAGAATTAGTTTTTCTTTTAAAAGGAGGGTATGCCCAAGTTCAAAAAATTATCATTTAAAATATGTTTTTCAATGAAATGGGCAATGCTTTCCTTGACTTGGTTTTATTTATAGTTTTTTGGTTAGAACAGGTATTTTTATTTAGATTAAAAACAAACATTAAAAAAATTGTACTAATTTTGATGTAATTTTGATTCATTATAGGTGATTTGTAGTTTGAATTTGTGTGCTTAGTGTTTTTTTTTTTTTTGGTTTTTCTCTGGTACCGGGAACCGAACTCACGACCTTGTGCTTGCCAGGCAGGCGCTTTGCCGCTGAGCTAAATCCCCAGCCCCTTGTGTGCTTAGTGTTAACAGGACCTGATGTATATCATGAAATTAGTAAAAACTCCTTTTTTCTTATTTCCAAATTGTTGTAATTGGTTTTAACTGTTTTCTCAAATTTTATTGTTTTGTCAGAAAAAATAATTTATGCAGGAGTTTTTTCATAAAACAAACATGATGTTTGATGCCAATCTCTTTGATTTCTTTACTCCTTATAAAAAGCATTAAGTTTAGATACAGAAGAACAGTTAATATGTGCAGGGTAAACTATGGTGTTCTTGGCAAGTTCTCTGAGACTAGGACTTGTAAGTAGTAAGGAGCAGATTTGATTTTGAGCCTCCTCAAACAACATATCTTGTTTACTGAGAAAATGTGGTTTGTCACAAAATACTGCAAAGGATGATTATAGGGATTAGCTACTAATAAAAATCTTTAAATCTAGAAGAGCAGAAATGTTCCCTTTTTTGGTTTGTTTTCTCTTTTGGATTTTTTGAGACAGAGTCTCTTTGTAGTTCAGGCCAGCCTTGAACTCAGGGTGGTCCTTCTGCCTCAGCCTCTTTAAGTGCTCAGATTACAAGCATGTGCCACATGCCCAGGAGACATGCTAGGTTTTAAGAGACATATCTAGTAGCTACTATGAAGACACTGAGGACAATGTGTGCTTTTGGTGAGTCATTAATATCAGAAGGTAATTGATTATGGGGTCTAAATGCATAACATATGGTATGAAGTATGGTGTGGTTTTATCCATTAAGACAGCAATTCCCAGGGCTGATATTCAGCTACATCAGAGTTAATTTTGCTTCTTACTTCAACATTCACAGAATGCTTATTGCTAGTGCCCCAAGTAGTGTTCTAGGGCATAAATGAATTACAGATGTGCCAGACTGTTACTTCCCCTCAGTTCTGTGGGTGGCAGGAGAAGCTGAATTAACAGAGGGCCTGGGGTCACTAAGCCCTACAACTGATGACTCCTCCTGTAATAGCCTTGACCTCTTTTTCCAGTATTCTCTCCAAATTCTCTCATTTTCTGTGCATTTTATGCTGTTGAAAAAGTTGGGAAGCATTGTTCTGGAGTTATGTTTTACCTAGTATAAATCATTGAGGTTAGGAATGGAAGAGTAATAAAAAAGAAATTTAATGCTAGCTTTAAAAAAGACTGTATGCATCTACAACTTGAAGATTAATAGAATTGAAGATCATGGAGAAATTTCTGGAATGGTTTATCAGAGGGATGACTGTTAAACACAGAGAAATGAGGTAGTTATAATTTGAGGTCAGTTGTCAGAGCAGTGTACCATCTCTTATAGTTAATTGCTAGCTAAAGGACATATGATTTTAAGAGGACATTGGCAAAGTTTTTATAATTTCCCTATTAACCATAGTAGAGTTGGGATTCTAGTATAATTAAGTAGAATCTCTGTATGGTTCAGTAAACACAAATTAATGTCCATCAGCTGAAGTTTGATTGCTAATTGCTTTACCTTCTTTAGTCTTGTTTTCATTATTTTATTAGTTATATGACTTTATACAAGGCATACTTAATGTGTTTGTGAAAGACTAAACCTAGGAAGGATAGTGAATAAATATATTTCAAAGACAGTATTGGGATCCCCAAAAGACCTTTTCTGACTAGAGGATAATGCCAAATTGGTAATAGAGCAAATAATTACAAGCTCTGGGAGGGCAGGCTAGGGCTTGCTCATTGTATCTACAGTTCCAGCATGGTAACTGGTGTGGAGATGAATCTATTGAATGAGAGTTAAAGAATTTGTTTTAATGAGTTGTTCTTAAACTTACAACCCTTTCCTCCTTCGTAATAGTTGATGACACTGTATGTCATTACTTCATATATACATATTATAAAAGTATATATATTACTTTTGTTGTAAAGGGCTATCTTTAGATGAAGGTTCTGAAGAGTTGTTTTGCCTGGAAAGACTTTATATTCCCAAAGGAGAAGGACACTTTGAAAGAGCTTTTTGTCTTTAAAGATGTTTATAAAAAGTTGGAGCATTATTATTATTTAGTAGATCTGTGTGTTTCTAATTTAATGGTTAAGAATGGGTGAATTTAGCCTAGTAAAGCACCAGTTTAACTGTTGACTAATTTTTACATCATACTTATGCTGTTTGTATTTCAGTTATCACCTTTGGATATCCATGAGTATTTTTTAAGTACTAGAACTGTAGGACTTGGCAGGTTGTAATCAGAGACAGTAGAGTAAATGTATGTGCTCCTTTTAGCTTAAGCACTACCTCTCATTTGCTATCATCTTTGAGGCCACCTTCTGAGTAAGAAAATTATTGTTGGTTTTTAGGAAATTTTTAAATTGTCTCTGATCTTTACTATTGTTGATATACTTTTGAGTGCTAGAGACTGTGGCGTATTGAAAAGGGTCAGTCTTATCTAATCAAGACAGTTCTCTGATGAGCTCTAGTTGCAGGCCTTTTGGCCCTGTATTTTCAGTTCTAATATTTTTTTGAGAGCAGTGGAAGAATCTAAATTGGCAAGAATTCTGTTCATTTGAAAATGTTCCTCTTTTCAACATTCAACAAAATATGTGATGGAACCCTTCCAAAAGCTTATAAGTACCAATGAATACAATAAAGATTCTACCATCCTAGAGCCTGTATTTTAATGAGAAAGGAAAACAACAAAAGATATACATGAAAAAATTATGTATTATGTTAGAAGGTGATAAGATCTATAGGGAAAAATGTAGGTCAGAGAAGAGGAATTGGTCACAGGTAGGCAAACTGCAATACAACTTGAAAGGGATGAAGCCTTTCCCAGTGGACCTCCAAGAATATGCCAAGCCAAATACTGAAGTCATGGACATATCAGGAACAGTCAAGAGACCAGGGTAGCTGAAGTAGAGCAAGCAGTGAGGAGTATGCAGAAGTTAAAAAGGATGAGGATGTTAGTCATGTCATGTAGGGCCTGTGTCATGGTCACTTTCTTGTTGTAGGGGCAAAATACCACACATCCACTGAAAGGATGACAGATTTATTTTGGCTGATGGTTTGTAGAGTGTTCACCTTATAGTTAGCTGGTTCCAAGGCTGGCTTCAAGGCAGAAAGGGCGTGGCATGGTAGAAGCATGGGTGCTGGGAAGCAGAGAGGAGACCACAATGGAGATTGATAGTACTGCGTTTTCTAACCAAGCCCTGCCTCCTAACAGTATGTTCAGCTGTGGATTCATTAGTGGGTTAATCCATTGATGAGTGTAGTGCTCCTGTGATCCAGTCACCTACCAACACATGAAAAATTTGAGGGACATTTTAAATCTTAACCATAACAACCTGGTAGGCTATTGTAAGAACTGTGGCTTTTACTGCTAGCAAAGTGGGCAGTTACCTGTAGCACAAACTTTCAAGCAGAGCATGATTTGTCGCTTTGGCTATTGCTTTGAGAATATTCTGTGGGGGATGAGAGTCATCCAAGTGAGAGGTAATGATGGACCAAGGGCCAGAGAAGTTATGAGGAGTGGCCAAGATTCTGGGTAAACTTTGAGGGTGAGAACTGTTGTAGTTTCTCAGTGGTGTGGGTATGAGAATGAGTTATTTTTAAAGAGTATTGACTGATGCATACAGTGTCATTTTCTGATTTAAGTAATCAACTTTTCACATGTGGCTAATTTACTTCATTAATTTTTTAAACATTCTTTTGTAAGAATTGTTTTGGTCATAAACTGTATTTGTTACCTCATTGGTTGTCTAGTTGGCTTATTCTGCTGGATATATGTATTAGGGAATGACTTTCCCCCATACTATATTTCCTATATTCAGCCTGCTCAAATATGTTTATAGACTAGTTGTTATATCAGAGTGCTTTGTGCTTGGGTTATAACTAATACGATGAGGCTGTTAACCCTGCCCTGAAAGGTTAATTATTTTCCATTATGTCGTAATTAGTGTTGTGTTGGCACTATGGCATACTCTTTGAGAAGCAAATGAGGTATTACCCTTGATTCTGAACAACTCATGATATCTAGGCTAAACATCTAGCTTTCTGGTTTTATACAGCAAATTAGAAGAGAAGGAAAGACAGTGATCAGTCTTTGTGTTAAGAAAAATAGAGACTGTTTATAGAATACGCATAAAACATGTAAACACAATAGTCTGGATTTTCTGTTATACATGTGTCTTACTCCTGATAAGTACTTTTCATAATATTACTGATCAGTAATATAAACAGTACATTCTGTTAGTGGAGCAGGATAAATCAGTATCCATACTGGTAGTGGTAACCTCCAAGTCATGGCCTATTCCTGCTCAAAGTAGTTGTTCTAACTCAGATTTTCACAGAATAGCAAGTTTCCATGTGAATAGAGAGCCAAGGAGGTATTCAGATAACATTTGGGTCTCACGTTTTTGTTTTTAATAACAAAGCACTAGATATTTCAGGTATCAAGGAGCAGTTGAACTATTCTCAATATGCCATACTTTAAGAAGTGATTTGAGTTGCTAATTTTTTTTTGCCGGGAGAGGGGTGTTTTTCCTGTATGGGGAACCAAACTCATGACTTTGTGCTTGACAGGCAGGCCCTGTGCCGCTGAGCTAAACCCTCAGCCCCTTGAGTTGCTGATTTTTAGAGTCATGGATCTTTTAGATGATGAGTACTCTAGTTAATATGTACCCTCGGTGCCTCATTTTTTGTTATTGTAAATAGATGAGACCTTATTTAGAATTATTTTGCTTATTATTATTAATGTGTATTGTACAAATTAATAGAATTTACTGTGGTATATCCATACATGGACACATGCCTATTATTATGTACGTTAAGTAAAATACTGTCTTTTGTATGTGACTCCTTGATCTGTAACAGAGTTTTTCTTCTAGGTTCAAAAGATGTTGTGATAAAGGCACAGGTTTTAGCTGGTGGTAGAGGAAAAGGAACATTTGAAAGTGGCCTGAAAGGAGGAGTGAAGATAGTTTTCTCGTAAGTTATTGTTTAAAGAAAAATTACCATTATTAAAGATTAATTATTGAATTGATGAAAATACTGAAATTTACATATTAAGTGATATGAGTTTAGCCTTAAAATTGATTATTCTAAATTTTTATAATTGGAAGGCAGAAAAATTTAAGTTCTTTTTTTTCTTTTAGTCCAGAAGAAGCAAAAGCTGTTTCTTCACAGATGATTGGGAAAAAGTTGTTTACCAAGCAAACTGGAGAAAAGGGCAGAATATGCAATCAAGTTTTGATTTGTGAGAGAAAATACCCCAGGAGAGAATACTACTTTGCAATAACAATGGAAAGGTCATTTCACGTGAGTAACTGTAGACATGACATGTTAAAGGTGACTTTGTAGTGTTTAGTTTCAGAAATTGAGTGTTAGTTGTACAGGAAAGGTCAAAAAAGTATGATTTATAGTGCATCTATGTATGTCATGAGCATGGTGTTTATATCCTTTTTAAAAAGTATCATGGTAAGTAGACTGAGCACCTTCTTTGAAGGTAACAGTATGTAATATAACAACCATTGTAAATTTCTATCATTTTGTTTTGAGGTCATGTATCATTTTTGTTGTTTTTGGGTTGTTTTTATTTTGTCTTCATTGTTTTGCCAGTTTTTAAATTTTTAAAATAAAAAAATCATGGTGTATGCCATAAAATTTGATATATAATATCATGATTAAAATGCTATAGGAAAATACCCTGCTACAATACATTTCATAGAATTTCCAAATGATTATTTCACTAAGAACAGTTTAAATCATCTCTGGATCATCTCTAATATATTCCACAGACTAAGAAAATATTTTCTAGCAGAGTAAAATATTTTTACCAAAGAGAAAAATCTCTGAATCTACTAAGAAAATGTGTATGTGTTGCTTTACAAAATAATTCTTTTTACCTCTTTTTTTTTTTTTAAATAATTTAGTTGCTTTTCACATAATTTGGTACTTGGTAAGTTGAAGGTAACATTAAAGTATTAACAGTATGGTTTTAATGAGTATGACATTACCCCTACTCTCCTTTTATGGAACCTGAAAGTCTAGCATTGAACATAGGCATCTGGTTCTATAAAAATCCTTTGATAAATCTATTACTTAGAATATTAATGATTTATGTTGCAGTTATCTGGCTTCTTGAGTGCATTAATTAGCTTTTACAGTCTGAGTCTGTGTGTTAACTGGTTTGGTTTTTGAAACAAACTGGATATATGAAGTCCTTGTTGTTAACTGGTTTGGTTTTTGAAACAAACTGGATATATAAAGTCCTTGTTGTTAACTGGTTTGGTTTTTGAAACAAACTGGATATATAAAGTCCTTGTAAAGATATGATAGAGAACATTATTGTGTGTAATTTAGAGTAACAAATTTTAAAGGATCATAAAAATAGAAAAATACAGAACAACTTTAAAAAAAGTTTTGTAATCCATTTTTAAAAAAATTTAACACATGGGCTTCTTTCCTTTATAATACATATTGATCTTTATTATTATTAATTTTTTATAGTAGAATTATTTTATGTATTACTATTAACATGATATTACCATATATGCATACACTGTGTTTTGATCATGTATGTCTATCCTTTTTTCTCTGTCCCAGGCCACAGGAACCCTGCTCAGTCCTTAATAAACCCTCTTTTATTTTCAGGTGACATTATAAAAACTTACTTAGTTTCCACATAGGAAAGAGAACATGTGATACTTATCTTTTTGTCTGGCTTATTTCATTAAACATGATGTCCCTCACTTCCACCCATTTTTAGATGATTTTTTTTGTTTGTTTGTTTTTGTTTTTTCCGGTACCGGGAATCGAACTCACGACCTTGCGCTTGCCAGGCAGACACTGCCACTGAGCTAAATCCCCAGCCCCAGTTCCACCCATTTTTAGAATGGCAAAAGTTCATTCTTTTTTTTTTTTTAATTTATTTTAAAAATAAGGAAAACATATTAACAAACAGAATCCATTTACAAAATAGCATAAGAACAATACAAACAACACAGAGTTATAGGCAAAGTGGTAGGAAATTAACAATGGTTGTTGTATTACATATTGATATCTTCAAAGTGGTTTCTCAGGAAAACAAATAGAGACATGCAATATTGATCAAGTAATCATTAACTGCTCCTTTCTGTAGAGCAATAGAAGACAGTAGTACAACTATGTTATCTATCCTGTATATGCATACATACATAATTTCCTCTTCTTTCCTTCTCTTTTCCCGCACTCCAGTTGCCCTTTACTTTTGAGTAAGGGAAACATGTATTTTCCTTTTGTTTTACAATGTGTCTCATACCTCCTAGTTTTTATTCACTCTTTCAGGTTCTTATACTAGTAAGGCAATACGTTGCTTACACACAGAGGTCTGATTTATTTCACTTATGAGTAAGGTCTCTAGTTGTGACCATCTACCCATAAAAACCTTGAGTTTATCTTTCTTTATAGCTGAATAGTATTCCATGATATAAAAGTACTACAATTTTTTTATCCAATCCTCGGTGGATGGACATTTGGGTTGCTTCCATAGTTTAGCAACTGCAAATTGCGCTGCTATGAGCAAGGGTGCACATATATCACTGTG
>NW_004955431.1:1702247-1715659 GCF_000276665.1 Chinchilla lanigera | reverse complement strand
ATTGGATGGTTTGTGTTGAGAAGTCTGCCGTGATTCTGATGGGCTTTCCTTTATAGGTAATCTGTTTCTTTTCTCTAGCAGCTTTTAATATTCTGTTCTTACGTTGGATATCTGGGATCTTAATTATATGTCTGTGTATAGTTTTATTTTGGTAGTTGGAGTTCTATATGCCTCTTCTACTGTATATCAGATTCTGTTTCCATGCTTGGGAAATTTTCTGCTGTTATTTCTGCAGATACTCTTTTTCTTTCATTTGTGTTCCGTTCTGCTGTTTCATTGACTCCTTTTAGTCATACATCATTTGTCTTTGCCTCGTCTTGAAGCTGTTGAATTGATTTTTCCTGGTTCCTTGTTGATTTTAAGAGATCCTTTCTTTCACAGTCACTAGCTGCCACTTTTTCTTCAAAATCTGAAATCCTGTCTTCGGCTTTATTCAAGCAGTTTTTGCAGCTTTCAGTGGAAGCTTTGATTTTCTGATGTCTCTTTGAATCTGGTTCATGTGTTCTAATTAATTTCTATATTTTTCATTTAATGTTTCCATCCATTGCCTATGTTCTTCTATTTTCTTATATGTTTTTTCTTTAGATGTACTGAGCAGTTCTTTCATTATTATTGTCATTTCATTTTTTGCCTGAGAGATTATTTCTAATCTGATCTCTTCTGTGGCCTGATGAAGTTGTTGCTTTACTTCCATTGCAATTGTTTCAGCAATTTTAGGAGTGTATTTACCAAGTTATCCTATGTTGATGTCTCCTCAACTTGTTCTGAGTGGGGTAAAGTTCTGAGATTGTGTTTTAGGCCTTCGTCTTGTCATGTTTGATACCAGATGCAGAAAGCTCAGTCTCCTTCTTTGCTGACAGCTCAGCAAAGGCCGCTATTGTTCCTAGTTTTCTTGGTGGTCAGGTTTACCCCTCAGTGTCCACTGAGATGCACTGCTTAGTCTGGGGTTATCTGGTAGATAGTGAAGTGTATCTAGTTTCCCAGGTCTCACATGCGGACCGTGATGTCAGCTGATCGCAGACTGTCTGATCCAGCATCCCCTCGCAGTTCAGGTCACACGTATGACCCAGAATCAGGTTGCACTGGTGGCACAATTCCGGACCAGTGGTCTTGTGCCCCCAGGCAGTTCAGGGTACAGGGAAAACTGAGACAGGAACTGCAGGGTCAGCAGTTTGTGGACTTCGTGATTCTGTGTCTCCAGGCAGCTCCATATGCACACAGGAGCTAGATGTGGGCTGTGTGGACAGTGATCATGGACTGCCTGTGTGTGTGACCTCCAGGAGGTCAGGGTGCAAGTAAAGCCCAGACCCGAACTGCGGTGCCAGCAGCTCGTGGTGCGCCCACTCTAGTACCTCACTCGGCGCTGGGCACGCGCAGGGAGGGCCCACATGTGAACCGCGGTGAGAGCAGTTCCCGGGCCTTCTGAATGAGGATCTCCTGTCTCAAGTTCATTCTTTTTTATGACTTGATAATACTACATTCTTTCTCTCCTCCCGCCCCATCTGTTGCTGGGTGCCTACTCAGATTATATAATAGCTATTTGGAAAGTTCTGCTATGAACATGGGCATGTAGGTATCTTTTTCATATGCTGACTTCATTTCCTTTGGCTATATATCCAGGATTAGGATAACTAGATCATATTTGTGGTTCCACGTTTTGTTTTTGGAGGAACCACTACGGTTTTCTGTAGTGGCTGCATTAATTTACATTTCCACCAGTATTTTCTTGTCATTATCAGCATTTCTTATTTTTTATTTTTTGATAGGCATTTTAACCGAGGTGACTTTTCAGTTTCATGGTAGTTTGATTTGCATTTCCCTGATGTTAATGACATTGAACATTTTTTCATATATTAATTGCCCATTTGTGTTTCTTTTGACAAGTATCTATTTTGATCATCTGCCCATTTTTAAATTATATTACTTTTTCATAAAAATTCTTTATATATGCTGGGTGTTAACCCTCTGTCAGATGAATAACTGGCAGATATTTTCTCCCAAAAGAGTTTCTTCATTCTGTTTATTATTTCTTTTGTTTTTACTGAAGCTTTTTAGTTTGATGTAGTCCCTATTGTTCAATTTGTGCTTTTGTTTCTTGTACTTTGGGAATCCTATGTATTTCCTGTACCATTATCTTGATGCGGTCTCCTATGTTTTTTTTCTAGTAATTTCAGTTTCAGTTTTTATATTAGAACTTTCTAAAGGAGTAGTTTTTTTCTATATTGTAACATTCTCTCCTACACTTAAATTTTTAGTAAAAGTGTATTGCAACTTTAATTTTTGTGAAGATGTATTTCTTAAGGTATAACACTAGGTGGTAGTAAAAACCCACTAAAGAATATAAAATAAATACCGTAGTTTTATTCCTAAGTGATACATTTATCTTCATAGGTTTCTCCATGTGATAGAATTTAAATTTATAAGTTATTTTAGAAATGATAGGACAATAATCATATATCACACAAATTTGCAGAAATTACGTTTTTATATACTTACTTATTTTTCATTGCATTTTCATTCCCTTTTCCTTGGTATTATATATCACCACCTATCATTTGTTTAGTTATGTTTTTACTTCTGATAATAGCCAGAAACAAAGTGTGAATATCTGGACAAATTGAGAAGGAGTCTTGTAGAATAACTGATCTTCATTGTAGTAAATGTAGTGAACTGATTATGTAGTTTTAAAGATATGTTAGAGCCCTTGGAACAGTACTAAATTTGAGTTCCTTTTGAGAACTTGAATTTTCAGACAACTATTTGAGCCTATTGAGGAAAAAAAAGGTTTTAATTTCACTTATAAAAGTAATGTTATAGTAATTTGGACTGAAACTAGTGTAATACTAGTAAAAGCTGTTTAACCAAAGACATTATACTGTTCTTTACACTAGCCGCTAGTGCAGAGTGGGTTAGTACTTTTTTGGCTATAGCCAACTTTTGTGGGAATTTTTATGATTTGGTCTCTGTTAAACACCAAAAAAAGCAGCCAGCTATTTAAAAAGAAAAGGACATTAAGTATGTGGTCTGTTTTAGAAAACATCCCATGTGCAGCTGAGAAGAATGTATATTCTGATGATGTTGGGTGGAATACTCTGAAAACATCTACTAATTCCATTTGTTCACAGGTTTCGTTCTGTTCTGTTGTTTCTTTGGTGATTTTTTGTCTAGTTGGTCTGTCTCTGTGACAATGGGGTATTAAGGTCTCCTGTTAGAATTATGTTATTGCTTATTCAATTTTTCATGTCTATTAATAATTGCCTTATATAGTTGAGTGCTCCTGTATTTGGTGCATGAATATTTATGATTGTTAGTTCCTTCTCTTGAAGTTTTCCCTTAATAAGCATATAGTGACCTTCTTTGTCTCTTTTGATCATTCTAAATAGAACAGATATGTCTGCTTTTTTCTGGGTTCCTGTTGCGTAGAAGATTATTTTCCATACTTTGATTTTCAGTCTGTGAACTTTTTGAGTTACATGTGTTGCTTGTATGCAGCATATTTGTAGATCTTTTCTTGGTTCATTCTGCCAGTCTTTCTTTTCATTGGTGAATTGAGGCTATTTGCATTGATGGTTATAACTGATACGTATTGGCTTATCTTTGTCATGATATTTTCCTGCTGTTGGTTCCCTGCTTTTCCCCTCTGTTTGATTGATTGCCCTACCTGGTGGTTTCTTTCTCTTGTTGTTCTTGTAATTGTAGTCATTTTTACCCCTGTCTTGAATGTCTTTCAATATTCTTGGTAGGGTTGGTTTGGTGGTCATGAATTTCTTTAGTTGTTGTCATGGAAGTATCTCATTTTTCCATTAATTTTGAAAGAGTTTTGCAGGGTACATCAGTGTTATTTGGAAGTTGTCTTCTTTCAGGACTTGAAATACTTCACTCTAAGCTCTTTTTTTTTTTTCTCTCTTTTTTTACCCGCAAGCTCTTCTTGAGTTGAGGGTTCGTGTTGAGAAGTCTGCCATGATTCTGGTGGGCTTTCCTTTATAGGTGACTGTTCCTTTTCTCTAACAGCTTTTCATATTCTGTTCTTATGCTGAATTTCTGGAATCTTTATTATGTGTACTGGTGTAGTTTTATTCTGGTAATGGTTATTTGGAGTTCTGGATGCTTCATTTATTTATATGTCCAATTCTTTATCCATGCTTGGAAAGTTTTCTGCCATTATTTGTGTGAAGAGTTTTTTGTGACATTTATACTGTTTCTAGCTTTCTCATTGACCCCAGTCAGTCGTACTCTTTTTTGCATCATCTTGTAGCTGTTGGATTGATTGCTCATGGTCTCTTGCTATTTTTAAGGTATCTTTCTTTTCATGATCACTAGCTGTAATTCTGTCCTCAAAATGTGAAATTCTGTACTCTCCATTCAGTCTGTTGCGTATACTTTCAATGGAGGTATTAATCCCTTGGATTTCTGTTTGGGTCTGTTTCATGGATTCTATTTCTTTCCTGTGTTGGGCATTTTTTGTTTCTGTCATTTTTCTAAGCTCATTTATTCTTTTATCTGTGTCTTCTCTAATACCTTTTATTTTAAGCATCATTTCTTTTTGTACCTGAGAGATTATTTTCTCTGTAGTGTTTTCCACTTGTTTTTTTTTTTTTACTTATGTTGCTATCATTTCAGAAAGTCCCAGTATTTGACTTCCAATTTCATTTCATTGTGTTCTGGGCTGGTTTTGGGTGAGCTAGGGATCTAGGATTGCATTTTACATGTGCATCGTATCATTTTCTATTTCTTTTTTATTTTATTTTGTTTTCTATGTTGATGCTTGCCATTTTCTTTCGATAGCTTTATTAGTAGTATTGAGGCTTCCCTAGATAATGTTGTTCTTCAGGGATGTCCTGTAGATATAGGTGATTCTTTATAGGTATCCCAAGAACCTGCCTTCCCAATTTGTAAAGGATGCAAAGTTACTATTTGGCTCAGTACTCAATCCTGTGGTACTGGGTTGTAGTGGTGATTATAACCTCATTCAGTCACTGTTACCATACAGGGGAGAAAAAGTGATTATAACATGTATGACATCCTGGCTAAAGTTGTACAGTGAGTAATAACAGCGTAACTACTGACAAACTATGGTAACCATTAACCTGCTACTTCCTACAACAGGAGCAAACTCTAAAGTTATATAACAAAATCAAACATATACCATATACTTTTATGCAGTGATTTTTCCCCTTAGTGGAGTGATTTTACCCTTTTGTGGGGAGTTGTAGAGGGTTAAGATGGGTAGGGGACCTTATGATAAACTGATGAATGGGGTCAAATATAGTAGAGTCAAGGCTGGATGTCAAAGGATGATCACTGGAGTTTTGGGGAACTGGAGGACACAGGAGGGAAAGAATGGAATAGAATGTGAAGGAGTAATCAGAAAGGGAAGAAACAATGTTTACTCACTTCAGAGTTTAAATTCAAAAAGTAGTTGAGAGAACGAGGATCAATAGAAGAAAATTAAAGGATAGGTAAGAAACCTAAATAGTGAAAAAAATAAGAAAGAGGAGAATGGAAAAGAAAGGAAGAAAAGAAAGAAAAAAGTAGACTTGAGAAAGAAGAGAGAAAAGAACAAATCCCAAAACAAAAATAACCACAAAATACAAGACAAAACAAGACGACTTCTAACAAGACAGGAAAGGGATAGCCAATCAAACAAAGGAAAATAAACTAGTGTTTGCAGTTCTGTGATAGTGTCCATGTTAGATCCCAAAAGTGTGCTGTGTACTATAAGCACGTTTGCTGTGGGAATTGTGCTGGGTATGGAGTTGACCTTGGCCTCTATGTGGGGACTGGGACTGGTCTTCCGTTTGTGGAGTTCTCCAGAGCCCAACTGCTGGCTCCTTGCTGCTGCTTCGAACACTTCCATGTTGCTGGTCTCGCTGATTACTGTGTGCATCCTGACCGGCTGTCCTGGGTCTCATGAGTTCTGGTCAGTCCACTGGCCAAAGGCTGGTGTGCTCCTGCGCACCCAGGGCCCTGCCTGTCCTGGGTTTTGGGGTTCCCGTGGGTCTACCCGCCAAAGGCATTTTTGTGTCCACCCAAGTAAATTCTATTTATTTTATATTTCTTCAAAACTTCACGTTTGCCTTTTTTTTTTTTTTTTTTTTGGTGGTGGGAGGGTGGGACTTTAGATTTAATAGTTCATTTTCTTGTTCTTTGTGGTATGGTAAAGTTATAGTGCTTTTTTTCTCTGTTGTGGTAAGCTTTTGTCTAGGGTATTGCAAGTTTTTTTGGTGCTGCCACAAAGCTCTGCATTCTTTTTGGTTGTCAGTAGACCCCAGACGTCCACATGTGGTATGCTGCTACTCTATCTGCATGAGGAGTCAGGTGAGATAGAAACAGTCCCTTGGACAACTCCTTGAAAGCCAGGATGTTGGAAATATGTTCCACTGTTCTCTTTCCTTACTAGGAGAGAAGGCTTGTGATTTCTCTCATAATTCCATACTATGTTAGGGGGAGGGAGACTGATGTGGTTGAAATGAAATGGCTGTTTTTACCTGTTTCAGAACTGAAATTCTTGACTTTGAGCTTTTGTAGGGTACAGCCATTTTGTCATAAAGGCTTTTGAACTGAATATTTTTTAAAGGTCAGTGTTTCTTTGTGGGAAGGTTAAGGTCTTGGGCCTCCTAGTTTATTATCTTGCTGATCCAGGTGTCCAGAGTTTTTATTGAGGATTTACAGTATAGGCATGATTTATTGAATCACTGTCTTCTCATTTGACTCAATCTTTAGCACTCCCCCCAGTCCTGCTCCATAAGGTGGCTGTATCACTTGTCCACTCATCAGTCACATGGTAGGTCTTTCTGGCATGGCCGTTGCTCAGCTGAGTCATCTCCTTAAGTGTACACTGTCTAGTGCACATTATGAGTCTCCTTGCTAGCATAGATGCAAGTGGTTGGAGGGTTTAGAAGTTACTTCCCAGATGCTGGGGTTGAAGGCCAATGAAATCTAATCACATAATGTAAAATAAGTTTTCCTAAATATCCCTTAAAAAGTAGTAGATTTTTTTCCCTCTTTTATTTTTTAAGCATTTGAAGAATTCTCCAGTGATGAATACATTATTTCTTTAAACTGTACTTTGTGTGAGTATATAACTGAGACACAAAGCACTAAGAAAAGTGAAATTAGTCTTCAGATTTTTAAAGTGAAAGTCATGTTCTTTTCTGAGCAGAAGAATAGTATGTTAACTGTAAATTTAAAAAAACTAGCCTTTTTATATTTTATATACTGCCTTTTATTGTTGTTGCCAATGTTATACTTCACGTTAAAAAAAGATGAGGTCTAGGACTTTGTGTCATCTTTTCTTATGCAACACTACCTAGATCCAATCCATGGTTGATTAGTACTTTCCTATGTCATTTAATGGTTTTATCATTTCTCTGTCATTAATGGTTTTATCATTTCTCTGTTTTTGCTTGTTGAAATTATTTCCAGTTTATGAATACTGTGATAAATCTATTAATTTGCTTTAAGATTTTTCTTTACTGATGTTAGAGGACTTAAAAGTTAATGTACTGAAAAGTTATTTGTACTTACATCTTTTATAATTATAATACCATTTTATAATGTTCATGATAATAGGCAGGAGTGCTTTTCTTTTTTTTTAATTGACTCATAATTGGGTTAGAGCTCTGAAAACTTACATTTTCCTTAGATTTTTCTCTGTCAAAAATATCAACTATCTGTTCTCATAATTTTCTAAAGTTACTACTTTAAGTAATACAGTATAGTTCTTTACTGTTTTTTCAGTTCTTATGAAAAATACATATTTATGTTCATTTAAATGATTGTATTTACTTATTTGGTATAAATTTTTCTGTATATTTTTAATCCTTTTCCCTCATAAGTAGTCATTGTCTTTGTCTTGTTTTTTATTTCTTTGCTGCTGTTTAAAAGCTGAACATTTATAAGGGGGCACTGTGCTGGAAATTCTCAAGAAAATTCTTGAGAAAACTTCAAAATAAGAAGAAAACTTCAAAATAAGAAAAGAGAGTAGTGATGCTGAAGTCTGTAGTGTGCATAAATAGATTTTAAAACTTCATCCGTGAGCCTAAAATAAAATCCAGACTTTTTGGTTGTTTCCGTCTTTGCTAGGGTCCTGTATTAATAGGAAGTTCACAAGGTGGTGTTAATATCGAAGATGTTGCTGCTGAAACTCCTGATGCCATAGTTAAAGAACCTGTTGATATTGTAGAAGGCATCAAAAAGGAACAAGCTGTCCGGGTATGTTGTATTCTGAGAAATTTTTAGTTTGTAATTAGAGAATTGTAATATTTAAGGAAAGATAATTAACTTTGTGCAAATAATGGTCAAAATTTAAGAAAATTGACTGTTGTCTTGTTCGAAATTGCAGTTTTTGGAAGTATTTATATTTTTCTTTGTCTTTCATAAATAATTGAATATCTTCAGAAAAAACAAATTATTTAAAATGTGGTGCTATACTATTACTCTATCTAGTAACATTCCTTAAGAACCAATAATTCCTTAACATTTATCTAGTCATTCAAATTTTCCTATTTGTCTTGAATTATTCTTTTACAATTTATTTGAGTTAGGATCCATGTAAGGTCCTTCAGTACTTCTCTTTTCTGCTCTTCTCTTTCTGCTGGGATTGAACCCATGGCCTTCATAACTGAGCTCCATTCCCAGCTAGTTAGCCAGGCTGCCTTCCTGACCACCTGACCTCCCTCCCTCCCTCTCTCTAGTTCATCTGTATGTTCATCTGTCTGTCCTACCATCCGTCCGTCCACCTAGCTAGCTAGCTATCTGTCTCTGTCTTTATTTTAAAGCAAGGTCTCACCAAGTTGCAAAATTGATCAGGGTGGCCTTGAATTGTATGGAGTAGTAAGGAGACTTCTATATCTGTATGATAGATCAGTGGTTTTATTTTAGGGGCATTTATAAACTTTGAATAGGCTCATGAATGCTATGGATTTTCCCTCAGTGTATGTACACATGCAATAAATTTTGCTTACAATTTCATTGATTTACTGTGTTATTTTTCTTTTCCACCAGCCCTACTCCTTCTTTTCACCACCCCTCCCCCTACTGTCCTACCCAAAACCTATGGTGTTCAATGCCACGTATTGTGAGAATTTCTTGGTAATATTTGTAATGCTACTGTTGAATTAAATTTTTTGGTTTGGGTATAAAAGTGACTAGTATTAAATTTTGAACATTAAACTTCAAATGAAATTGACCATTTATTAGAGAGAAAAGAAAATCAGTATTTGTTTATTGTATTGAGATACAACAGAAGTAAGAATTTTGACTATCGTAAAGTTTACAGGAGATGGGGAACTTTGCCTGATGAACAGTGGAGCAAATTATTTAGGCAAATGAATGATATAAATGTTTAAAGGGGACAGAGATTCGATACATTAGATAGTCATAGGAGAGTGATGATTGGAAATTTAGATGTGGAAGAAAATAACTTCTTTACAAGAATACTTGAAAGGATAGTGTCCCAAGATTATAGCATTTTGAATGGTGAGCAGAAGTGATGCATAGCATACTGTTTGGCAAATTAATGTCATACTGGATTTATTAGAAATATGTTGCAGTTCTCAAGTACTCATGTCTATAAAAATGATGCGTGATGACCTACTGTAAATCTTTCGTAATGAAATGGTACTTCATTATTCTTTATTTGAAATAGATCTTAACCAAAAAATCTATTCTTTTACCTGTTCAGCCAGTTTATTTATTGGCATTTGACTATAGAAACATCATATGCATCCCCCCAAAATTTAAGATTTTGTGTCACTGAACATCAGAAAACATTTGCTGCAACTTTAGGTAAAGAAGAAAGAATTCTCTATAGTGTTCCTAAGCAGTGGCAATACTGTTAGAATAAACATATTGATGCATTATTCTCTGTACCAATGTTTCAGAATTGCTTATGGTATTTTAAAAATAATAGGTGCTTGGTTCACTATAGAACTGTGAACCAGAACTTCTGGGTTTTGATTTTGATACTTTATCATTTAAAAGCTTTACAGTTGTCCCTAATTAGGAATCTCCGCTCAAGACTATAAAACTCCTCTACTGGATTAGCAGTTTGTATCTTTTGGGTCTTGGCATATATTAAGTGCTTCATAAATTAAAAAAAAATTATTAGGACATGTTTGTGATACATAGTATGTATATTCAGCTTGAATGGGGAATACTTGATGACTGTATATGTTCTTACTGCCTGATAGACACTTCTTAAATTCCCTAAAAGTTGAAATACAGTAATTCAGTGTTTTGGCCATTGTTTGAACCGTCGAGATTGTCAGTCCACTTTTTATATGCTATTCTAAAAAATTTTAGCCTCTTTTTTTCAATTCAAGTTGGCCATAAGAATTAGAGGCAAATGGAGGCTATAAGAGAAACACTGGAACTATAATCTAGGTGAATGGCAAATCACGTGGTCTCTCTATCTTTTTCTCAGCTGTAATTTCTCATCTGTAAATTTTTCTCATCTGTAATGGGCATAATTCCTACCTTGAGGATTCTGAATAAAAACTTTTGTTTACCCATTTAGTGATAGTAATTGCTATTTCAGTGATTAATGTTTGCTTATTTTTTAAGTGATAAACTGTAAGTTTTTGTAAGTTTATGTCAGTGCTGATATTGGGCATAGTCAAACTACTTATAATAAGAGAGTAATTGTTTTCAGCTAGCACAGAAGATGGGATTTCCACCTAATATTGTGGATTCTGCGGCAGAAAACATGGTCAAGCTTTATAACCTTTTTCTGAAATATGATGCAACCATGGTAGAAATAAATCCAATGGTAGAAGATTCAGATGGAGCTGGTAAAGTATCTCCTTTTATCAGATATTGGTTATGCATTTGTGTATCATATGCTTCATTAAGAAGAGTGAATTCATAAGGGAAGTGTAGTGATTCCTGTGTGGAAGCTTAGTTTATCATGAATTAAATGTGAAAAGATATAGAAGGAGCCCACTGAAGCATTTTACACATAGACATGTAGGGATAAGAGCAGCATTGTCTAATATGGTAACCATGGGTCACATGTGGCTACTTAAATTAAAATTATATAAAAATCTAGAATTCAGTGCTTTAGTCACACTAGTCACATTTTAAGAGATTGCATTAAATGGTGGAACTAAATTAATTATTATGTTATTAATATGACTAACTTTAATTTTCTCAGTATTGTATATTAATTACTTCTATTGCTGTAATTTATCTGATTTGTTTCAAATCTCTTTAGATGATTAACCTTATTAAGCACTTGTAGTCTATTTTGCATAATACTTCTGATTACTTTTTATGAAAGCAATTTTTGGTTGGTCAATTATATGATAGTATAAAGCAAACCTACTGAATTCTTACTTTGAAACAGCAACCATATTCTGTTAAGGGAGTGTCTTCTACCTCATAATAACTTTTTCTGTGTATTGCTTTCTTAGTATGCATGTATATATGTTTAGAAGTAGTGTTTTTTTTTGATTATGGGCATTGTATATTTAGTATAGAAAATTTTCAAGGTGCTAAGAAATATAGATACAAGGGAAAAAGCAAACCTCCTATAATCCCAGTACCAGTACCCTTTTAATGTTTCACCTTTTAAGCTTAAAAGTGTATAATAGAATTTTCATGTTAAATATTTTTCAAAAGATAATTTTAAAAGACTTGCACTTTATATTATATGTCTTTGCAGGTCCGATTTTCTTTCATTAGATTGTTAGAAATAGGGTTTTGGGTGAAGGAGTAATACTATTTTTAATACATGTTTCCATGTTTAGAGTGGTAACATTTTGAGATACATTGTGTCAAGTAGTTTGCTCCCATCCATCCCCTTTCTTCCCCTCCCCTTTCCTCTTCTCTTCTCCCCTTGTATACCCCTGTCCTTCACATATAGAGTATCTGTCTTACTGTATAGTTTGCTTTCAAAAGTGTTATCTTGGATTTAATCTCCATCCAACTGATAATAAAGAAATGGTACTTGTTTTATTTTTTAGTTCTTTGATAACTAGTGATGTTGAGAGTTTTTCATTATTTATTGAACATGTTTTTCTTCTGCAAATTTTCTGTTGTACTTTGCCACTTTTATCTGTTTCTAGTGGCTGCTATAACAAATTACTGTAGAGTTAGGTGACCTGAAACAACAGAAATTTACTTTCTTAAAGTTTTAGAGGCCAGAAGTCCAGAGTCAGTAGCATATGAATTCTAAGTGTAGTGGGGCTCTATTCATACAGGTGGTGCTAGCGAAGAATCCATCCCCTACTTCTGTTGGCATTCCTCAGCCTGTGCTAACCTCATTTTAATCTGACTGTGTGGATACCTTATCTCTTTCCCTTCTGTTTGTATCCAGTCTCCCTCTGCTTGCCTGCCTGCCTGCCTATCTCTGTTTTTGTTTGTTTCTTTCTTTCCCCTCCCCCCAGTACTGGAGGTTAAACCTAGAGCTTCTATACTGAGCTACATCTCCAACTCTTTTATTGATTGATTGATTCAGGGTCTTGTTAAGTTGCGCAGGCTGGGCTTGACTTCGTGATCTGTAGGCCTCAGCCTCCCAGAATTCTGGGACTGTACTACCTCTCTCTTATAGGGACACTTGTGATGTAGTTTAGGACCAGATAGTCAGGCATAGTTTCTTCATCTCAGAATCCTTGATCACATCTGCAGAAATTTTACCTTAAAAAGTAACATCCACAGAATCTGTGGTTTAAGATCTGTTAACTTTGGTGGTCATTATTTAGCTCACTGTGGTATACCAGAAGAGGATGGGTAGTTTTCTTATTAATTTGATGGAATCTTTCTGTAATTTTAAATTTAATTTATTTAAATGATTCAGAAATTAAAACTTTGTAATAAAGTAGTTCTTCCATCATTTCTTTATTCTGAAGCTTTGTTTTCTCTCCATCCTCATTTAGTTTTACTCTTTCAGTCCTTAGGTTTTGGTTTCATGTATGCTTTAGAAAAAAATTAAAAATACTAGAAAGTGTTTATTTTGTAAGTGAAACAAATTAGAAAATATGTTCGTAATTTCCTCCTGACAGAAAAGACTGCAAACTATATATATTTTGCATCTTGTTTTATTCACCTAAGAATATGTCCTGGTGATTTCTCCATATGTTATATGGGCTTATTATATATTAAGGGCTTATTATATATTAAGGATATTAATTTTCTTGTCTGGCATTTGACATGAATACTTTTCTGAATTTATCCTTTGTTTAATTTTGTTCGATTTTTTGGGGAACATATTAAAACTTTGCATGTAGTGAAATCTCATTTTGACTTTTATTACTTTTATGCTTGGAGGTTTCTTTCTGTCTCAAGATTAGTAACTATTCATCTGCAGTGTATTCTATTTTTTATTGTTTCATAATTTTTACTTTTAAATCTTTAATCAATCAAGATTTTATTTTGGCTTCTTTTTACCCCCAAAATTGTGTTCTTCTATT
>NW_004955431.1:1660246-1702147 GCF_000276665.1 Chinchilla lanigera | reverse complement strand
CCTTTCCTTCCCTTTCCTTTCCTTTCCTTCTTCTTCTTTTTCTTTCTTTATGATACTGGGAATGAACCCAGGAAGTACTGAGCTACATCCTCACCATTTATTATTTTATTTTGAGACAGGGTCTTGCTAAGTTGCCCAGACTGGTCTCAGAGTGCCATTGTTCTGCTTTAGCCTCCTGTGTGGCTGGAATTACTGGTGTGAGCAACCTGCTACTCAAATATCTGATTTCCTAGAATGATTTTTTTTTCAATGATTTCCTTCTTTAAAGGGAAATCCTGCCATTTTTTTATAACAATGGATGAACTTTTAGTTACATGATCTCAAAATGTTGAAGTCATAGAAACATAGTTGGGGGGGATGTTACCAGGATTGAGGGAGAGGAAAGTTTGGAGATGCTTGTCAAAGACTACACACTTCGTTAGTTGAGTAAGTATGGAGACCATTTAATGCGCAAGATGAGTAGTTAATAATATTGTATTGAAATTTGCGTAGATAGTAGATCTTAAATATTCTCACAACACATAAAAAAGTTAACTGTGAGGTGATGAGTATATTAATTAGCTTGATTAAGGAATTGTTTCACAATGTATATCTGTGTCAAAATAATTTAAGTGCATGCCTTAAATTGTATATAATTTTTATTTGTCAGTTTGTCCATAAAACTGGAAAAGATAAATGAAAACTCACCCAAATCAACCAAATAAAAAGCTGTTTTTAGGAGGGATAGTTCTTACCTGTTTAAACAAATAAATTAGGTCCTTTTAGTTTCTTTTGAGAAGTGCAATGAAAACTGCACAAGAGCAAGTGACCCTCACTCAAAGCATGCACCAAAGTTCTTCTGAGCATGTTCACATGCACAAACCTCCTGGAATCTATAGTTCTGCTACTGATTCTTAGATATGAAAGTACTAGCCCCTTGTATCAGTCCATTTTTGGTTGCTGTAACAAAATAACTGATGCAGAATAATATAGACAACAGGTTTATGTAGTTCACAGTTTTAGAGGTTAAAAGTCCTAGATTGGGTAGCGCCTTCTGTTTGTCCTCTGATGAGAGTCTTGTGGCAGATGGCATCACAGTGGTATGTGTTTGGATGACATCACATGGCAAGACAGGAAACCAGAGGGATTCAGGAGCTAGACTTACCCTTTTTATTACAACTTGAATTTGCTGGAACTCCAGTGTCCATGAGAGTGATGTTAATTCCTTCAGAGGTTGGCAACCCCAGTGAATTGATTTCCTTGGACTAGGCCCTACTGCTGAAAGGTTTTACCATTTCCTCACCACCATCATGCTGAGAACCAATCCTCCAGTGTATAAACCTTTGGGAAACACATTCAAACCACACCCAAACTCTAAAACCTGTATTGCTAAGTAAACTATACAATCATTTTTGATATTTTAAAGCAAATCATGCTTAAGTTTTATTGAAATTGAATTAATCCTCTAAACTAGTTGGGAAAATTAACATTTGTGGCAATATTTTTAAAGCTTGAAACATTTATCCTCTTACAAATTCATTTGTATGTTTAAATGATACTTACCATTTTTTTTTTCTATAGGTATATTTCTTGTTAGACTTACTTCTAGAGCTATAGTTTGGT
This sequence comes from Chinchilla lanigera, assembly GCF_000276665.1. NCBI lineage: Eukaryota > Metazoa > Chordata > Mammalia > Rodentia > Chinchillidae > Chinchilla > Chinchilla lanigera. The sequence continues at coordinate 1,700,545 of NW_004955431.1, read as the reverse complement.
TACTGTTTGAATAGGATCTTTTCTGCTATTTTCTAATGTAGTGACTTGATTTTAATCATCATTTGTAGGTTTTAATTCTGTTCCAATTTATTGTTGTATTTACTTTCCTTACTCTTCAAAATATTTTGGGCTGGGGATGCAGCTCCTTGTTAAGAGTGTTTGTCTGGCATATATGGGGCCCTGGGTTTGATCCTAAGCCCTGTTTAAAAAAATGAAAAGTAGCTCTATTCCATTTCAGCTTCTCTCCCATGTTTTGGCTTATCTCCATTTTCTTCTTTCACAGTTTCGAATTTTGCCTCACAATGATGCATTCTGACTATACTTTGGTCTCCTAAGGTAAAAATTTTGAAAAGTGTGTATTTTTCTCCGACTAGTTAACAGAAGCACAGCAAATACTGTGTGCCAGGCACTGTTACGAACACTTCAAAAATATGAACCTCTTTAGTTCTTCAAATATTTGTAACAGTCCTACTACCCTTATTTTATAAATTAGGAAACCAAATTATAAAGTTTCAGTGACTTGCCAACAGACACATGGTGGAGATGGGCTGTGAATCCAAAAGCAATCAGCTATAGAACTGTGCTCTTAACTCTAACACGGTTCTGAGGCACTTTGGTAGGAAGTAGGGCTATTGTGGTAGGAAGAGATTAAGGGTACAGGTGATTGTTTAGGAAGCTGTAGTCCAAGTAGAAGGTAACAAAGGCAGTGAACAGTGAAAAAAAGAGGAATGAGTCCATACTCACGAACGGACAGATGAGTCCATATGTAGGCTCCATTTTTCAACTTCTTTATTTTCAAGAGAAACTTTTATCAGTTTTAACAGAGTACAAACTTAGAAACATTGAAGATTGGTAGGTTTCTTTTATGAGATACATTTTTGGTGTCAAAAGTAGTAATTTTAAAAATACAAGTGTGTCTTCTTCTGTACTAAGTTGCTATAGACAAGATGAAATACAAATTTGAGGAATTTTCTTTTTCTTAAAATTGTAGTTTAAGGGCATTTTGAGTAACTAAATTTAGAATTATTTCTTGAGTGCACAGCTTTTTGGGAGCATACTTATTGTGCAGAATGAAGTGTATCTCAATTTATACTGGCTTTGTAGATTTAATAACTGACAAATGGAGATTTACAGACTCTTATTTCCCAGCAATGCTCTAAAAACATTGAATAATAAAAAAATCATATAGTTGAATAGAATTGCTTAAGTAGCTTATCATACCATTGCTATCACTGGGCTCAATGATTATTACTCTTCCCTACCAGAATTTTAATTCAAATGGATTGACAACTAAATTACAGAATTAGATAGACTTAATCTGTTTACTCATATACTAAACTACAATAGGGCAGTTGTTTAAGAGACAGTCTGTCCAGGAATAGTGTTTGGAAATATTTGCTCCTCATGACAGGCTCACTCCCAAGAGAAGGAAAGATTGAACTGAATCATATCTATGCAGTTTTATAATATCTGGATTTACCGGGCAGATAATTTACTTCCCTTCCTCTGGGAGGAAGTGAGTATAAAGAGGTGATAAGAAGCCAGATGTTATGCTAAATAGGTATGTAGAGGAAACAGCAGGAATGGGGAAGATTGGATCTTCTCAATATTTCTTAGTGTTTTCTTGATCCACCGATGTCACTTGTCTATTCTGTTTTGTATCTCAGTAGACTTAGAGCTCTTAAGGGAGATGTTAACTCTGGGTCCTTTCCCTTCTGACTTTAAAGCTGCCACTCCCAATCGCAACCACAATTCCTTTGATAGTCTCTTGGAAGCACATGAAGACAGCTTAGGTGTTTGCCCTCCTGAGTTTCTACAGTGGGTCAAAATAGTATGCGAGTACCAACTGGGAGAAAATTTATTCTTTTCTCTAACACTGGATTATGCCCAGTCATATTGTCCCATGGAATATTTCAGGTTCTGTAGAGAGATTAAATTTTAGCATTAAAATACTCTTAATGCTGTAGTAATAAACTGTTAAAGACATACTTAGAATTTGAAACCCAAATGTGGTAAAGTCCAAAGGACCTTGAGAACTGAAGTCCCAGGTTAGATTATTTTGTTTGAGTTAGAAGTCCCGAAAATTACTGTTCTTTTTATTACTTGAGTATTAGCTGGAGGAGTTGGGTTATGAATTTGGCAGTCTTCCAGTCATGACAGTTTGGACTGTCTCACACAGGGATGGGTGGAGTTTCTCCATGGAGTCAGAAGTTATACTGTTTGGATTTTAGTTTTATGAAGTGAGTTATAATCCATTTTTAAGCCACTTAAGGAGGCTTGTGTGCTTCAATTTTAAGAGCATAAAAAGTCAATGTATACAAGCTTTTCAGTTAACACATTTGAAAAAACAAAGCAAAACAAAAACAAAAACCTAGCCATTTATCAAGACCAGTTATCCTGGGCATAATTATGTTTCAAGAACTTTATACTTGATTTTATCAAAGTTCAGAGCAGGTATGTTGTGCTCTGTAGGATGTCTCGTTATCAGAAGTGGTCAGTCATTTTTAGTTGATGCATGAGTTAAATGTAAATATCGAAGGACTTTGTAAGAGTAGATCATTTTGCTATTCATAGGGAAGAATAAAAGGTTAAGAATTGTCAGTGTAGTTTCCTATCAGCAGCATTAATGTGATGGATTATGTTTTGTTGAATTAAATCATGGAGCTTACTGTGAGTGTGTGGGTTTTTCCCCTTAATCTTTTGTTTTAATACAGAAATAAAATAGTACAAGGAACTACCATTTATACTTTACTCAGCATTGCCATCTGTTTACTTTTTAACTGATTTGTTTGATCCTTCTCTTTTCTTCTTTGTGTGTGTGTATGTGTGTGTGTGTAATATATATATATTTTTGGAATCATTTAACAGTAATTGGTAGCAGGGTGTGGTGACAGATGCCTGTAATCTCAGCACTTGTGAGGCTGAGGCAGGAGGATTGCTATGAGTTCAGGGCCAGCCTGGACTACATAGTGAAACCCTGTCTCAGAAAGCCAAACAAATAAACAAAAAAGTAATTGGAGATGTTGTTCTCCCTTCCTCCTAAATAGTTTATTCTCAAAAAACAAGAACATTTGCTTATATGACCTGAATACCTTTATCAAAACCAGAAAATTAGTATAACAAAATATTGTTATCTCTTCCACAGTACACACTCAAATGCGGGCAGGTATCCTAGTAATGTCCCTTTATACCTTTTATCCTGATCTAGGATCGTAGTCCAGGATCCCACATTGAATTTAGTTGTCATGTCCATTTGGCTTGACCTTGAATCTTTTTTTTTAAGAGAAGGGATCATTTATTTTGTAGAATCACTTCAATTTGGGTTCTCTACTGGACAAATATGAGATAGTTTAAGCTAAAAATTAAGAAATGGTAATAACAGTTTTTTTCCCAACAGTCTTCTGTGTTGCCCAGGCTAGCCTCAAACTTCCAGGTTCAAGCAATCCTCCTGTATCAGCCTTTTAGATAGCATAAAAACAGATTATAACTCATTGAACAATGAGAGAAATGAACAACCTGTTCTGAAACAAATTTTCTTTACAATGGCAAATAATGAATATAGAGGAATGATGCAGTTAGAAAATCATTTACAGATGTCAAACTGATGGGTAAAAGTTTGGTGAGGAACATAGTCTTAAAATATTTCCCTGATTTTTCCCAAATTTTCTAATAATTACAAAAGGAGAAATAATTATTCTGTGGTAGAGAAGCCTGGTTGATACTACCTTAACCAAGTAATCCGAGTTAACATTATCAACATTGGCATAAATCAACATAATCTATGCCCTGATATGGAGCAATATGAAAAAAAGCCATCAGATTTATAAATGTTGGAGAAGTTCTACAAAATGTAGAACTTTAGTGGATCTTCACAAATTAGAGTAGATTTAGAGGTTATCAGCATACATTTGGAGACTTTAAAAAATAGAGATAGACAAATGTGCCTTTTTATGTATGTTTATACATACACATATACTTTTAGGCTTTGTTTGCTGAGAAGCCCCAGAAGCAATGACATTTATAGCAATGACTGTGAGTAGTATACATATTTTAGTGCCTAAATATCATTTTCCACTAAAAGGAACAAGGATCCTTTGGAGAAAAGGCTGATTCCTGAACTATGAGAAAGAACATGAAAAAGCCTACAGCATTTTGTTGCATATAAAGTGGAGAAATACTAAAGAGAATAACAGTGACATATCAAAAGGACAAAGGGGGAACTTTGGTCATACAAAATGTATACAGGACTATATGCCATAGCTTCATAGTACTAGTAGAATATTGAAAGAAACCCAAATATTTTTCAAAGGGTGAATGGTTGAGAAAATGTAACTATATTGTCTTAGTTATTTTTGTCATTGCTGAGACAAAATACTCAACACCCAAAGTTTAAGGAGGAAACGTTTATTGTAGCTCATAGTTTGTACAGGTTTCAGTTCATAGTTGGCTGGCTCTAAGGCAGGATGACGTGGCAGAAGAGAAACAGTTCATGGCAGGCAGAAGCCTGTAGGGCAACAAGCAGTGAAGTAGCCACAGCAGCAGCTCTCTTCCTGTCCCTTATGTTCTGTCCAGGCTACATGCAGTTAGGGTAGGTTACACTCACACCCAAGGATAATGGCCTTCCCATTATCCACACCCAGAATTGTGTCAAACCAGAATCCCAGCAGCACATCCTCTAGATCCAGCCACCTTTGAAAAGGCTTCACCTATGACCACATGAGGCTTGGCGGGTTGGGGGGCACCTAGACACAAGCCATAACGTATCTACACATTGGAATGCTACTCTGCATTAAAAAGGGATAAACTGTTGACATATAGAACAACCTAGTTGGATCTCAAAGGCATTATGTGTAGTAAAACAACCAAACTCAAAGTAGTATATATTGCAGGACTGCATTTATGTAACATTCTCAAAATAAAAAAACCGTAGAGGATGGAGAACAGACTGGCTTCTAGGGCACAGAGATGAAGTAGGAAATAATAGGGGTAAGGATGTGAATACAAAGAGGTAGAGGAGAGCAATCTTCTGTGATGATGGAATAGTTTTATGTCATGAGTGTGTGTAAATCAATGTATGGGATAAAATTACACATACATACATATGCCTGTGTATACAAATGATTGCAGATTTTTAAAAATGGTGAAAACTGTTTGTCTTATATGAGAAACCCAGATTAAAAATAAAGAGCAAAATAAAAGATAATAGGAAGGAGAGAGATACATCGTTCTCAGAGGGGAAGGGAATCAAGAAATGGAGGAAGGGGGAAGTGAGGAAAGGGATAAGGGATGAAAAAAGAAAGTGAGATGTGTTGTGTACATGTACCAACTTCCTACAAGGAGTACAAACAGTACTAATAAACTAAAATTTAAAAGAGCAAAAAAAATTCTTTTTTTTTGCTTTGTTTTTTCTTCCGGTACCAGGAATCAAACTCACGACCTTGCGCTTGCCAGGCAGGCACTGTGCCGCTGAGCTAAATCCCCAGCCCCAAGAGCAAAAATTTTTTTAAAAAATAGTGAAAACTGACCAATAACTATTTGGATATATACAGCTGTGTCATATGTCATCGCAGGGTGAAAGGTACATACGACCCTTTGTACTGTTCTTGCAATTTTCCTTTGATGCTATATTTTAAAAATACCAACAATTTTAGATGTGTAACAGAAGTTTTTTAGTAGCACTCAGGTGCCAATAGTAATCTTCAGTTGCAGCCTCTGTAAATGCCTCCAGACATTGTGAGGTGCCCCCTGTGGCACTAAACTACCCTCATTTGGGAATCACTGCTGTGGTCCAAGTTTCCACATTGTGACCCTTGAGCTCATGTCTTGCAGCCATATTTGTGTTCAGGAACTATAAGGAGGTGGTGAGATTGGCAGGGAAAAAGTACTGAAAAATGTACTCATAGACACAACTTAATAAAAACCATTTTGGTCCAGGTAGAAGTTGATGGCAGTGGGTATAAAAGATTGCCAGGAGAAAAGGCTTGGTTCATGGCTTTTAAGCACATGGGTTGGTAGTTAATTATTTTAGGCTTTCTGGGCCACATATGATCTTTGGTTTTATTGCTTATTTTTGTATTTCTTTTTCTTCACTTTTTTGTTTTCCACAGCTCTTTAAAAATGTAAAATCCATTCTTAGCTTACAGGCCATAATAAAAAACAGACACAGATCAAACCTGGCCCCTGGGCCAGTTTGCTGATGCTTTTAAATAGATAAATCTTCCAGAGTTCTGTTGTTTAGGAAGCAAAGAGTAAGGAAGAGGTGGAGTTAAATGATTTTTTTTTTTTTTTTTTAAGGTGGAGAAATAACAGTATTTTTGCAAGTCAGTGGGATTTGCAAGTCAGAGGGATTTTTCTCCCCTAGAAAAGCAGTGGGAGGGAATTTGTAATTGGGCAAAGACAGAATTGTTGGGGCAGTGTCCTGGAGTGGAGTGAAAGAATGAGACTCAGGATTACTTAGCTAGAAATAGGGACAATTAGTTCTTGGAAAGTTTAACAATTTTCTTTTCAATTTTTATTTTTTATTAGTAATACATGTTTGCAGCCGTACATACTGATTACATTCCCTGTGGGGAGTTGGTACATGTATGTAATCTCAATTCTTTTTTCATTCCACCATGCCCAGCTTCTAGTTAGAATTTTTTTGAGAATCTCCATACTACATTTCCAGCAACAATATGGAAGGGTTCCTTTTTCCCCTGCAGTCCCTCTAGTATTTATTACTTGATTTCTTCGTGATAGCCATTCTTTCTGGAGTAGGATGGACTCTCAGCGTTGTTTTAATTTGCGTTTCTTTAATGGCCAGCAATATTGAACATTCTCTGTGTACTTAATCTGGCCACTTGCACTTCTGAGAAGTGTCTGTTATTCATTTCACTTGCCCATTTTTTTGATTGACTCTTACTTTGATGGGTCTGTTTTTCTTGAGTTCTTTTTTTATATTATAGTTATTAGTCCTGTTTTACCTGTTTTATCTTCTAGCAGATTTTTTTCTGCTTTATCATTACTATCTTCAATCCATTTTGATTTTAGTTTAGTAGATGTGGAGATATTCAATCTTCCGTGTGTTGATAACCAGTTTTCCCGGCACTATTTATTAAAGAGGCTGTCTTTCCTCCAGTGTATGTTTTTGCCTTCTTTGTCAAAGATCAGATAGTTGAATATGCCTCAGATTGTTTTTGCATCCTCTGTTCTGTTCCATTGATCCACATATGTTTTTGTGCCAGTACTATGCCTTTTTTTAAATCACTGTAGTTTTGTAATGCAGCTTGAAATCCAGGATTGTGATGCCTCCTGCTTTGTTCTTGTCCAGGATTGCTTTTGCTCTTCTGGGTCTCTTTTGGTTCTATATGAATTTGAGGATTGTTTTCTGTAGTTCTGTGAGTGCTGGTGTTGGTGTTTTGATTCAGATTGCATTAAATCTCTGACAGTTTTGGAAATCTGGCCATTTTGACAATATTGGTTCTGCCTATGCAGGAACAGGAAGTATCTTTCTGTTTTGTAATGTCTTCTATCTCCTTTTTCAGACTACGGTAGTTTTCATTGTAGAGGCCTTTTACTTCTTTCGTTAGGGTAATTCCTAAGTATTTAATTTCTCTTGATGCTTTTGTGAACTATACTATTTTCTTAATGTCTTTCTCAGTGAGTTCATCTTTGGTGTACAGGAACATTATTGATTTTTGCCTGTTGATTTTGTATCCTGCTATATTGAGGACTTTGATTATTAATTCTAAGAGTCTTTTGGTGGCATTTTTGGCTCTTCTATGTGGAGTATCATGTTATTTTCAAATAATAATTTGACTTATTTCCTATACAAATACCTTTTATTTCTTTCTCTTGTCTGATTGTTCTGGCTAATGTTTCAGGTACTGTATTCAGCAGGTGTGGTGGTCTTTGAAGTGTTTTTGTTTCTTCGTGTCCTTGTTCTTTTATCTAGTACCTAGTATGGATACAGAAACTGTAACTTTGGAGCATTTTAAATGCCTCAGCTATTCTTCATAAAGAAAATTTGTATTGATTGTAAACATGAGTTGAAATACTTTCAGAATTAAATGTTTTTCTCCTAAAAAATGATTTGTGTCTTTCTTGACATTAAGATCACTTTCTTTGCCTCCCTTCAAAGTGCTTTGTATGGATGCAAAGATCAATTTTGATTCAAATTCAGCCTATCGCCAAAAGAAAATCTTTGATCTTCAGGACTGGACCCAAGAAGATGAAAGGGACAGAGAAGCAGCTAAGGCAGATCTCAACTACATTGGCCTTGACGGAAATATAGGCTGTCTAGGTACCTTATGTTTTTATGTTAGAGTTAGTTTACTAAGCTTAATTTATTTTCTCTGTTTGTTGATTGTGCAAATGATTTTTCCTTCTTTGTAGTAAATGGTGCTGGTTTGGCTATGGCCACAATGGATATAATAAAACTTCATGGAGGGACACCAGCCAACTTCCTTGATGTTGGTGGTGGTGCCACGGTTCATCAAGTAACAGAAGCATTTAAGCTTATCACTTCAGATAAAAAGGTAAGATGGATTTGTGCTTTTGAATTGTAATTGTGAGGAGTAAATATTTGTACTTGTCATTATGCTAGTTGAGGATTAAATTCAAAAGATCTCAGTAGTTTGGAAAGAAGAGTTGAAGTCCGTGCAGTAAAAGTTAACTAGAAAGCTTTTGACAAAACTGACTAGTTGTCTTTGTGATTTAGCAAGTAGAAGAAATATTAGATGGTATTAGATCATACTATACATGGTGATGGTGATAACCATTCATATGGAATAAAATTCCTGGGGATACTAGTTTACCACAGAAACATGGGAATCAAAACAAATACAAAACTACACAGAGGAAAGTAACAAACCACCTTTGATTCTGTGCACGGGTAGCTTTTATTCTTGAAGACTTGTTAATGGGTATGTGTATATGTACACATTACATTTTAGAAACTGCAGTGGTAAGGTGTAAGTCACATGCTGCACAGTTCACTCATGTGTATCTTTTAATAGAAGTGTTTTGAATCTTTATTTTTATACTAATATATCTTGAGTACTGTTTTCAGTTGACTATTCTATAATACTCATTTTGATGTTTGCATAAATTATCTTACAGATATGCTATAATTTATAACTATCACTTATAAATGTGATTATCAGAATACATGAGTTGTGAAGCATCATAACCTAAAAGACATGCACTGTATAGAAGTGTCACAGTGAAACCCATTAATTTTTACAATTAATATGTGTTTATAATCATCATAATAAAAATATATGTGTGTTATTACTCACCAGGCATGTGTAAAGGAGTGTATGTCTCATATGGCTGGTGTTTGGTAATGCTTAGAGAAAAGTAAAATAATTGCCTCCATGGAACTAATCTTAATTTAGACTGAGAATTCCTCATTGGTAGATGCTTAATAGGTTATATATAAATAGTGCTTAATAGGTTATATATAAATACTTACTACTGATGTTGTTCGCAGTATCCATTGTGATGTTACAAAATTGCTTAAAAATTTTTTCACTGCATTTTCTCTTTGATCCTGTGGCAGTGATAGTGAACCTTTTAGAGCTTTCAGTGGTCCCACCAGCCTGCAGTGGCACGTACACCATAGGTTTGCTACCACTGTCCTATAGGGTTGTTTACCATAGTCATTAATTTTACGGAGAAGATTCGACTAAAATGAGATGTAAAATGTACTCTGTTTCATATGATGTCATGCTGCAGAGGCAAAGTAGAGGAATAGGTATTTCTGAATGAATTTGTTAAATTTAGGTTGTGGTGACTATATACACATGGTTGTGAAGATATTATACTTCCTACACTGGTTGGGGACACAGTTGAGAGTCTTCAGTTTACAGAGAAAAGTTGAAGTCTTAGGAACTGGTGAAATGGTCCATTAAAATGAGATGAAGAAACCAAAAGTGCAGCGTAGCCCCTCAGTGCTGAAGATTGGAGAAAAATGGAAGAGCCATTGAAAGAGGGCCAGACTGCCAGAAAGGAGCAGACTGGGAAAAGGTGGTGATACTGAAGTCCAAGGAGAAGAGTTTTGAGAAGTAGGTGATAGGTGACAACGTCAGATGCAATAGTAGTGATCAAGCTGAATAAAGACCAAAAAAAGGAGATAGGGAAAAATATGTGTGTTATTACTTAGTAAAGTAATAGTGTGTATAATATAAAATAACACACTTAGTGTGTTATTACTTAGTAAAAGCAGTAGAGGAGGGGTACACAAACCACTGTGTAAAGGATTAAGTTGTGATTGGGAATTGAGGGATTGGAGACCAGAGAGACTTCTCTTCCAAAATGTTTTTTACAAAAGTATTGGAAAACATAGTTTGCCATTTGAAGGTTTGTAGGGTTGAGGAAAGTGTTATGGTATGCTTTCTTGTTTGTTTAGAAGGAAGATGACCTATTTCTAGTTGGAGGAGAAAAGATTTGAGAGTATGGTTAAAGAGGTAAAGACCAAAAGGAGATGGAGTAATGAGGTGGAGAAATAGTATAGTAATTAGTGGTACTGTTAGCTTTGGAGGGGAGATTACTCCTTTTTAGAGTTGTTAGTGTAGAAAGGAAGATCATTTGCTAAAAATTGAGTTGAGTGGGACAGGCGGCTTACAGACAGAGTTAAAGTATGAAGCAGACTGCTAAGGAGAGGATTGTTCTCAGCTTATGCTAATGTTTTAGGGCTTTTTTTTTTTGTTTTTAACTTTTTACTACTTTTCTTTAATGATGGGTTGGCTAAAATGTGGCTAGAGTAATCCAAGGATGAATTGTGTGAACTGCGATGGTAGAGGGACAGACAAGGCAAAATTGAGCAGCAAATGAGTTTAGGATGCTGGCTCTTTAGGAAAGAAAGACTAGTTGAGAGCTGGTAGACTGAGATATTAGAAAAGGATGGAGGGACTGTTAAGAGGCTTTCTAAAAGATTGGGTTTGATGGAGTTAGAGGTAAAAGGCACTAAACGTAAAAGGGGAGGAAATTGAACCAAGTGAGATTTACAAACTTGATATTCTGGAGACATACTGGTAAAGTGTTAAGATTTATCCTTGGTAGTAATCAATTAAAATGAACTGGGGTAAACGTAGCTTGGTAAGGATCCAATAACTTTAAGGCTAGAGTATTGGATGACACATTTTGGTGAATATTGAAGCTATCCGAAATGAAGGGGGACAGTGATAAGAGTTAAGATCCACATTGTGTTCGAGTCCACTATGAATGCTACAGCTTCATTTATTGAAGGTCCAGAAATAATAGCGGTTAAGGAAAGAGATATGTAGGATAGCTTACTGTGTCTCAACTATTTTCATCTCATGGCATTCACAAAAAATGTTTCAGTGGGCCTAGGACATAGATGGAGAAGGTTGCTTATAGTCCCACATCATTGGCCCAAAGGCTCCAGCTGTCCTAGAAGCTTCCTAACTGCCCTGAGGGTTGAGGGCAAACAGTATTTGAGAGTGTCTCTGTATCTTACTATTTGAAAAGCTGTGATGTAGCTGAATGAACTAAGATTACGTTTAAAAAGTTTTTTGAGGGGATGGGGAAGGACAGAAGGAACACTGACTCAGAACTATCAGTTTGATGGTGACGGTCAAGAGGCCCTGAAGTTAAGAGGTAAAGTGTACCTATGAATGAGCATATGGTAGTTGAGTGATTCTGAGGAGGGTTTATGTCAAATATTGGTTGCATTGATGGGGATAAATGAAGAGATGATAGATAGTGAACACTAATTGAGATCTTACTATTGATGATTGGCTGTGTTTAATAGGAAAAAGTCAGTAGAATTAGGAAGTCTTGTTCATATGGATAGAGTAGAAAAGTGAATAGGAACAAGGTATTGACATTATCCTAGAAAATGGAAGTTCGTTCTGATGGACAGTGGACTAAGGTAGAAGAAGGTCAGATTATTTGGTCTGAAAATGTTTCCATGAGATTAATTTTTAAAAGAGACATCTTAATTTGGGAGGTGGGTGGACAGTACTCATTCCTTTGAAATTTTATCTACCAAAAATGCTTTATTGACAGGTACTGGCTATTCTGGTCAACATTTTTGGAGGAATCATGCGATGTGATGTTATTGCACAGGGTATAGTCATGGCAGTGAAAGACTTGGAAATTAAAATACCTGTTGTGGTACGGTTACAAGGTGAGTGGTAAGGTATCTTGCAGCTGTTTCTCATTGCTTAAAAGTTCGTAAGTCCAAGGAGCTTAACTCATTTAAGACATAGTTTACAAATAGATGGTGTCTTTTAAGTAAAAGTATTGTATAATATAAAATTTTTTTGTGTGTTAGTTGGCCATTTGACTTTCCTTTTTTTTAGTGATTTAACTGCTACATTTTGGGTATATATAATGATCATATTCATCATAGAGAATTTGTACCTGTACATGATATAACTTGATTCTTTTTTTTCCCATTCCCCTTCCCTCCACTCAACTCCTCCCCTACTCCCCATTTACAAAAGCTTTGTTTCCATTTTTGTGTTCTTTTCTCCCTTTAAAAAAATTTTTTCCTTTCTTTTCTTCTCCCCTTCCTTGTCTCCTTCCCAGTTTGAACATTTTCTCCCTATTTCACAATACCTGTTACACATTTTGGCCCTCCTTTACACTTTGCTTTCTCACACCAGAGAAACAATGTGGTATTTACATGTGTGTCCGATTTATTTCACGTAAGAGTATGGTCTCAAGGTGCATCCATTTAGCTAGAAATGTGTCAAGCTTATCCTTTTTTATGGCGGAGTAGTTCTCCATTGTGTTAAAAAAACACATCTTTATCCATTCACCAGTTGATTGGCATTTGGGCTGTTTCCAAGATTGGCTATTACAAACTGTGCCGCTATAAACATGGGTGTTCATATATTGCTGTGGTGTAATGTTTTAAATTCTTTTGGGAAGATACCAAGAACAGGAATAGTTGGGTCAAATGGAACCTCTAGTCCTAGTTTTTGAGGAATATCCACACTGATTTCCACAGTAGTTGCAACAGTCTATACTCCAACCAACAGTGGAGAAGGGTTCCTTTTTCCCCACAGCCCCAGCAGCATTTGTTATTGGTTGATTTCTTGATAGTAGCCATTCTTTCTGGAATGAGATGGAATCTCAGTGTTGTTTTTGTTTTCATTTCTCAAATGACTAGTGATATTGAACCTGTTTCCATATATGTATTTGCTGTTCGTTTCTTCATCAGAGAAATGTCTGTTCATTTCAGATGCCCATTTTTGGATTGGATCTTTAAATTTGGGGCATCTGATTTTTTTTGAGTTCTTTATATTCTAGACAGTAGTCTTTTATCTGAGGATTAGCTGGCAAAACATTTTTCCCGCACTGTGGGTTGTCTCTTTACTCTGTTGGTGGTTCCTCTTGCTGTGCAAAAGGTTTTTAATAAGATGAGATTCAGTTGTTCATTTTTTGTGATAGTTTTGCGAATGGAATTTTGTTCATAAAGTCTTTACCTACATCAGTGACTTCAAGAGTTGTACTTATTCAGTCTTCTAGTAGATTTAATGTTTGTTTTAATATTTAGATCTTTGAACCATTTCAAATTTAGTTTAATGCATAGTGAAAAATATAAGGCTAATTTTAATGTTTGGTGTGTGCAGAGCCAGTGTTTCCAGCACCACTTATTAAAGAGACTATCTTTTCTTCCAGGGAATGTGTTTAGCATCTTTGTCAAGGATAAGGTGGTGAAGTATGTCTGAAGTTGTTTCTGCATCCTGTAATGTGTTCCATTGATCATTGGGTCTTTTTTGCCAGTATCCAGCTCTTTTTATCACAGTAGCTTTGAAGTGTAATTTATAATTTCCAGTTAGAGAATGTGATGCCCCTTGCCTTGCCTTTGTTGCCCAGAATTGTCTTTACTCTTCTTGGTCTCTTCTGATTCCATATTAAGTTTAGGATTGCTTTCTGTGGGATATGCTATTGGAATTTTGATCAAAATTGCATTAAATCTGTATAGCACTTTTGTAAACATGGGTGTTATCTCTATATTGGTTTTTCTTGTTGAACAGCAAGGGATATCTTTCCATTTTCTGATACCCTCTTCAGTCTCCTTTTTCAGAGTACTGTAGTGTTCAATGTAGAGGTCTTTTACTTCCTTGGTTAGATTGATTCCTAGGTATTTCATAATTTGGGATGCTATTGTGAAAGGGTTTGTTTCCCTGATTTCTTTCTCAGCAAGTTTGTTATATGTGTACAGCAAGGCTATTGATTTTTGAGTATTGACTTTGTATTGAGGTACACTGCTGAATTGTGCATACTGTTATCTCTTTCTAGAATATCTTTGAGAACACTTTGTAGAGCTGGCTTGGTGTTCATGAATTTCCTCAGGTGTCCTTTGTCGTGGAAATACTTTATTACTCCATCAATTTTGAAACATAGTTTTGCAGGGTACATCAATTTGGGTTGGCAGTTGTTTTCTTTTAGGGCTTGAAATACTTTACTCCAAGTTCTTTTTGACTTCGAGGGTTTGTGTTGAGAAATCAGCTGTGATTCTGATGGGTTTTCCTTTATAGGTGATTTGTTTCTTTTCTCTAACATCTTTTAATATTCTGTTTTTGTGTTGAATTTATGGACTCTTGACTATTATATGCCTTGCTGTAGATTTTTTTCTTTTTTGTATGATGGCTAATTAAAGTTCTATATGCCTTACCTCTCTGTGTCAAAGTTTTTTCCCTGCCAAGGAAGGTTTCTGCCCCAGGTTTTTTATATCATTTGTGCTATCTCATCACATAGCAGCTGCTGGATTGATTTCTCACAGTCCCTTGCTATTTTTAATAAATCTTTCATGATCACTACCTGCAAGCCTGTCTTATATATTTGATACTCTGTTTATTCTGCTGTGGGTAGTTTCAATGGAATTTTTAATCTCCTAGGTATCTACTTTAATTTGTTTTATGGATTGCATTTCTTTCCTATTCATTTGCTCATTTCCTATTCCATTGCTTTCCTATTCATTAGCCTCATTCATTTGCTTTGTTGGGCATTCATGATTGCTGTCATTTTCCTAAGCTCATCTATTTTCTATCTGTATCTGCTTTAGAGTCACTAAGTATATTTTTCACTGTGGTCATCATCTCTGTAGTTGCCTGTGAAATTATTTCTGATTTGATTTTTTCCTGTAGCCTCAATTCATTTGCTTTGTTGTTACCACCTCAGAGAGGCCAAATGGGTAGCTTTTGGATTGTCCCACCTCATTGCCCCCTGGGTTTGCCTTTGGTGAACTGAATGTCTGGAGTTACCTCTTGTTTAAGTTTCTTCTTATTTTCCTGGTTTTTTTTTTTTTTTTAAAGTTTAATTCTTGGGTTGATGCTTGTAAATTGCCTATGGTGGGTAGCTTTTTTGCTTTAGTGTCTTTAGGAAATGACTACTTCTGAGAGGTATCTTTCACATGTAGTTGGCTTTTGGGGTTTGAGTCTGTTGTAAGATCTCCCCTCTTCCATTTGTTGGGGAGGAGAAGTTGCTACCTGGTTGGCCCAGCCCCTAGTTCCTTGTCACTTGCCCATAGTATTTTCTGTGACTCTTAGGCAATTTTATCCTGGTCTACTAGGAAGAACAGCTGCTTAGAACAATTATGCCACTTGGGCTAAAGTTGTACAATCAGCAACAGCAATAGCATCAAACACAGCTTGGAAAATGACAAACTGAGTTAACCATTAATTTGCCATGTTTGCCTGCATGAACTAGATTTATGGTTTTATAACAAAATCTAAAATAAACCAGAAAATTGTATGCAGTAAATAAGCCCTCCATGTGCCAATTTTACCTTCAGGTGAGAGAATTTAAAGGGAGTTAGCAAAAAAAAAATATAGAGAAATAGAACAGGAGAAAGAGATTAGAAGCAAGGCTGGAGGACAAAGGAGGATCATGCAGACTTTGGGAAACTGGTTGCAAAGACATGAGGGTAAGAGAGAAAAAATAAAAGGAAGAACAGAACAACCACCAAAAACTAGAAACCATATAAAATTTATATAAAAACAAGATCAAACAATGTAAAAAACCCTAGCCCCCTAAAAAACAAAAAAGAAAAGGGGGGGATGGGAGAGAAAAAGAAAGAGAAAGTGCACTTTAAGGTATATCTTTGCTGTCACTGATAGGCAATTTGTGGAGACAGAGTCAAGATCTGTGTTGATTTATCTCAGCAAGGCGGCAGTAGCTTTATGGTGGCATAGTGGATAATCTCAGCAAGGCTGCACCTTTATTTCCCCTGATGTTTGGGCTTATTTCTGGCTGTGAGCCATTCAACCTGCACCAGCCAGTATACTTTTTCTGGGCTTGAATTCATATGGGAGCTGCTGGATGGACCAGCAGTTGTTCTGAGTTCCAAGCTCAGTTGGCCCATCTCCAAGGTGGCTCTTGGCCAATCACCTTCTCCCACTGAATGGCTGAATCTGCACCAGTCACCAGTCTGTCAGTCCACGGAGTCCACTGTGTCTTTCCTTGGAGGCCTCTGGGAATTGCCAGCAGTCACCCTGTGTCAGCAAGCTTGAATCGCTTGTCTCATGAAGTGAGTCCTGTTTCAGGGAGAAGGTTCTGCCTGCCACCTCCTCCTCCTCTGTTGAAGTTTCTCTTCGCTCTTACTGTGGGCTTCAGTTCTCCCTTCACATTTTCCCTGGGTTCAGAGGACCCACTTCCCTCCTTTTCTTCCCTGTGTTGCTGTCTATATTCCAGTGTCTGGATCCCAAATTCCTGACAGGCTCTTTCTCTGCTGCTTACAGAAGTCCTCTGTGTAATATGAAATTTTAAAAGTGTGTTTTTGTTTTTTTTTTAAGTGACAGAATTGGGGCAAGAATGTCCATAGTTCTGCTTGATATGATACATTTTTTTATTTGTTGTGATTTATATGGAATTTTTACTCATTTATATATATTTATATGATTTATATGGAATTCCTTACTTATGGAAATGGTAAGGTGAAATATTTTACAAGGTAATGTCAGGCTTTGTAGTATTTTTTTTTAGTTCAGAAGTGTTAATGTTAAATGATAGAAGTACTCCTATGTTGAAGTGTCATATTAGTACCATGTTGTGGCAAAGATTTTAAGTACTTTTTATGTATATATATAAAATAGTCATATTTTCTTAAATCATTTCTAGGTACACGAGTTGATGATGCCAAGGCACTGATAGCAGACAGTGGGCTTAAAATTCTTGCTTGTGATGACTTGGATGAAGCTGCTAGAATGGTAAATGAACTGTGCTAATCTAAGGACAAATTTATAGCATATAAAGAATTTATAAAACCTTAGACTCTAATGTGAACCAGCAAATTAAATAATGTGCTGATAATTAGTGCTTTACCTAAATATGGTATTATACATATAGAGTAATGAACTGTTAAAAATATTCATAGTTATTAAAAAAAGGTAAGGCAAACTCTTCAGGAGGATGATTGCAATAGGTGAGATTGAGCCTGGTGAGATAGGAGGTTTTACAGTAGGAGAGGGGGGGCTGGGGATTTAGCTCAGTGGCAAAAGCGCCTGCCTGGCAAGCGCAAGGTCGTGAGTTCGGTTCCCGGTACCAGAGAAAAACCAAAACCAAAAAAAAAAACAAAACAAAACAATACAGTAGGAGAGGGTTGTACTCAACTCTGAGTATAACAAGGAATAGTGGGAATTGATAGACAAGGAGTCAGTAGATGGGAGTGAGTTGATGGAAAATTACTAAGAAGAAACATCATGAATAAGGAATAATTCTTGGCTAAAATGGGCTAAGCAAGACTTTTGTTAAATTTAGGCAATGCAGAGTTAGACATGGGCATCCAGAAGTCCAAGTTTGCTGAAGAGAATCCCTTTGAGAATATCTTTTTTTAAAAAATATTTATTTTAAAGAGAATAGAAAAAATAACATAGCAAAAACAAAACAATACAAAAACTATAAAAATGATACAGGGTTTCAAAATAAAATGATAGGAATTAACAGTGGTTGTTATATTACATAGAACATCTTATACCTGTGATCCATCTTAAACAGTGGTCAACTCATGCCCAGACTGATCTCATCTGTATTCTTACCTATTTCCTCTTCCAAGATTATTTTGAAGTAAATCCCAGATGTATGATACACTTTATTGTGTGTATATAAAAGATAATTACTATTACAGGTTTTGAGGAGGGGTCAAAAACCACAGATGAGCTAATTGCCCATAGTCTTGATTTGAATGTTTGTAGCTTTGGTTGTCATTCATTTAGTGTGTTCCTGTGCCCTCTCTACATCCTGTAAGCCAGCAGTTCAGTCTGTAGTAATGAATATATTCATACTAGATTTAGGGGAGCAAGATTGAATTTGAGAACAATACTTCATAGTTGGTGTTGCCTAATAAAGAGGTACATAATGTCAGATTATCTTTTAGAGATAGCAGCTGTTAATGATCATAGCTTAGATCCAGTATTTCACTTATAGTTCCAAAGTAAAGAAATTCTATTTCTGTCATTCTTTTATAATGTATCTAAAGCACATAACCACTCTGTATCACCTGTTTATTGCATGAAGTACATTTTGTATAGGAAAAGCAGGATAATTACCATATTGTTAGCTTTAATGATTGGTTTTCAAAATAAGTTTGCTCCATTTGTCCTATAAAGGTAACAAGTTTTTGTTTTTATTTTTTGTGTTTTGCTTCTTTGTGTTTATATTCAGCCATATGTGTGTGCACACGTGCGTATGTGTGTGTCCACTCCACTGGTATAGTTTTGAACTTACGGAGTAAACGTATTGGATGTGGTTTGGTTCATTTCAGTTATTGTTACCGATTCCCATTGTCTGTCTTCCGTCAATAGGAAGACTCAAGTTGATTGAGTCCTTCTGACATACCTTCTGATATGCTTTCTTATATGTAATTATTGTGAAATAATAGTGAAATAATGGATTTTAAAATTCATGTAAAATAGTTCTTGTGTTTTACCACAGGTTAATATAGTTTTATTTTTTAAGTGTTGCTTTTTTATAAAATCTTTTGTTTTATATTACATGAATCCAAAGTCTGTATTATAAAGTGATATATTCAGAGAATCTAGCTTTTGTATTCTTTGTTGGTTCTTCTTTCCCACAGTAATCATTTTTTTAAAAGTAGTTTTTGGTTTATCTTTCTATTTATTTTTAAATATGATCAAATTTTACGTGTGTGCTTGTGCATGTGTGAGAAACCCTCCTGTACTTTACTTTCTTTTTCTTTAACATATCTAAAGAACACTTCATAGTAGGTACAGAAATGCTTGTAGATGACAGCTTTTGATTTTCTTCTGCTTTTGTAGATATTTTAGTGAATACTCTTTGGGACTCTGTGATTTGTTATATTCCCTTGAGATTTGTTGAATTAGTGTGGTTTTTCACAAGAATAATAGTAGTCTTAGGTCATTCTTTGAGAAAATACTTATTAGCAAAATAAAAGTAGAATTTATACTGAAAATTAAAGATTTAAAATTAAGGATTTTGGGCAAGAGAATGGTAGCCAGAAAGTGTTTCAGAAAGCCTGTTTTGACTTTGAGATGTGGCATAAGTTGGAGATGAGATGTGGATAGTAGGAGTTTAGTATAATAATTAGATATGAGGTGAGGCAAAGGTAATGAGTAGGTTGTAATTCACCTCTGAAAATAATACTTGATTACAATGAAAGCCTACATTTTGAAAAGCTTGGTGTCCATAAAAAGAAAGGAGAAGAATTGGTAGGATCTTGATCAAATAGACCATGAAATAAAAGTGAGTGATTGATTTAAATTGCAGTTGCAGTGACTTTTACTGACTGGAAACTTTTTGTTTTTGTTACTTATAGAAGAAACACTGACTAGAACTTTTTTTACTTATGGATATTGTCTTGGTTACATTTCTGTGGTTGCTGGAACAAAATACCTGATACCCAAAATTAAGGAAGCTTACAGTTTGTGGAGGTTTCATTCTATACTCGGCTGGCTCCAAGGCAGGGTGGCACATGGCAGAGGGCAACCGTTCATGGTGGCAGAAGATAGCAAAAGCAGCGAGAACATTGTTGTTCAGTGGGAGGAGTGGTGGCAAGCAGCCTCTTTCTCTCCCTTGCATTGTATGCAAACTACCTGGCCCAGGGTGGGTGTAGCACTCACACCTATAATTCCAACATTGGACTATGAGTGAATCATAAATTCTAAAAGCCTGCCCCATGATTGCATGAGGCTGTGGGGGGACATGCAGCCGCAAACCATAACAGATATTATGACAGTAAAAATATTAAATATGATATTAGCAGTTGCTGCCACTTTTTGAGTATTTACATGTGTATATTAAGGTTTTCTTTAGGAATTCTCTCATTTAATATGTTGACAACATTTTCTATTTTATGTATGAGGAAATTAATTTTTTCAAAGTCATATATATTAGCATGAGATTGGTGGTTTGAATCCGAGAAGCCTAATTTCAACCCCATCTCCCCTTTTTGTACTGAGGGTGCCATGCCTGAGGCTTCACACATGGTGGGCGAGCAGACACTCTACCATTGTTGTATAGCTCCAGCCCAAATCACTTTTTTGTAACTGCTCTACTGGGAAATAGTGAAGCTGAATTTGTTTTGTTGTTATTTGTTTGTTTTCTTTCAGACCTGTCTAATTATGTTTTGCATAGAAGCAGATAGATACTCTCAGATCATAGAAGGAAGTGGAATTTTGATTAGCACTTGTTAACTCAGTGATAGAAGGTAAAATACTAATTACTGTACCCAGACTCTAGTCCCACTATTAGAAGTTAAGGTTGTGTAATTTTTCAAAATAAGCTTTCATTTAAATGTGCTCTGAATTGTGGTATATCTAACAAAGACACTCTGGTTTTGTGTTTAAGGTAAGTAAAACTTAGATAAGATAGATATATACCTATTCATCTATATCTTTAACAGAAAGTGTTTAAATGAAGTTTAGGTTATGAAGAATATCAGCCTTCACTATCCTTTGAGAGTACTATATTAGTTCCTTGTAAGAATGGAATTTGATTTATAACAGTGTCAGAGTAGTCTTGAAGTTTGAAATGGAAAAAATTGGGCTTTACTTTTACATTGATCTATAGTTCTGAATTTAGCTTTGCATTGAAATAGAGACTGAATGACACTATTCTTTCCTTTCAGGTTGTAAAGCTCTCTGAAATAGTGACCTTAGCCAAGCAAGCCCATGTAGATGTGAAATTTCAGTTGCCAATCTGATCTGAGAACCCAGTGGATGGCTGAAGGTGTTAAATGTGCTGTAATCTTTGAAAATACTGTGTTCTGTATTGTTCTTTTTCTTTTTAGTGTGTGGAGATTTTGTCATATAGGTACACAGACCTTTAAAAGCGTTTGGTCTGCATTTAATTCTGTTATTCAGAACCATCTGTATAAAGAACGTATACTGCAGGCATCTAGTTTCTTATTTGCGTCCATCTTTTTTGCTTCTCCTGCAATGTCACTTACAATATCCCTGTTTTTTATTGTTGGATACAAAGTTCTTCATTGATAAGATTCCTATAAATAAAATAAATATGAAGATAAAGCTTTATTCTTTAGTATTAAAATATATTATATCTAATAACTAGTCTCATTAGTAGAGCAGTGTATTAAAACAATGTTTTATATAAGAAGTGTTTATCCTCAGTACCAAATACCTAATAAATGTATCCGTCACTATTTATAGACAGCACTTTTCAAACACTCCTCAGAATGTTCTTTTTAAGTGAAGTAACTTGCTAATTGTTTGAATGAGTGTTGTTTTAATCATTGTACAACCCTGATAACTGCAAGTCTTCATGATTCTGTGGTATTAAGAAACACCTATAGGTTTATATTAAGTTAATAAGGACTTGGAAGACAAAATTGAAAATGTCAATGTAAGTTAATAAAAATTTACCAATGTGATTTTTTTGTTTCGTTTTGGGTTTTATTTTATTTTATTTTATTTTTCCCTTACACACCAGAAGATGTGTTCATCATTTTAGAAGATAGGCCTAAGGAACTAGTTTGTAGATTATATTCATCGGTGTAACAGTTGATACCTAAAACTACCTGTAGAGAATTTATTGGAATCTTGCAGTTTGTGTCTGCTATCTGGTCCAACCTTTAAAGAAAACGTTGTGTAATGTGTACATATACAGATACACTTTTTGTTCAATACATAAGATAGTGCTGATATTTAATAAGTACTATGGATGGTAGTATAAGCCAAGCAGTAGACCATCTAACCATACAGATGAATTTAAGACCTTCTCCCTATTTTAATATTCTTAAAGTGTATCAGATGAATATGCTCTGAGAAATAGAATAGCATAGTTATTTGAAACTATATAGTTTGAGTCTTGACTCTACTACTTATTAGCTATATGAATTTGGTCAAGTGATAGTATACCTGTTTCCTTACTGCTGGAATTATTTAGCTGGGGAAGAAAGGAAGGGGGAGGGGAGAGAGAGAGAAGGAATACATGAGATTATTTATATGTAAAAAACATAAAATATTTAAGCCAAATATCTATTTGATAGTTGAAATATATTGTAGAGAATGAAATGTTGAATGCTGTGTGCCATAAACCATTTAAAATTGTGATAAAGTTATAATTACAACTGATCTTTAAGCATTTAATTTTTAAAAATTGAGGGAAGGGAAGGAGAATAAAAAGAATTAAGCTGTGTTATATATATGTACCAACTCCCCATGATGAATGTGATCATTCTGTACTGCAAACATGTACTAATAAGCATTTAAAATATAAAATATTTTAAAAAGTTAATTCTGAAGAATGCCCTCCACTGATTAGCTCAGAAAACTTTGGCATTTGTATCTTCGGGGTCAAGTTAAAATTTAAAATAACACTTGGTATTTCAGAGAGAATATACACCGTAGGTTATTCTAGTGTTTTAATTATCTATTTTTACGTAACAGATGATATCAAAACTTAGTGATTTTTGAACATTTGTTATCTCGGTTTCTGTGGGTCAAACTTTGGGAGCTGTTTAGGAGCCTGGTCCTGGAGCTTGGAGAACCTTCTAAGATGGCTTCCAGTTTCTCACCATGACAGCCTACCTGCCAGACTGCTTAAGTGCCCTGTAACATGACAGCTGGCTCATCCCAACCTGTGAGCCAAGCGAACAACGGGAAAGCCATAGTGCTTTGTGTGTTCTAATCTCACTTTTACGTACACCACCGTGTACTAGAAATGTCTCTTAGGTCCAACTCACAAGAAGAGGAAAATTAAGCTCCACTTCTTGAAGGGAGATGGAGAGAGTTTGTAACATGTTTCAGATGAATCACGACTCATGTTGGGAAGCTAAAAACACCAACAGTGTATGCCCAGTTAACTTGGTGATTTATAACTGCTAGTACTGAGTTACAGCTCTGAATTTAGGACCTTGGAAGACTACTGGTGCTTGGGGAAAACTAAGAACCTGTATTAGGAGAGGCAAGCAAAGAATTTTTCAGGGAAGGAGCAATCGATAGTGACATGCGGCTGAGAAGTCAAGGTAGGAGTAAAAAGTTACGCAGTGAAATTGAGACAGGGTGTAACTCAAGTTGGTAAGAATTTTTATGCTGAAATGATGGGAGAGAGGAAAGTCAGTGTTGTAGGGAATGGAAAGCTGAAACCACCAGCTAAAAGCTGCTTACACACCGTCCTACCTCAACCCCTGTGCACATACACACTGGGATGTTCTTTGTGTAGGGCTGATAACTTTCCTCGATATAGCACTACCTGCTTTGTACGAAAACAGCTAGTCTTTTAATATTTGAATTCTCTAATTTATAGTTGAGTAGATCCAATAAACTATCAGAGTTTCCAATAGATAACCAATTTTGACTTTTCATTTGTGTGTGTGGTCCCAGGGATTAAACCAAGGGCCTCGTACATGCTAGGGAAGGGGAAATAAATAAAGATATGCCATGTTTACAAACCTAGTAACCTCAATTATTGTAAATATTATATGCCATAACATGAGCTAGGATTAGTAATATCAACAAGAATAAAAAATGAGATAGAGGAACTGGAGGAGAAGGGAGGGAGACAGGGAGGGGGAAGGAAAAGAGAATTAAAAAGGACACAAGTTGTGGTATGTACGTGTAACCGTTCCCTAAGATAATTGTAAACTGCATGAACAGCAAATATGTACTAATAAAATTTTTAAAAATAGCTGCAGTGATGAAAACCTATTAACAATGTGCATCACATCTTCTAGGTGTGCTGGGGCATTAGAACATAATTCCTAACCTTATCTATAGGTTACAGTCACCTGAAAAACTTAAGAATTACTGGTACTAGGACCTTCAATTAAATTAATCTCTCAGGGTGAGGCTGTGGCTGAGCAATTTTAAAAAGCTCTCCAAATGATTTTAATGTGTCATTGGGTTGAAATCTATGACTTCAGAAGTGTAGCTACAAATGTGTTTAAATATATAGGGACCACAGAGACACAGGAAATTTCATGTAATGGGCCAAGGTATATGTACACAGCCAGAAAAATTAGTGCCAGAAGGGAGTAGAGGTGACCAAACTAGGGGAAAGTGACTGATATTTGGGAGGGGATAGTATGACAAAGAGATGATGCTGGTTACCAAGGTGGCTGGAGAATTCCCAGAGTGAATATAGAACATAAACTTAACGTTCACTATCCTTGCCAAATAATGTATGCTATTAGTTTTACTTCTTGAAATTATTCATTATACAAGTTTTTCTCAAACTTCAAATATACCTTGTTTGAAGAGCTAAAGCATGGTTTTGCGTATGTGTGGGGACAGGGCAAAAGTATTTCCCCCAATAATAACCTAAGGGAATTCATACTGATATAGGGGGAAAAGTGTAACTCCCAACCTGCTAGATGTCAGCTATGCCCAGTTCGTGTTCCCTGAAATCGAAGAATGAATTCTAAAGACCAGTGGAGGTTAAGAGTACGAAAAATTGAGAGAGAGCTTCTGAGAGAAAGGAAGGGACCTGAAAGTGGGCTACCACAAAACCCATTTCTCTAAGAATGTTCTGTAGAGCAGAATCAAAGCAGGTACAGTGTGGATCATCAGATAAGATTACAAATACGGTGTCTGCTTAGGTAATATTAATCCAATAGGGAACAGATTGGGTAGCAAGGGTTCATGGAAAGAACAAAGTCATTTTTAGGAAGAGATGGGTCTGGAGGTTCTGCTCACCCACGTGGGTGACTGGTGTCCATCTAGGCTTTATTGGACCAGAGGATACCAATTATAGTATACTCTCAAGTTATTGCTTATAATCAATTACTTGAGATTATATTGTAATTAGCACCGCCTGGTCCGGTAAATCCAGATAGGCATCAGTCACCCAGGTGGGTGACCAGTGCATCTGGACCCATCCTTTCCCCAGAAATGCCTTTGTTCTTTCCGTATACCCTTGCTATGTGTCTCATTTCCCTCTTGGATCAACATTGGCTAAGCAGCTGTGCTTGTAATTTTATAGGTTCATTGTAGTTTGACCCTTGTACTCACAGTGACCACCCCAGGCAAGACATCTGCTGGAAATTCAGGAGGTATTTTTCTCTCCTTATTTCCAATAAAAACTCTCCTAACCTCTTCGTTTGGTTCATAACTTCATTCCTTGTTGTTGTGGGGCATGAACTCAGCACATTTGACATCTAACATGGTGGGAGTTATATTTCTCCTGTATCAGAATGTCCACAATATCCTACCAACAAGTAACAATCATTTTAATTTTCATGCCACGTAGATACCCTTCTTTGAAGAAGAGTCTTTGTCCTTTTATCTAGTTTCACTAGTTGTGGTTGAGATGTTTAATAAGGAGAAATAGAAAACAGGAATGAGAATATTTTGATTTTTTATTAATTAGAAAGCAGTTCTTATGGTAAGTCTGCGGGACTGTGTGGGCCATTGTCTGAAGCTTTATTACAAAGCCAGAATCTCTACCTAGTGGAGAGGAGACTGAGCTGTCCTCCACCGTTAAATCAGATGGTAGCAGAAATAGTTGGATGCTAATTTTTCTGATTTGATCATTACACATTGCATACATATATCAAGTTATCACACTGTGCTTGACAAATGTGTACAATTACTGTATGTCAAGTTAAAAAAAGAAATGACGTGCTTTTCCTTTTTATTCAATCTTTGGTGCAGAATGTAACTTAATTAACACAACAAATGCAATTTTATGTGATTTGCCTCTTTTCATGGCTCATTATTTTTCCTTCAGTATGGGGAGTTGCTGTCCACATCTTTTCTTTCTTCCCTCTTTCTAACATAAAACGTTCACTGTAAGGGGCATGTCCTTCAGTTTGCATTCATAAAAGCCCTCTTGTGACCTTTTAGGCTTGCCAACAAAAGAACCATTTCCTGACCAGCAATAGCAATCAGCTCCTTCACAATAGATTCCTCTGCTAGCCTATAATTTAATGATTTAAAAGCATATAATGTTAAATGAAAATGGAAATAAAGTATTCAGCTGTGAGTGAGATATCACATCTTAGAGAAAAAATTGATTTTGTAATGTTTTAAAGGTAGTAGCCAATGGTGTAATATAGTTTCTAACAAAATCTCACATTACACCCCACAATCAAAAAGTTTCCACACATCTTGTGCCAGGTTTAATTTAATTTTCCAATATGGAGTTTCAGAAGAGATGATCACAGATTAGAGTAAAATGTGCCAGATGTTAAGAGGCCTTAAAAAAATCTTGCTAGGAGCACTGCAAAAGTTTAGCTTGGTAAAAAGAAAATATGACAGGCACAATAACTATTGTAATATCTTTGAAAGGCTAGTTGGTTACAAAAGGCAGGTTTGTTCTGTTTTGCTTCAGAAGCATACTATGTGACAATGGGTAAAAGAGGAATTAAACTACTATGGCAAGAGAAACACAGAAATGACACCCAGGATTTGGAGGCAGATTTATTTTACATCCACAGGCACTGATTGGGATAATTCCCAAAATGTCAGGCCTCAAAGGCCCAGGGAGGGAGGTTTTCATGGGGTTTAGGGGGTTGGTATAGAAGTAGAGGACTTGACAGTCTTTGATTGGTTCTTATAATAAGCATCATAGTGACCAGCTATGATGTATTACAGTGACCTACCATTTCTAAGAGATATTTCTAAGAAACTGGAACTGCAACAGGAACTGTCACCTGGGCAACTGAAATATATTGGCTGGGAGTGGTGAGCATTTTCTGCTACAAAGCAAGTGAAGGCATGGGTACCTTGTAAGTTACTGAGTCACTTCTGAGAGGATTCAGGGGAAAGGTAGACAGTCATTTGCAGGACTTATTGCTTTCTGTGATTAACAAAATATCCATGGAGAGACTGCCTAACATCACAAGGAGATAACTGAAGATGATGGCTAACTTTGTTTAAAGCCTCACGACTTCCATGCACATTTCAGGTCATTGTTGGGAAGAAAAGGAGTGTTTTATAAAGGAAGTTATAAAATGAGAGTGTGTTTAGGGAGAAAGATAAACAAAAGTAAGGGTTTGGAGAAGTGGAAAAGGTTTGAGAAAGTTAGGAAAGGGTTTTGGAAAAGGAATGGGTCTTGTGGAAGATTTGATGCATGATCCATATGGTGAAAATTATTCATAGGTTTGCCTAGAGGCTGAATATCATTATCACGTGTATACTGGTGAAACATTGAAGTTTGATCCTTGTATTTAAATGACAGTTTTCTTAGAGCATTGCTCTACTTTTAGTAGGAAATTGTGAGAGGATTAGGTTGACTTTGTTTCACCAGTTGTGAGTTTTTGGTCTAGAACTAACTTCGGTATTTTTCGCCTGAAGTCTGAAAGGTACATATTAGATTTATGTTTTTAATAAGACAATTATGGAGTTATTTCACTCCTCTTGGTTTTGTTTTATAAACTTTGTCTAATGGACCTAGCCTACAGCTTTGAGCTGAAATCCATCACATACTGAATAGAGAGAACTGAATTTATGACAATGTACTCTAAGTAAGCTTAGTCTACCTGAGAACCATTCTTGGTTGCTCAAATGTGGCTAAAAGGGTTTTGACACTGATTACCTAACATCAATCACTTCTCCTCCACTGTGGACCACATCAGACCAGCAATTGAGGCAGGTCTATCTTGGGGCAATAAAAACCTAACCACAGGTTGACTGACCAGTGGTGCCTGTGGTGTTCAGAACCAAGTTTGGGAGTCAAGGGATCAGGCATGTGAGATGTAAAAGAAATGTGATTAAAATGGAATTGCTGCTGTGTCAGTCCTACCAAAGAAGTAAGTACAGCTGGGAAGTTAGGAAGGAAGGGTTCTTGTGCTTGAGTGTCCAATAGTCTTTAACAACTTTCCTGCTTACATTTTTTTTTTTTTTTTTTGGTTTTTCTCTTGTACTGGGAACCGAACTCACGACCTTGCACTTGCCAGGCAGGCGCTTTTGCCGCTGAGCTAAATCCCCAGCCCCCATATTTGTTTTTTATTTTCAAGAGATATAACAAAAACAAAGACATAAACAAAACAACACATAAACAATGAAAATGATGCAGAATTTGAAAACAAGGTGATAGGAAATTAACAATGGTTGTTGTATTACATATTGTTATCTTCTGCCTACATAGTCCTTGATTACCAGGTTGCTTTTGATTATGTAAATATCTGGAGAGACCAAGTAACTTGGCTTGAAGGAAGCAAAGAGATACATAGCTATAGGATATAAGACAAGACAACACACTAGGTGATTCATTTAGTTGAGTATTTTTTGGTTTTGGCTCCCTCTTGTGCTCTACCTTAAAATTTATAATGAAGCATAAGCATTTGGCTCCGTTATAAAGGTGGTATTTTATGCCTAAAACTTAGCCTGTCTCCTGTTCATGAATTTCTAACAAGAGTGTTCTAATATTAGTTTTTCCTCTGGCCAGAAAACCCACTAATATTTCCAACTACACCCTGATTTGGTGGGACGTAGCCAGAGTGGTTGTCACCCTAAGCCCTCAGGAATGAGGGATAAACAGACAAGGGGCGCTGAAACCAAGGGAAAGCCTGAATAAACTTTCTAGACTTAACTTACTTCACCTATGCCTAGTTACACTCAAACTGCATCCCCTTGCACTTCTCATACATTTCCCTAGCCCGTGTCATCGAGAAGGCAGATTTAAGACCTAGTTGCCTCTTGATAAGCTTCCTCTTTTATAAAGAGGAAGTCACTTTAGAGATTGGTGTTTTAGGTGGCAGGCAACAGGAGCCTGGTTTGGTAACATTACAAAGCAAAACACCCTTGGTCTTCCCTTGATTATTTCACTGTCTGCAATAAGGTTGTAACTATTCAGTGTACAAGACAATGGCACTGTGAGGTAAATGTGATTTAGCTCACTTTCAGATGAGGAAGCAGAGGCTTGGGAAAGTCAAGTACCGTGCCCAAGATAAGACAGCTGATAAATGATGAAGCTAGTTCTTTTAATTCCAAAGGTGATATTTTTCCCATTGTCAAGGTTTGGTTAAATTAGGCCTTGTGGTAGATGCTCATCAGATTGTTGTTCACTGTCACTTTTCCACTAGTTTCTTTTTCCTCCTCCCATCCACACAATTGTGGTGGGAGTTGTTATGTTTCTATATGATCTTCACCTGTAGCATTTGTTTGGTTTGGGACAGAGATGCAGCCCCTTCTCTAATGTTTCAGGTTGGTAAGATCTGGAGATAGGGCTCTTTTTGTGTGCATGAGCTAGAGTGTATGCATCTTGGAGCAATGGCGGCCATGTTCTACCATCCAGATGGTCAGAGGAGATTGGTCTTCAGTAACAAGAAAGAGTAGAGCAGATTCTGGGGAGAAACAAGGAGTGATGCAGAGTGGCCGCCCGGTCCCCTCTGTGCTCCCTCCAGCTATGATTCCATTCCAGAGGCCAGTTGCATCCCTGTCTTTGAATTTTGTGGCATACCCCAGATCTTTCCAACACATTTCTCTTTCCACTTAAACTGGTTCAGACTGGGTTCCTCCAGCTGTAGTCAAGAGCCGTATTAATAACACCAGACTTACTGAAAAACACTGGGACCATTCACAAAAGGGAAACAGAAGTGGAATGATATGGGAAAGGCGGGGAGCAGGGTCCTGCAGGCCTCAGCTACAGGTTCTTGTACAGTGAGTTGGCCCAGTCCCTGCCACATCCGTGTCAGTACTGGAGCTTCATGGTCCCCAGGTAGAGACTCTGATAGGCCTCTGCTGAGCCACTGTCCTTCCTGTTGGCTGTGGGTGGTGTGGGGTCTTTTCCAGAGGAAAGGGAGGAAAAGTACTAGCTAAAAAAAGCAGAAGCCATTCTATGCCTGATTTGTCCTCTTAGAATATTCTTCACTTTAACCAGGCATGGTTGCTACACACCTGTCATCCCAGCTACTTGGGAGGCTGTGATGCGGCTGGGGGTCTTAAGTTTGAGGCAAGCCTGGGAAACTTAGTGAAACTCTGATTCAAAATAAAAAATAAAAAGGGTTTGGCGGATAGCTCAGTTTGAAGCCCTGGGTTTAATTCCTAATACTACAAAAAAAAGGTCTTTATTTTAGTGTATGAATCCCTTTGCTTGGTATGTTTGAAGCTGAAGTTTCATTCACCTTTTATTAAGAAATACAAAGCACAGAATAGAGGAACTTGGAAAACGTGTTGTCTTTTCTCTTCTCTCTTGATACCATTCTGTCCCTCCATTCTGGGTGGATCTACATTAGAATGTTGGTCGCCTCTCACTGGCAGTGTTGTGCAAGGCGTGTCATTATTCTGTAAAAGGGAGATAACAGTATCTGCTTATAAATTTGTGGACCCATAAAGTTGTACTCAGTGAGGTCATGTTCGCAAAATGCTTTGCCTAGAAGTGGGCACCTAGAAAGTGCTTACCAGATGGCAGTGACTGTCATAGTTCACCTGCAGGCATTTCAGTTATGGTCTGCAGTTTGGAGCTCTCCTGAGTGCTGAGCACTGAGGCCACGTGGTGGTGACCTGGGGTCTCTAACTGGAATCTCCCTTACACTTTACTGTTTTGATACTGGAGACCTAGCTCCCAAAAGTTAGCACTTTGAAAAATAATACTATAAGTAAAAATATGTAAGCTATTAATAATGTAAATATTACAAAATAATATACACAGAGAAACATATCTTTTGAATTTTTTACCCGTGTATACACCTATGTGACCACATTAGGGTAAATGTCTGGGACATTAATAGGCTCCTAGAAGACTTCTTAGTATCCCCTCCCAGTCAATACTGCCCTCTCACCCAGAGGTAACCCCTGTTCTGGTCTCTTCCACTACACATTTGTGCTTCCAGTTCTTGAACTTAAGGCCATTATGAGGTGTATGTCTGTCTTCTCTCACTTAGTATTATGCCTAGCCATATTGTTGAATAGGAAAGTGGTTTATTCTTTCATTGCTATGTGATAAACAGCAGCATCTTTACATGTTACCTTTTGTACTATTGATCTGCATTTGAGTTTTGCCCAGTTTTTGCCTATCATGAGCTCAGGCCTTCTGGAGAGATATGCACACATTTTTCTCACGTATATATACTCTGCTATAGAATTACCGTCACAGGGTTGGTATATGTTTAACTTTAGTAGGTTTGATGAAACAGTCTCTCTGAGCTTCTTTTGAACCTGGAATTCTATAAAGCTTTTGCCTCAGTGAGCCTTGGATCCCTCTTTCTAAGCCTAGAAGCTGGGGAGAGAATAGGAGAGGAAGTAGTTACAACTAAGTGGCAACTTATCTAGAGTCTGTGAGGACTTTCTAGGATTTCAGGAGAAACAGCAGCTTCCATTGATAACCATCAAACGTCAGGCAGGGTAAAGAAGGTGGCCCTTGGACTTTGTGAGAAAGCCAAAGCCCGCAGAAGGGACTGTCCCATGTGGAGCAGGCCAGGGTAAGCTGTAATGGCTCCATCCCTAGTTCAGTGTGAGAGATGAGGAATCAGCAGAACTTGATCTGGTTCTGGATAAGCCTGCAGGGAAGCACCTGGCTTCCCCAACAGAGGATGCAAGGGAGGAGTCCTACCTGAGCCTGGGAGGGTACATCCAGCTCGCCAGCTTCATTCCAACTTTAGAGGCTCCAACCAAAGATCTGCTACTGTAACTGCCTGGGCTTCTTCCAATACTTTGCCAAAAACAATGCTTTCATTCTGATGATGACATCTCTGCCAAACTTGAGGATGGACATTTGTTCTGATAGTTTTCACAGTTATCATAATTTTTTGAACAAGATGTTTTGCTCTTTTCACTGCACGTATTTATTTTCCCAACTGTTATCATTTGTCAAACAGGAGCTTTACAAAGTGTCTCAGGATTTGTAATGGCTAACACTTTTAAAAATGAATTTGGTTTTATGAGTCAAGCTGACACAACACAATTTCTCAGATAAATTAAGTCCCGAGCTTTACTGTTTCCAGAATAATTTGTACCCTAAATTATTTAGCCCTTTCTGTCAATCCCCTTTGGGCCATTACTGGAAAAGCATAGGGATCTTGCCCAGTTCTCCTCCTTCAGGGAAGGACTCATGTAAGTTCTTCCAGACAAATGAACTTCCAGACAAATTTAGAACACTGTTGTGTAACTAGTTCAAAATCAGAAACTTTGAATTTTTCCTTCCTAGTATGTATTTTTTTAAAAAAATGCCTTCAGTATTTCTCTATACAGCACTGTTCATATATTACAGTTAGAATGCCTACAGTCAAAAAAATCCTCTGCCGTCAGCTTGCTCATTTCCAAGCTACGGTTTCCCCATGTGTGAAAGTCAGGATACTAGAAAGGCCTACCCCAAGGTTCAGGGTGTTAAAGTAACAATCAGACAACCCTGACAAAGGTTGTTCTAATTAAATATCAATAGCTATTATATTGACAGTCCCAAAGTATATGTGTATTAAATTGACATTATCTTAGACATGTATGTGATTTATATGATACTACTTGTTCCACCCTGATGAACACTAAGGACCACTGTGAGTTGAGGACTGCTGGGTAGCTTGTGGGAGCTCCAAAGCCCATGCTCAGGGCATCCCCAGAGCCAGGTGCAGAACCAGTTTGCAGGGCACGGCTACCCTTGGTGATGGCACTGAGGATGCCTCTGAGCATGCTTGCTGGCTGGGGCTGCAGTCTCTGTTATCGCTACCTCTACAACCTGCGAGTGGTAGCTCCTGCTCCACACATGTCCTCTGGGTGGATTTGTGCAATTCCAATTCTCCGTATCACCCACTGTGGCCAGCGTTTGACCAGCAGCTACCAGGGCCCGGGTCCTGGCTCCTACCCCTGGGAATGCCGGAAAAGGGGGCGCTGGGTATTATTTCCTGTGTTAGTTTATAGAAGTGCTATGACAAATTACCGCAAATTGGTGGCTTCAACAAGAGGCATTTATTTAATCTCTTCTGGCTCTGGAGGCTAGATTCCTAAACTGGAGGTGCTGGCAGGGCTGTGCTCCCTCTAGAGGCGCAGGAAGGATCTGCTTCTGGCCCTTTAGTCTGCATAAGGCCCTCTCTCTGTGTGCCTATCTGTTAGATCCTCGCTTCCCTTTTGTGGCACTGAGGATGGAACCCAGGGCCTTCACTGGAGCTGCATTCCTAGCCCCTGCCCCACTTTAAAAACTTTAATACAGGTCTCACTAAGCCGTTTATTCACCCAGGCTGGGTCTGAACCTATAATCCTCCTCCCCAGCCTCCCAGAGTGCTGGAATTACAGCCATGTACCACAATGCCTGGCTAAATTTTCCCTTTATAAGGATGCGAGGCATATTGGATTAGGGCTCACTCTAGTCTAGTATAATCTCAACGGATTACATCTGTGAGGCCCTGTTTCCAAATAAGATCATATTCTGAGGTACTGTGGGTCAGGGCTTCAGTGTATGAAGTTTTGAGGACACAGAGTTTCAGCCATAGTACCTCCTCAAATGCAGGAAGAGCAGCCAAAAAAATGAGAAATATATGCAGTAAGTTCAGAAAATAGAATTTCCAGTCCATGATGCTTTATTTTGTTAGTACATGTTTGCACTCCACCAGGATTTCATGTAACGTCTTCATTCCTTATATTTCCCCTTTCTTTGCCTTCCTCCCTCTTCCTTCACCTTGGTCCCCTTCCCAGGAATTTATTATTGATAACAGTCACAGTCTTAGGTGGGCTAAAGATTGTTTTCTATGAATATTAACTGGAATGAATTGAAGAAATTAAAGCTGGAAAGAATTTAAAAGACTGACCTGATGATTTCTTTATTTCAGGGGAAAAAACAGAGGTTCAGAGAAGCTATGTGACTCATCTAAGTTTACACAACAAGGATGAGATAGGCCACAGAGACACCTTGTTCAGTACTCTTTGCTCCAGGACACACCGTCTCTTACACGTCCTTTTAACAATTGGGTTTCTTTCAGTTCCAAGCACCAGCTTCACATTTGCATAAATCCAGGCTCGGTTTCTGGTTCTCTAGAGGGTTGTCCCCAGAGGACCCAAGGCCCTGCTGTAAGCCTTGGGCAGCAGCCAGCGGTGTTTGGCAGGCAGCTCTGACCGGAGATTGCTTGCACGATTTGACAGACTGTCCTGCCCTGGCAGTGGAGCAAAGGTGAATTATGTTCAGAGTCACCTCCTGAAAGGGGTGGGTAAGTTTTCTTGAAAAAGAATGAGAGAGGACCCAGAAAGGATATGTGACTGGTTTTCTTTACTGGAGATGGAAATAAATAAAAACCATTTCAAAAACAGCGTATAGGAAAAAACACCTTTATACCCTGCTATTCTTTTAAGATCATGCTCTTAATATCGAGCTTAGATTTTTTAATAGTTTGTTTTTCTTTACAAGTTTTTATTTTTATTAGTACATGTTTGCAGTATATTATGATTACTTTCCTTGTGGGAGTGTGCATATATATGACACATTTTAATTTTTTTCACCCCCTTCCATCTGTTGATCTCCTCACGTTTGGGGAAGAGCTATCTCCCTACTTCCTATTACTTGAGAGTAGGTCTTTGTCACTTGGAAAGTGAATGGTCTGGGGTCCCTTGATGAAAAGTTACTTTCCTGAGATGCCTAGTAGTGACTGAGTTCCCAAAAGGCAGATATGTGGAACTTTGATTTTCAAGGTGTTTAGACAGAATATTTAGTCTATTTTTCCATTTTAATGTATTGATGGTTTAAGAATCTATGATGGTGGAATAGCTTCTAAGGACGTTCACTTCTGACAGGGCATTAATTTACAAAATATAAGATCTAGCTCTTTCTTTCCTTTTTGAATTTCCCTGTCTTCCTTCTCCCTCTGTTTCATCATATTTTTATCCAGAGATAAAATTTAGACTTGACAATTATCCTATCTCCATGCTTTGCCAGGCATATGCAAGAATATTATCAAAGTGCTCTGAAACATGTTCTTTTCCATTGAGCTCATGGAGGCCCTAGTGAAGGAAATTGTTCTGATGACAACCTCTGTGACGTTTTTGTAGTTGTTTTTCCTTACTGGGGAATTTCTCATAGGAAGCAGCCCTAGCTTCTCCTTCATACGGATGGCTAGTCTCAGTGTGTGGATTTCTACTTGTTACTCTTCCTTCCCATGTGTACTAGGGGCTTATTCGTACCTCTGGGGGAATGGGGTGGTCCTGACCAAGGTGAATTGGTCAGCTGAGACTGTTATCATATGTGAGTAGAGGAAAGCTTGTTTTTTTTTTTTTTTTTTCTTTTGGCTGAAGTTAGTTTAGATTGCACTGTCCTTCGCTGCACCCTTCAGTCATGACCTTGGAGAATTAGACGTGTTTGCCAACACCCCTCGCTGTGATTGGCATCCAGTCAATGTTTGCTGTACTGAACTGCATCTGATCAGCCGTGGCACAGAGCCCGGTGAACTGGCTAAACATCAGAAGAACCAGAGGGTGTTCTGTGGCTCCCTGTTGAGGCAGTCCTCTTCCTGGATGATTAGAGTTTTTAATAATCTGTCTCCTACAGTATTTACTAGTCTTCTGGGGCCACTGTAACAAAGTACTGTACCAAAGACAAGGTGTTCTCAATAACAGGAATTTATTGTCTCATAGTTTTGGAGGTTGAAAATCCAGGATCAATATATGGGTGGAGTTGGTGACTCCTGAGGTCTCTCTCCTTGCCATGTCTGCCTTCTTCTTGTGTCCTCACCTGGCCTTTCTGTTGTATGTGTCCATCCCTGGGGTTTCTCTTTTTGTGTCACAGTTTCCTCCTCTTATATGGACACCAGTCAGATTGTGTGAGGACTCACCCATATGACCTCACTTAACCTTAATTACTTTTAAAAAGCCTTCTATCTCCAAGTAAAATCACATTCTGAGGCACTGGGGGTTAGAGCCTCCTTTGGGCTGAGAGGACACATTCTGCCAATAGCACATGCATTTATTTACCTGGAAGGATCCTAAATCAAGGAGTCAGAGACTAACTGGCACTGGCATGGACTGTAAACACCTGGTTCTTTGCACTCACTCACATTACAGATCTGAACACGAATACGTTTAAGAAGAGAACCTGAAACTCCTTAATGTTTGTATTTTTAAAAACTGGGTTAAAAAAAGAGGATCCTAATCACCTTTCACCACACTTTTCAACCTGTTTTAACTATAGTCCAGGCTAAAGTTACTGTCCCTACCATTCCCCATGGGATGCAAGCCAGTCAGAATTCTCCAAAAGGCAGGTAAGTGGTGCCTACCTTCCTCCTCAGGAGGAGGGCCCCTTCTGCAGTTCCAGCCCTCAGATTCTCTCACTGCTCTGTGACCTCACTTAACAACAAGCCAACCAACCCGAGCTCATTTTAAGTTTTTTTCAAGAAAAAAACAAGTTAAATATGCCTTATGTTGTAGTCAGAGTTTTAAAGGGAAACTATTTAATACAGGACACATAATTTATAGGATTATTTTATAATATTCACCCAAAGAGTGAAATGTAAAAGAGTGCAGGAGATCTGTCCACACATTAGAGATGCAGAGACTCCAGCTGAGGGCCTGGATCCCACTGCAACATCCTGTACGAGTCCAGCTGGAGGGTTAGAGCCCATGCCAATGTCTCTTGCAAGTCTGTATCAAGGATGTGCCCTGGGAAGGCCCAAGGGTCAGTGGTGGAAGATAGAAAGTCTGTGCCAGCGGGATAAAGGCTATGTGCCAGCAGGCTGAGGGATTTGCACTGGAGCCAGGGTGTGATGCTCAAGGTAAGGACCAGAGCTCCCCTTGAAAAGAACTGCAGCCATCCTCAGCAACAGCGAGGTCCTGAGCTCCTCTGATGATAGCAGCCAAGTTCATATCAGGAAAACCAGCACAACACACTTCTCCAAGGGAATCAACAGCACACTATCTCCCCTTCAGTTCTCTTTTTATACTGTTTGCAACGTTCCTCAGGTGGGCCTTCCACAGTCAGCACTATGCTGATCCAGTTTGGCTGGGTGTTACTAGTTGACCACCAGTTGTAAATCCGCTGCACTTTAACTACTCATCTTCTCTGTTTGTCTTTTCTTTCTCCGGCCCAATCCTGGCTCCTCCCTGCCCTTCCCTGTCTTGGGCTGCTCAGCCTGCTCTGTGGGCCTTTGCTGGTGTTGCTGTGCTCCAGGCTAGCAGAATCTACTTGAATCTTCTGTGGTAATGTCTGTTGCTCCCTCCCTTGAGCTCTCACTGCCCCCTGCTCATAACTCTTTTCTGGAACTTGTCAGTTTCTACTGTAATTGCAGGTTGATGTGTTGCTCTCCCTTCCTTGACCATAACCAACCACTCTAAAGTGTAAATTTTATCATTCAGGTATGGTGAGCCTGACAGATCAGGAGATAGGTGCTATGGAGAAGATGGTTTGTTCCAGTTCCCATGCATGGTAATGCCATGCTACACCCAGGGTTCAGGTCAGTCAGAAGACAGAGGGAGCAAAGGGACAACATGGAGAAGAGATTTTATTGTGGTTTCTGTGAGAATGAACAGGTGAATTTGAATAATTTCAGTAGGCTCTGGGTATAGGATTGTCCCGGATTTCCTAGAACCCATTGGGGGGATTAGGGGCAGGGGAGAGTAGCTCTGAGTGTAAGAGCCTGATGGAGGAGGTTGTGGGGTGCTGGCTGTGGGTTGCTTGGAAGGTGCACTCGTACAAGTGTTGCTTACTATTTCAGGAACTGGTTAGCCTTGGGCAGGGTGTCCTTCCAAGCACAGCAAGGTCTCAGAGGTAACATCAGAAATATATAAAACACTTAACATATCAGTGAAAGAACAGGGATTGCATCCCTCTCCCTTTGTATGCTGCATTTAGGATAGTGTCTGGAGCATAATGGCCATTCAATATATACTTACACAATGAATGAAATCCCTTGTTTTTGATTACCCTTCAACCTGATTATATATTGGGTTTGGTCTGAGTGACAGTTTGCTGTCTGGCTGAGAATTGAAGTTCCTGATCATTGCCATGTATACTTATGCAGTAAGTGCTCCAGATCTCTACTTCATTTCCTCATTCATCATTTCACATAACTTTTAAGCACCTATTCTGCATGTGGCACTAGACAGAAGCAAAGCATAATTTACTCTCAAGGGTTCAACGTGGAACATTGCAGAACAGGAGAAGTTTTCTTTTCCATTTGATGTTATAAATTTGGTAAAATAGAGACTTGAAGTTCCAGCGCTAAGCACATATTAGGCTTTTCAAGCTTTGTTGACTATTCTGAATCATGTATTTTTAATGTCTTGGGTAAACACTGTGGCATCATAATGTGGTGAGTCAGCTGACAGTAAAGGCTGACTCACCTGTTTCCTTGGTTCTGGCCTTAATGCAAATGGAAATCCATTTCTGGTGTTTCACTCTCCAGGCTGGTCACAGCGTCAACACCTTCCACTTCTGTCTGTTTTAGCAAAAAGAAAGACTGAAAATAATTTCATGATAGCCCTGCAATTATCGCTCATGCTCTCAAATTACTATGCCAGGTATTAAAAATATAATTTTCATTATGATATTGGGGAGTATAATGGTTGATATGTTGTGCCGACTTGAGAAGTCTAGAAGCTGAATTAAGTAACTGAGCAGTTCTACGTGCTACCGTGCAGAGGACAGGTCCTTACTACCCTAGGATGTTGTTCATTGTGTCAAATTGAGAAGTTTGGAGGTTTAACTAAGTGACTCAGCAGGGGGCCAGGGTCCTCACTTGTAAACATCTTCAGCTTGTGGAAGAGGAGGGCATGGAGATGATGTGATTCCTACACCCACTGGGGGGGTAGCTGCTTACAGTATAAGGGAGGAGAAGAGGCTTGCTCTCCCCATTTTGCTCTTGTTACCTTTGCTATCTTCTGCCACCTTGAACAGTAGCCCCTCTGCTATGTGTCACCCTGCCTTGGAGCCAGCTGATTATGGACTGAAGCTTCCACAAACTGTAAGCTAAATAAACCTTTCCTTCCTTAATCTTGGGGGTCAGGTATTTTGTCTCAGCAATGAGAGAAAAGTAACTAAGACAGAGAGGGATAAGTCTTGCACCAAGCACAGCTTTGGATGTGAGGTTGCTGGGATTATGAAATTCTCTGTGTGTGACAAGAAGCTGAGGCTGGGCTATGAGGAGAAGGAGGAAAGGAAGAGTCTGTCATTCTGTGGAGGAACAGGAGCAAGCGATGAACTTATTTTCATTGAGGCCTATCTTCATACACAGATACAGCTCTTAGATGTTCTTTTTTTTTTCTCAGTAACTTGTCATTTCTAAGTACAACAGAGCTGCTTTTATATAGATTAAAGAATATCCCATAAATGCATAAAATTAAACATAGTAATTAAAAGATATGCTCTCTTTTTAAAATCCCCTTCCATTCTGCCTCTCTCCCTCTTTTTCAAAATTTCCTTTCTCTGATTCATTCCTGTTGATATTATTATTATTACTATTATGATTATTATGATTTTGGTAATGGGAACCAAACTCAGGACTTTGCGCTTGCCAGGCAGGCACTTATGCCACTGAGCTATATCCCCAGCCCCCTGCTGATATTATTAATCTTATCTCATTATTATTACAAAAATATGATCTCAATAGGTAACACATACGCAGATCCTGGTGGCCTCTATTATGCTTTCTATGAATTTGACTACCCTAGCTATCTATCCTCTGTAAGTGGAATTGTGCAGTGTTTATCCTGTTGTCACTGGTTTATGCCTTAAAGATTCAGCAATATTTAAAAATTTTTTATTAGTAAATATTTGCTGTGCATAATGATTATGTTCATCATGGGGCATTGGTACACATACATAACACATCTTATTTATTTTTACTTCCCTTTCTCCTCCCCTTTTTCCTTCTCCCTCCATTTCTTAGTCCTCTTCCCATTTGAAAAACATCTATCTCCCTGTTTTCTATTATCTGTCTTTTACTTGCTTTTATTTTTTTTTTTATTTTTTTTTTATTTTAAGGATAAAAGGAGGGAAACATTAACAGACATACAACATTTTACAACATATCACAAGCACAATACAGACAATACA